>NC_142041.1:55899679-56230868 GCF_982192425.1 Myodes glareolus | reverse complement strand
TCTGAGAAGGCCTCTGGCTCCAAACATATCTGAAATGTTTCCACAGAAACAAAGCCAGTCTTTGTCACATCTGTAAAACAGGTTGTCCAGAACAGACTTTAAAACCGAACAGGATCCTGACGAAAGATACATAGTAACCTTCCCCGTTTCCAGGGCTCACAGGATGAATCAGTCACAACCTTCTCTGTTTTCCCTGCTAGCACATCCTTCCTCTCATGCCTGCTCCACCCCTCTTTGGTTTTTCCCTGTTCTGCACTCACAGAGCTGTCCCAGTTTTCCCTAAATTTGTTATATTTTTCTTAGAGGCACCTTTATTCATCCTGATTTTTGATAATGAAAAGTGATATAGCTGGAACTAAGACGATGGGAAGCAGGCATCTACCAATTTGAGAAGTGTCCAGCGGAAGCCACAGGAGCCTGCCTGCCCACTCCCTGACAGGATTTTATTGTGGACAGGTCAGAAGGGAAGGAGTGAGGTGGCACAGCAGCCACTGAGGGCCCTTTGTATTCCTCAGTAGCCTCAGAACTGCCGGAGAAGGAAGGCTCTAAAGTTTCCCATGGTGCACGGCCTGCACTTGATCCAGAACCCAGGGGAACTGTAACAGTGACAGCAAGGCTGGGGCCTGTACCTCTCAGACTCCCAAGGTTTTGGGGTCCCAGTTACAATGGGCTGCACTGTTCTTCCAAGCCTTCCCATCCAGGTGCTCTGCAGGCCCACGGGAACACACACAGAACGTCAAGGGCATACCTGTACGACAGCAACCACTGGCCTGAAGAAAGGCTGGTTTGTGACTGTGTGGACCGGAAGATTTCAGACAGCAGACGGGGATACACACAAACACACACACACACCCCACAAATTCAACAATTGCCTGAGACTTCAACCTGCTACCTCAGCTTCCATTCTAACCTGCCTCCGCCCGGCTCCTCCCCCAACAGCTCAGGGCTAAATCTGAGATAGGCTCAGAAGTTCTGGCAGAGAGGGCTGGCAAGATCTTCTAGTAACCGAGCCTCCTAAGTGCTTAGTCAGCCTCCTGAGTCAGCACGTTGATCTCTTTACTCCATCTCTCCCTCCACTACACACACCTCCAGGCTGTGCTGTCTTAATAAAATGCTTCCTCAAACACAGATTTACCGGCGTGGTGCTTCCTGTGTGTGTGCTGTGGAGGTCTTGTTAGTCTGCGACACAACTCTGATGGTCATAACACCCTTCACACAGGCATCTCAGAAACAAGGGGGGTTGGATAAACACAGACGCTTAGGGAATATAATAGTATAATAAAGGAAAATTTTCTCCAAAACAAGTACTTGCTTTCAAAATTTCTCCTGAAAGTAAGCTTTACTGGCAACCACATTTGAAGGTATTCCTCAAAGTACACTAATGATAACCAATTACATATTTAAATTACAGTACTTAATGAATTTAAAGTACACGACTCGAGTCCTGACCTACTGACTATATCACTAGCAAAAGCAATACATAAAATTTTAACTTAAACTTGTAAAATGTCTAAAATTAAGACCTTGACATGTAGTTTTCCTAGTAACTGCATGTTTCACTCAGGAATGGCGAAATAAATTCACGCCTATGTTTGCCTACATATCCAAACTCAAGAACAAAGTTAGGCTAAAGCATACCCCAACACAGAAAAAAATCCAGCTCAGTTTGGGATGCAACAGAAAAAGAGACAAAGACTGAATTGTAGAAATGTTTGAAGTTAAAAAAAAAAAAACAAAAAAACCAAAAAACAGGGTCTTACTCATGCTGGTCTCAAATTCCAGATCCTCCTATCTCTGCTTCTTGAATAAATTCATGAATCAAGTTTATTTCTGAAAGTACCACAAGTAAAATAAAAGCAATGATGCAATTAGAATATATACACAGACACATTTTTTGTTTCTTTGTTTCTTTGTTTGTTTTTGTTTTGGAGTAGTTTTAGAGCCTGTCCTGGAACTAGCTCTAGTAGACGAGGCTGACCTTGAACTCACAGAGAGTTCGGCCTCTGCCCCTCCGAGCTGGGATGAAAGGCGTGTACCACCACCGCCCGGCTCACAGACACATTTTTACTGTACAATCGTACACGACTTTGTTAAACCAAAGGCTGATATCAAGTAAAAACTATAAGTTTCACAACCAACTCATAGCGACCACCTCCAAGGACATAAGAACTCTGGGATGTATCTTTTCCACACATACAGGAAAACAAACTAAGAAAGAGGCATGAAAACATTTTAAGATTGAAAACAACAAAGCCAGGCACAGTGTGCCTGTAATCCCAGCCCTCGAAGAGGCTGGGGCGGGAGAGCTGAGACTTCAAGGCCACCCTAGACTACCCGGGTGGGGAGGAGACAGACAGACACACAGGGAAATTACGGTATGTGAAGTAAGAGCCAAACAGAAGAAGAGAATGTTCCATTTCACCCAGCTCAGAAAACAAAGCAGAGAAATGGGACTGTGTGTGCCCAGAGATATAAAAACAAAATACAGTTTAGGAATAATACTCCACAAGAAACCCAAAGCTGCAGACAGTGCCCTGTGCAGTCTGCCTTGTCTGGACAACTTCCTGAGTGAGGTTAACATTATATATTTTTAAAAGCATCAGCCTGCCTGTTATGCATCAAAGTACCCTGCTCTCTACCTACACTCACTCCCTTAGAAACCTACACTCATAGTGTTTCCATCTCCATCTTTTTAACATCCTACTCAATTCCCCTGCCCTCCAAGACCCTACTCTCTCGAAACAAGCGGCGAGACTCCACCTTTAACGATCTGGGGCTCTATTAGAGCTTGAGTTCACATTTACTTAAAAAGCAGAGACGCGAGCCTCACGCTTCCTTTAAAGGTAACTGGAAAAATGGAAAAAGAAAACATGGAAATTCTGCGTGCATAGTTCATGTCCTGTTTAGATGCAGCAACAGATTAAAAGGAAAACACAAAAAGAATCATTAGTCAAAGAAGATTGGTCAATGTCTGGGGAAACTACCACCAGAGCTCTGAGAAAGAGCAATCCAACTCCAACTAAACTCATTTAGTATCTGGGAGATATATATATCTCCTATATATATAATATATAATATATATAGTATATATTATATATTATAGGGGTGCTGGATGGGGGCAGGGCACTCTACCCAGAAAGGGCAGTCAAGATCTGCAGCACAACCAGGCCAGGTTTTCTTAAAGTCTGCTCACACCGAGGAAAGCAACCAAGTCATTAACAAAAGCAACCATCACGCAGCAATCAACACTCATCCTGGGATTTTACAGGATTTTACAGTCCTGCCATTGGAACCTTACTTCGTAATTCAAAGCCTAAGCTGGGAATCACTGTTTTTATCTGTAGGACACAGCGGCTGAAAAAAGTGTATTTGAGATCAGCAAGTGGGAGGAAGATGAATGCCCACTGGGCTTCTCACTCTGCAGAAGTGAAAGCTTCAGAAAGGAGAACTCCAGGGCTGTAGGTGTAGCAGAGGGGACAGAGGGAGGAGGGGTTAGCAACAAGGGGAGTGGCTTGGATGGAAAAAAAAATGGCGAGAAACTTTGCTGCTTGCCTGTCAAGCGCAAGGTATGGGGGAAATTAAACATGGCCTCTAAGTTTTATTCCAGGGCGACAAGGAAGAATAACTGAGAGTAGAGGGGAGGGGCCGGCAAAGGGTCAGTACATTAGCTGTTGTGATGATTAGTTGTGCTGGAGGTATCTGCTCAAATCTGCACAGCCAGTATCTTCTCGTGCCAAGTACTGTTTCCCGGCACTCGGGATACTGCAGGGAACACACGTGGAAGCACCCTTAGCCACATGGAACCTCTAGTGGCAGACAGCAGAGGAGTAATTACATAAACAGGTAAGTATATGTTCTGGGAAGTGCGGGGTGGCATGCAATTCTAAATAAGAAGAAAACATCTGAACAAATACCCGGAGGTAAGGAAGTGAGCCGTGCACAGAGCCGGGAGTCAGCAACTAACACGCCAGTAACTCAGAATAATTTTACTATGAAAGGCTTTGGAAGTGAACGGCTACTGCCACATAACCTCTGCATTCCCATTTCAGGAGTAGCATTCCGGGTGTCACTTCCTGACTGTATCCTACCCAATCCAGAAAACTTCACCAGTAGCACAGTGATAACAAGCAGACAACGAAGTCAGTTTATTTATGTTGGTTTTACCTTCTGCACACAGAGAAACGGGCTGCATTTTGAAAAACAAAAGCAAAGCCCTGTTAGAACATGTTTGTACAAAGTTTAAGACAATCATCTTGTTCTCAAAGCAATAATTGATGCAGCAACTTCCAGACTTGTGATTTAAATCAAAGGTGCTGAAGAATGACTATGAATCATGCAATTAAGCTACCAAGCAAGACATTGCTGAGCGAAGAAACCCACAGCACCATAAAACTGTCGAAAATAAAAACAGCAACTCCCCTGAAAACTGTAACATCTTCCTTTGGTTTCATAATTTGTTGATCAGCAGAGCTGAGATCTAAGTTCTGCCATTTATTGATTCTGGGTCCTTTTTTTCCCTTTTTTTCTTTTGAGACAAGGTCTAGCCTTGAACTATGAAGCCCAGGCTTGCCTGGAACTTTCAGCTATCCTCCTGTCTCTGGCTGTGGAGGGCAAAGGTTACAAGCCTGCACTTGTAACCACATCCGGCTTCCACATCTCTTTCGATCCTGTTTCTCCGTGCCAAACTATTGTTCAAATGACGTCTGCTTACCTATTTTAGGTGCTCTGGTTTATGCACTCTTGCAATAGCATAGTACAAGGTAAGCATTTACCCCAAACAGCACAAGTTTTGAATCAAGTCATAAGAATTGCTTTCAAAAAATTTTACCTCGACTCTCAAAAAGGTGGTTACACTCACCCTAAAAGGTATCTATCTTCTTCCATCCTTCCTTTACAACAGTCTTCAAAACTAAGGTTTATGAGTATAGGAGTGTAATTTAGTTCACGGGCAAGCATATGCGTGGGGCGGGGGGACGCAGGTTCAATCCCAAGCACCACACAGAAGAAAAAGAGAGAAGTGTTTGTAAGGTTCAGTGAGGAACTGATTTGAAAGAAAGTGAAGAACAGACTACCTTTAGTACTTGAGAAAAGAACCTTAAATTCTCCTCGGTTCACAAACACTGCCTCAAAGGGGTCTCCCAAGCAATCAGACAACAGCTCTGAGGAGAGGCGTCGATTCCCAGAAATGACAACCTTAGAGATCCATGCTCATCAGAATGCAAAGAGCGAAAATAACCAGCGTTCGTTGCCAGGCACTAGTATTAACCCAATCTTCACAACAATTCAGAAAGATTCCAAGCGCCAGCACATCACTTTACATACCTGAAAACCACGGCGCACAGAAGCTGAGCAAATTGCTCAAGTTTTTTGGGTTAATAAGTACACCGGAGCTCAGGTATTCCAACTTAGAAGCCTGCGCGCTAATCTCCGAGTCCCGCTCCCTACCGGAACCCTGGCGTCCTCTAACAGCCCCCCACTAATCGCAGCTTTCCATTCCGGCGGGCAGTCCCTAGTCAAAGTCCTGGACCGAGCACCAGCCGTGTATTTTAAGGACCATAAAAACTGTATACTACCTGAGGTTTCTGGGGGCTTGGGAAGGGCGCGCGTGTGGAACCACTCCAGCCTCCTCCCTCCGGAGGAAGTGCGGTGGCCAGAGCCGCAGCTCTCCCGCAGCACCGGTGAGCGGTCTGCGTCCCGGTCCCGCGAGGGCCCGCCCACTGGGCCCGCCCCGCCCCACTCCCGCCTGCAAGTCCCCGGGGAGGAGGGAGCAGGCGGGACACATCTGCGGCCACCCGGCCCATCCGGCTCCCACCGCGCTTACCTAGGGGACCCAGCCCGTGCGTGCGCGTGGCGAGCTTGAAAGCGACACGGCCACGCCACGCCAGCCCGGCCGGCCTCGGCACTCGCCCCCGGGGCGCCGGGCGCCCCGCCCACATCCGCGTCCCGCCCCCGCCCCCGCCAGTCACCTGGCGCCTGACAAAGGTTTCCGCAGACCGCATCCCGAGAGGTTCCGAGTAAATAAAGCCTGACGCTCCCTCCCCTCCCCCCACCACCGAATGGGGGTTGAACCTGGGCCATGAGGAAGGAGGAGGGAAGAGAAGAACGTGCTATGGGCTTAAAGTGAAGAGGGATGGGGTGGAACAGGCAAAGCTTTCTTCAGGGTCCAGCTAAGGTGAGATCCCAGAGTGACCACAAGGCGCACTCGGGTACCCAGTCAAGGTAGGAGTCACACGCGAATTCAGTGTTCCACGTGCAAAGAGTGTTTGCATTGGGAAGGGTATTCAGAGGAGCAAAGAAAATAATTCCGTTACTAACCTCTATCTCGGGCCCTCTTGCTTCCTTTAAAATTATAAGGGGGGGCACGGTGTCGCACTCAGTTCGCAATCAGCACTTGAGAGGCTGAGGCAGGCTTGAACACACAGTTGAGTTCTAAGCCAAACTGGACTACATGTGCCCCTGTGCACGGATGGGTGCGTGGGTGGGTGGATGGATGGATGGTATGACGAGGGACGGAAGGACGGGTGGGTGGGAGGGTGAGTGGATGGATGGGTGGATGAACGGACAGACGGATGGACGGGCAGATGGATACAAAGTAGACTTGGGAGATGGAGGCAAAGGGATCAGAGTTGAGGTCATCCTCTGCTAAGTAGCCAGTTCAAGAGCACTCTGGGCTACTTGAGACCCTGGAGAGCAAGGGGGTTGAGGGAGAAAGGAAAGGAGAGAGTGAGGAAGGAAGGAATTGTGGGTTCTGACCAAGGTAAGAATCATCACCCCATCTTAAATTATAACTGTTCCCCCTCTCTCGGGCAGACCTGTCGCACTGAAGCCAAGTCTGGCATAGTTAAATAAGACCTGCCAGAGACCTGTCTCAGACTCGGCTCCTGTGCTAGGCACCAACAGTTTGGACTAAAAATCAAAATGTACTCTCTTAAGTCCCTCGGCACTAAAATTATCGCACCTTCTCAGACAGGAAAACGAAAAATACAGAAATTTTCTGAATTGGCCGATAATCCATCATTTAAAAACCCTTTAGTTGTTACAAAAATTCACCTTAAGTAATCTGCTCTTAACCCATCAGTTACTTTTCTATCTTTGGTTTCCCTATCTCCACCATATTAGGAAAGCAACTTCACAAATAACTAATTCCCTTTTTCTATGATTCCCCCTTTTCAGCCCTTATTCTGGCTATAAAAGCAGTCCCTTCTGCTGGGCTCTTTTATGGAGTCAGTGTGGCTCAAGTCTAGATTAGCAAAGTAAAAGCCAATTGAGATCTGTAAATTGAGCCGGGCCATGGTGGCACATGCTTTTAATCCCAGCACTCAAGAGGCAGGCGAATCTCTGTGAGTTCGAGGCCAGCCTGGTCTACAAGAGCTAGTTCCAGGACAGGCTCCAAAGCCACAGAGAAGCCCTGTCTCGAAAAACAAACAAACAAACAAAAAAATCTGTAAGTTGTATTTATCAGTACTGGGGGCTGAACCTAGGGGCTCATGCAGGCAAAACAAGCGCTCTGTCACTGAACTACAGCCCAAATGCTCCTCCCCTAATTTTCTTTTCTTTTCTTGACAAAATGAATGTTCATATGTGTTACTGCTTGGCTTGTGATTAGGTGTGTAGATTAAAGGAAAGCAAGAGTCTTTGAATTGTCTTAACTATGAAAGCATCTATCTAAGTTTGAAAATGACATGAATCAACTCATTTGATTGATAGCAACTGAATAAAAGCAGGGGAAAGTGGGGACTCACTGTACCAAAAAAGCAGAAACTGACACACAAAAACCTCTACTGTAAGGGCTTCAGAAATGAATGCCAAGAGGCCAGCGGCACTCGGTGTCCCACAGGGAAGTCACAAACCCAAAGCCCTCAATTTGCATTTCAGTAAAATGAAGGTTACCTCCTGTATCTAAATGCCCTTCCAGAGTTCCTCCTACTAGACCCAACTCTACAAGAAGGAATAGACGGAATGACCAATCAGTGTTCCTAAAATAAGTGAGACTTAAAATCAGAACAAAACCAAACAGCTTCTGGGATCTGTATGGCATCACTCAATTCAGGCTGTTTCCCGAATTTCCTGTGTCTGATAGTAACGATGATACTCTTGTCCAAGATCAAACCTTTGTCCTGTCTTCTTCACAGGGGTCCCTAGATGCCCAGCTTTCCCCGTCTGGGGTCTCTTTTGTGACCTTCCCCCATTTTCACTGCCATTTTTGTAAAAAGTACAAATTCAGACAACTGAAGATCTTCGCTCTGACCCTAATCTACTTTCTGGCAAATCCCCGGCTTTGTCTTGTATATCCATCCATCACTGTGACTGGTTCCTTGACGGTACCCACAGCATGCAGCTCGTACTACCTCTGCCTCTTAGCCCACAGGATCCTCTTCCTGGTCCTGACCCGGTTACACAGCTCGCAGACCTGGGATGGTAACTGTTACACTGTTCAGTGCTGTTCTCCTCTGCGCTGCCTTCTAGGGTTCTCTCTTACTCAACGTTTATCTCCAAAACTAAAGTGTAGATTACTTAACAAATGTCTCCAGACCCCAAAAATGCAGATAGAAATTTTGATTCTCAGTATCTCAAGAAGCCTAACTAAAATTCAGTACCCAGCAACAGTTTGGCCTTTCAGGTGACCAGCAATAAGTTTAAGTTTCTCTATTTTTCATTATTAAAACAGCATGATACTGAAACACTAAGTCATATCACACTAAGCAAAATTAAGAGTGGCAGTATTATGTGCTTGATTCATATAAAATTGGGAAAATAAGAAGTTATCAACTCAGACTTGTTTTGAAGACTAAATCCTTGAGATTCATGGAGAAAATAAAAAATAAAGAGCTAAGGAGATATATATATATATATATATATATATATATATATATATATATATATGGAGATAAGGATATATATTATATGTACAATATATAATAAGAGCCAATTAACATATCTAAAGCAGGAGCTAAGGATATAGAGCTCAAGAACTCAAGAACAGAGCTCAAGAACAGAAGACAATTTGGGTTTTCTTTTATTTGTTTGTTTTGAGACAGGGTCTCTGTACATACCCCTGGCTGTCCTGAGACTCACTCTGTAAGACCAGGCTGGCCTACAACTCACGGAGATCTGCCTGCCTCTGCTTACCAAGTGCTGGGATTAAAGGTTTGCGCTACCTGGTAAAAGGAAAAGAAAAAGGAAAATACTTTTTCCACTCTTCCTCTCCATTACTCAAATAAGTGGCACACCCATCACAACTGCTTAAAAAGCCTGGGTGAGCCTAGGATCATCGCCAACATCCTGTAAGCTCTTGTTTTCCCTTGCTCTAATTCAGTTTCTGATTCTCTTTATTCCTTCATGCAAGTAAGACAGTGACGGCTTCCCCTTTCGATTTCAAACGAAATTCTCAAGGCTAAGATAAAAATCACAAAACACATCTCAGAGTTGGACCGGGAAGGTTTTCACTATTCCCAAGATGAGCCTTCAGTTCACAGTTCCCCTTTAGGAAGCACTGTGGGTTATTATGGCTGTCAGTGCATTTCCTTAACTGCACTCTTACCCTGGTGACAACAGAAGTGGAACCAACTACCAAGCAAGACTGAAAGCTGGTTTGTTTGCAACCTACCAGTGGTCCCTGTGCTCTGAAAAGGCCACTGGCGCTTTACAACAAGTCCTCTAGCCTCTGGAGCCTGGCCCAGATAATATATAATCACTATTAACAGCAAACTGTTAGAATGTTCTGGAGATTTAAGAAGTGGTTACTGGGGCTGGAGAGATGGCTCAATGGTTAAGAGCCAACTGCTCTTCCAAAGGACCTGGGTTCAATTCCTAGCACCCACATGGCAGCTAAGAACTCTAAGATCTGACACCCTCACACATGATACAGGCAGAGATACATGCAGGTAAAATACCAATGTACATAAAATAAAGAAATTTAAATTTTATCTTAAAAAAAAGTATTTATTAAACAGGCAAACTCAACAGCAGACACCTGTCCCGAGTGTGAATATACAGGCCACAGGTTGCCTCTATTGCATGCGCCAACAAGAAAAAGACCAGATAATATATATAAACTAATAGCTTCCAAGATGCTAATATCAGGCAATGAAGGCACAGAATCCTTCAGAGGAGAAAAACAAGCAGGGTTTGCTCCAACTTAACTGTGCTCTGAGACCTCACAGGCCAGCCGGGACGTTCAAGCACACTCCCTGAGTTGAGGAAATGGAAACACAAATTGGGGAGAATGTATGGAGCTCACATGACAAAGCATAAGAGCCAGTGAACATAGAGAACCCCAGGTCCTGGAGAACTTCCCAGTACTGATGACACATGCATGTGAGGAGACTGTGAGGGCCTGGACTGAACACAGCAACCGAAAGCATCGCAGACATACTGGTCACCCAGACAGCCAGGAGCAGTGGCTGTTCTAATCAGTGCAACTAGAAACCTCCCAGCTCAGTAGGGCAGAGTACTTACAACAATTTTATCTTAGTTTTAGGGTGAAGTTAGCCCTGATCTACATGCTGCGTGGTTCTCATTTTAAAGAACAAATCATAGGGATTGTAGAGATGGATAAGGGGTTAGTTAGGAGCACTGGCTGATCTTCCAGAGGATCCAGGCTCAATTCCCAGCGCCCACATGGCAGAGCTCACAACTGTCTGTAACTCCAGTTCCAGATCTGACACTTTCACACCAGTGCACATAAAGTTAAAGAAATTATTTCAAGAAAAAAACTTAAAAATCGTAGTATGGTCTGAAAGAACAAGCTGCTTTCCATTGTTTAACTCCATATCCCAGTAAAAATTCAAGCACAATTATACAGAGATAGAAATAGCTAGCACCCATAAAACAAAATTTACAACATCTGACATTCAATGGTCAATACTGAGTATCTGGCATCCAGTATTATAAGGCAAAAGAAACAAAAATATAACCCACGATGATGAGGGAAGCCAGTCACTGAGACAGAGCCACACTGGCACAGATGTTATAAATAGTGGAATAAGACACTGAGCCAGTTTATAAAGGTAATAGAGAAAATTTTCAGTAGAAATAAGGAAGGAATAAATTTCTGAATCTAACTTTTAGAATTCAAACAGTACAAAATAGCAGTGACTTGGATTAGCACATACTTACACAGGAGACACTTCCTAAAATAAACCCCATGGATGAAAAGAAATTAAAATGTAAGAAAAAGTAATTAAAGAGTTGGGTAACATTAATAAACAGCCTGGATACCTCTGATTAGACCGTCTGCAAAAAGACGACATAGGGAAGGGGTCAGGATGAGATCTGCAGCAACGGTGGCTGACGTTCCCCACATTTGCTGACAACCCAACTCAAATCTTACAAGTTCCATGAATACAGATACACAAAAGCTGAAAGAATTCCTAGCCATCAGACTCACGCAGAAAAGTTTAAGAAATCCCTTCAGACAAAGAAAATGAGCCCCAAACTTTTGGAAACATGCACATATGGAAAATAAGTTTGAAGGATGTTCAAACACTTAAAAATATAAGTGCCCTATGACCCAGCTCTTTCATCCCTAGCATATGCACAGAGAATTCCATACTCTACCACAGAGGTATCTGCTCCTCTATGTTTATTGCTACTCTGTTTACTATAGCAAGGGATGGAACCCACCCAGTTATCCATCAGCAGAAGAATGGATTAAGGAAAATTTGGTACATATGTAAAATCAAATATTACTCCGCTCTAAAGAAAAGTGAAATCACAAAACTGGCAGGAATATTAAGCAAGGTTATCCAGTCTCAGAAAAAAAAAAAGCTGCATATTCTCCTTCAGATGAGGTTCCTATCATGTCATGTAAACATGTATGTAGGTGAACAAACATATGTGGGGGCACAGTATAGCATTCAGAAAGGACAAGGAAAGGTACTAAGAAAAGTCTCACTAATGAGTTCACACAGCACACGTTGTGTCAATCCTTTGAGTGCACTTTCAGGGTCCAGCGCATTTTCTGTACAAACACGTCTTTCGATGCACAGTATGCACATTTGTAAGTCCTGCTAAACTTAGTGCATTCTAGTCTTTAAACGAGAATTTTAGTTATTTACATTATCGAGTCTGAAGATTTTAGATGCATGTCTATTAGATATTCTAGGACTGAAGGCGAAAGATGGATGCCCCAGCGTTGCCGCGGAACCTTGAGGTGACTGTCCAGGCAGCCAGATGCTTCTGTCATTTCTAGAGTTTTGGAAGTTGTTTGCTCTGCACTTCCTGTTTACTCTGTAATGTTTTAACCCTTCTCAGGCCTCTGCTGAGGATGAAGATGAGATAGTTAGAGTTACCGTTTTCCTTGTTACCAAATTAAAAAATAACTCAGAAAGAGGTGTAAAGTGTAGAAAGTTGAGACATAAAAGCTTAAGTTGTTTATCTGAGAAAATGTTTTAAGGTCTAAAAAAGGTATTTTGGGGTTGTTAGTACAAGGTATGATAAAAAGTAAATCAGGTACAAAACTTTTGACTTACCAAGATAGGATAGAGAATAATACAGTACTTTCTCTGAATTCATCAAATACAAATAGACTGGATATTGAACATGTAATTTTTACCTGAAAACTGTCCTTATTATGTATAGTTTACTGTGTTAAAACTTTTCCTTTTTATTTAGATGAAAAGGAGGGAATGTTGTGGAATAATCCTTTGTACACTGTGAAGATGTGTCACTCTGATTGGTTTAATGGCAAGCTGAACGGGCAATATCTGGGCAGGATTTCCAGGCACAGAGGACACTGGGAAGGAGAAAGGAGTCGCCAGCAGACACGGGGGAACAGACATGTGGGAAGAGAAACAAAAGCCACAAGTGAGCCACCTGGCAACATGCAGATGAATAGAAATTGGTCAGTTTAAGTTATGAGAGCAGAGGGACAAGCCTAACCTATAGGCTGTGCTTTCATAATTAACAGTAAGTCTCTGTCGCTTGTTTGAGAGCTGGCAGCCCAAAGAAAAAATCCACCTGCAGAAAATGTTTTGAAAATAGTGACACTGTAACATGTATGAACACAATAAATGTCATTGAATTGTACTAGAATGGTTACTTTTATGTTATATAAATCTTGCCTTGCTTTAAAAAAGTATGTGTGGGGGCAAAACTTGCCAGGTGTGGAACACACAGCTGGGATCCTGGCTCTCAGGAGGCTGATGCAGAAGGATCATAAAGTCTAGTTCTGCCTTGGCCCGAGAATGAGAACTTGTCTCAAAATGATAGATAGATAGATAGATAGATAGATAGATAGATAGATAGATAGATAGATAGATAGATGGAAAACAGGTAGAGATAGATAGATAGATAGATAGATAGATAGATAGATAGATAGATAGATAGATAGATAGATAGAAAACAGGTAGAGATAGATAGATAGATAGATAGATAGATAGATAGATAGATAGATAGATAGATAGATAGATAGAAAACAGGTAGAGATAGATAGATAGATAGATAGATAGATAGATAGATAGATAGATAGATAGATAGATAGATAGATAGATAGAGATAGATAGATATGAATAAGGGGTGGGATATAGCTCAGCAGCTAAGAGTACTTATAATTGCAGAGGATACAGATTTGATTTCCAATGCCCACATGGTGGCTCACAACCATCTGTAACTCTGGTTCCAGGGTATCCAATGCCTCCTTCTGACCTCCACAGGTACCCCACACACACACACACGGTGCACAGACACACATGCAGACAAAACACTTATATACATGAAATAAAATAATCTAAAAAATATTTTTTAAAAAAATTACACACATGTTAGCCGAGGGCAAGGTTGTGTGCCTATCATCCAGCTATATGGGAGGTTAAAAGGAGAAAGGATCACATGACCCCAGGGGTTATAGCATGGGCAACACTGCGAGACTTCATCACCAAAAAAAGGAAAGAAACAAAGACCTTAGCAGCATCCCACTGAGGGCTGAGAAAGGAATCTCTCACACCAGTCTCCTCTGTCTTCCTTATTTTTACCATGCGGTAACTCTTGCATGAACAGCAGGCTCCAAGCAAAACACAGCTTTCCTTTATGCACAATAAAGGTCTCATTTCTCTGTGGATGAACAGCTTGCTCAGTCTTAAAGCTATAATTCAAGTACAAGCACTTTCAGGAAGTTTCCTGACTCCTATCAACATTTTAACTACAGTTCTTGCCGTCCCCCTTAGTGATCTGCGATGATTTGCCACCTCTTAGACAGCTGCCGGCAACAGCCGTATGTGCTTCACCCTACCGTTCCCACAGGGCATACATAGCACAGCACGGAACTAGATACTTGCTGGAGAAAACAGATTAGCGTAAGATGACTTTTCCATAGCAATCTTCGCACTCATTTGAATGTATTTTCCTGGGAAAACATCTGACTCCAGCTTGCTTAAGCCCCATCACAATTTCCTAATGAAATAGATACTAAATAGTTCTACACAATAATGTAACTATTTGTATCCTTAGCAGTAATTGCCAATAATAGTCTTAACCATAATTGTCATCATAATAATTGGGGTGGGATGTCCTTCTGTATGTATTGCTTTTACTGGTTAATGAATAAAACTGCTCTGGCCTGCAGGAAGGCAGAACGGAGTAAGGCGGGAATTCTAAGGAGACAGAGGAGGAAAGAAGGCGGAGTCAGGGAGAAGCCATGTAGCTACCAGAGACATCCGCAGGAACCTGCCAGAACCTTAACAGTAGGCCACAACCTCGTGGTGATACACAGATTAATAGAGATGGATTAATTTAAGATCTAAGAGTTAGCTGGCAATGTGCCTAAGTGATTGGCCAAGCAGCAGTGTTTTAATTAATACGGTTTCTGTGAGATTATTGTGGGTCTCTGCCTACAAATGATGGCGAACCTTCACCCATGACTTCTGTGCAGGCCGGCCAAGCACTCTGCAGATGTTGATGCATTTGATCCTCGCAATAACCGTGTGAGCCAAGTTCAAGGACCAGTCCCATTCTACAGGCAAAGGAGCCCAGAAAAATCAAGTACCTTGTCCAAAGGTCATCTGTTGTGGCTGGGATCCAAATCCAGGCACTCGTTCCAGATCCCAAGCTTTTAATCTGTTTGTAATAGTAGCTCAGTGAAAAGACCCAGAAAACGTTGTAAAGAAAGAATTCTGAAAATATAATTTTCTCGATGTGACTTCCTATTATTCCAGCAATTTCTAGATAAACAATACATGTATACTCCTTTAAATGTGTGCTGATTTACATAAATTTTACTGTTACAGTAAAGATGCTGAATTCTATGAACAGAACTGAGATACTACAATTATATTCCGGCTCCATTTACTAGTGAGCCAGAGAAAATAAAATTTGATAAACTAGATATGCTCTTGGGAGGACACACAAATCTTTAAATTTGACATTCTGCTGAATCTGTGCCCTAGCCCACAAAAATCAATTCTGTTCTATTAATCTCATACGCAGAAATGTGCTGTATTCATGATGTGCTGAGTAATTTTATATGACATGGGAATTTAGGGCAGACCCCTTGGGTTTAAATTTGTCTAAAATGACTTATATGATATGGCCAGTAGATTTTAATTCATCTTCCTTTTAAAATGCTGTATTCTCGGACTTTATTAATGGAGACAGACTACAGGCACAGCCACCCAGTGTTTATTAATTGGCATCTGAATGCCAACAAGGAAAATTATTTTCCACTATATTTTTTATAATTCAAAAGATTATGGCATGAATACATAAAGTTTATTTGTTTTCTAGTTGAGCTCTTGGGCTCAGAACTAACATTTATTTATGTGAATTTAATTTCCAAGACTTTACATCTTACCTAATTTTAAAAATAGCAACCCAAACTTTCTTCCCCTGTAATGTTCCTATATTCCTCCCAAATTTGAATCACAGTAAGATATAATTTAATGATATGATGATATATCAGAAGAGATACAACACCCAGAGCCATTTGCATCAAGGGAAGACAAAAGGAAAGAAGAGCCAACTGTTCTCAACCATAACTCCTGTTTTACAATGTGTTTTGACACAGAGTCTGAATATCTGTTCCAGGCTGAACTTGAACTCTTGGTACTCTTACGTCAGCCTCCCAAGTGCTGGGATTATAGGCTTGTATCATCATATATTAGTGTGGGAAGTTCTTCTGTCTATGTGTTGCTTTTATTAGTTAATGAATAAAGAAGCTGCTTTGGCCTGTGATAGGGCAAAATAGAGCTAGGCGGGGAAAACTAAACTGAATGCTGGGAGAAAGACATGGAATCAGTGAGTCGCCATGGAGCCGCCAAAGGGGAAAGATGCAAGCTGCCAGCTGGAACCTTGCTGGTAAGCCACAGTCACGTGGTGACACACAGATTAATAGAAATGATATAAGAGCTAGCTAACAATATGCTCAAGTGACTGGCCAAGCAGTGATTTAAATAATATAGTTTCTGGGTGATTAGTTCGTGGTCTGGGCAGCAGGAATGACCAAGCAGCCTCCTCCTATAGACAAGTGGTATCCAACAACAATATATAGTTCCTGATTCTAAATTCCTGATTGGATTTTAATTATTATTAATATATTTTGAATTGACTTTGTGAATGCTGCCATTTACTGCAAACTAATATTTCATTTAGTAAACAATATAATAAAATTTCAATTTAACTAAGCAAATACTGATTACTTACTATGTATGTAACACTCCACGGCACAGTAGGTATATGAAATTAAAAAGATTTTAGACCCACCCTCTATTATGTCTAGAATAGGAAATAAAGATTATTAAATAAAGAAATCATAAAATGACTGCAGACAGAGGCTGCTTGTTCATTCCAGGCTTCCCAGAGCCGAATAATCACACAGAAACCATATTATTTGCAATATTGTTTGGCCAACAGCTTAAGTGTATTTCTAGCCAGCTCTTATATATCCTAAACTAACCCATATCTGTTAGTCAGTATATCGCCACATGGCTGTGGCTTGCCAGCAAGATTCCAGCACCCCTGTCTCTGGTGGCGGCTCCATGGCTTCTCCGACTCTGCCTTCTTTCTCCCAGCATTCAGTTTAGCTTCCCTGCCTAGCTCTACTCTGCCCTATCACTGGCCAAAATAACTTCTTTATTCATTAACCAATAAAAGCAACACATAGACAGAAGGACCTCCCACACCAAATGACAAGTAGGTTTGTCAAAATGCTGGCCTTTCTACATTGAGAGAGAAGGGTATAAGGAGGTAAAGTTCAAGTCTCGTCTATTATAATTGTATAATTTCTACATTATGTTTATTTCATGTGTATATGTGTGTACATGGTTCCAAGAGTGACATACATGTGGTGATGAGAGGACAACTCTCCTTCCATCATGTGTGCCCTAGGGATCAAACTCAGGTCTTCCAGCTCGGCAGCAACTGCCTTAGCCTTCTAAATCATTTAACGGCCTATAATTTTCTGCTTAGGCTACTTACAGGAGCTAGAGAGGGAGCTCAGTGGTTAAGAGTGCTTGGGGCTCATCCAAGGGATCTGAGTTTAGTCCCAGCATCCTTGTCCAAGGGCTCACAACCACCTGGAACTCCAGTTCTAGGAGATCCAGTGCCCTCTTCTGGCTTCTGCACACATGACACACAACAGATGCAGTCACACAAAGAGATAAATAAAAATAAAATTTTAAAAATAAATAAAATACAGATAGGTGCAAAACTAAAATAGATATATAAATTTACTGTTTTAATATATAGAAGGTATACTGGGAACTAATAGAATTAGTGAATAAAGGAGAGAGACAGGCTGGGTAGGATTCAATTGTAAAGCATTGCTTAGCATATGCCAGGCCCTGGGCCCAGTCACAGGCACCCAAAAAGGATGAAAATAAAACCCTTTCCATTCAATTAGGATATAAATTATTGTGTGTACATAGTAATCACCAATGGTTACTAACATCATAAGAGGACAGCTGACTGAATATCTTTGCTTCCTAATTAGATAAAGCATCATTATAAATACTCTTTCCAAAATATTTGAACCTAAATCTCATTACATCTCTAGATTTGTCTTCCGTTTTATAGGAAACAGGGTCACAAGCAAAGGTAAATAACATAGGGATATGAGCAGAAATGTCAGAAAATTTGGTCAAATGACCATGTTCATTATGCAAACCGTAAGGAGAACAGAAAGGCAGTGAATTGAGTCAAAGACTTAAAAAGAGTGATTGTTTGTATTATCTGGTTCTACTTGGCTACCGATCAAACTAAAAACACTCACAAAATATGAGGCAGTTTGAGAAACTTGAACATGACTGGATATCTATCCAGTGACATTAAGAATAAATTATTTTGGGGGTGGGTGGTGGTGGTACACACCTTTAATCCCAGCACGTGGGAGGCAGAGGCAGGCGGATCTCTGGGAGTTCGAGGCTAGCCTGGTCTATAAGAGCTAGTTCCAGGACAGGCTCCAAAGCTACAGAGAAACCCTGTCTCAAAAACCAAAATAACAACAACAACAACAACAACAACAACAATAATAAATGATTTTCTAAATGTGGTGCTATTTCTTTAAGAGTCTAGAATATAGAGATAATGTTTTAATATGGGTGAAAAACAACACTAATGTCTGGATTAGTTTCAAAATGGCATGTGTAAGGAGCAGGGAGTGGGGAGGAGAGTTAGCAGAAGCAGCTATAGTTAGATCAAAGCTGCAGTAAGTTTACAGAGGTCAATTATATACTTCCTTCTGTATGTTTGAAGTTTCCTACAATCAGAAGTATTTTGTATAAAACGTTGTGCTCAGAGGAACGATAAGATAGGAGAGCACTGTAGAGCACTACTGTCCCAGTTCAGCTCCCAGCACGCATCCTCAGGGCAGGTGACTTACCGTGACCTTCACATCCAGCTCCAGGGCACCTGATACCTTCCCGTGGCCTCCAGGGACACGTGAACTCATTGTGCACATACTCACAGGCAAGCAAGCAAGTCAGAGTGGGCTCTTGAACTTGGACACACACACACACACACATAGACACACACACACACACACACACACAAACACACACGCACGCCATTAAAAATGAAACAAACTTTTTTAAAGGTAAGTATTAGTCCTAAAGCTCAACGGGTAAGTGCTTGCCTCATGTGAATGAGGCCCTGATTTCAATCTTTAGTACTGCAATCTTTAAAAAGAAAGAAAGAAAGGAAGGAAGAGAGAGAGAGAGAGAGAGAGAGAGAAACAGAAAGTTGCTGACAGAGCAATGTTAATTATTAATTTTTTTAACCTTGATCTTAATATTCTGCATGACAAAAGAGGGCATACACATAAAATACGTCTGCTGAATGCTAAAGTCTACTGACTGCAGGAAAAGCCCTCACATGACTGTGGGCAAGCTGAACTAACTACTCCAGCATAAAACCCTGTATGTCCCTGGAAGGATGACTGGCAGATGATGGCATCTGCTAACTAGTATTTAGCAAATAGTTTCTGGATAATGAACAAATAAAGGCTGTCACATCAAGGAAAATAATGTGCTTGTTGGCAATGACAGATAATTCTCAAGCTTTCGTGAAAAACATGGTGTTTTTAGAAAATCTGTTTCTGCCACCACAATCCTATCTGCTCCCCATACACCGCCGAGAGATGTTTATTGATACACTCAGTGACATTAACTCACTGATTTTAAAATATTATTCAGTGAAATATGTCAACATTAGAGAGATCTGCATAATTCAGTGAGCTAATACCTTTCAAGTGACTAATGGATGGAATTATAAGACCACACAGGCATCAAAATCCACTCAAAATACAAATGACTTGATAGGTTGGACGGTGGCCCTCAAGGGGATCTGCAGATAAGACTGCCCCAGATAATCTAAGTGAGCTCTAAATCTAGTGATAAGTGTCCTTCCAAGGGATAGCAAAGGAGAAGCAGAGGAACACAGAGGAAAGGCCTTGTGAATACAGAGGCAGACAAACACCAGACACTGGAAAAAGTGAATGGACCCTGCCCCGTTGTTGGAGAGAGCTGGCATGTGCCTTGAGTTCAGACTTCCTCAGCCTGCAGAAGTGTAAGAGGACAGGGACAAGGAGACGGACCTGGAGTAAAATGCTTTCTGCACAAGCCAAGCGTGAGTCCAGGTCCTCAGAATCCACGTCAGCAGTCACATGGCAGCTACAACGCCAGAGCTGGGCAAGACGCGGGAAGACTGAAGAAGCTGGCTGGCTGGCAGGCAGCCTAGCTGTAGCAGTGAGCTCCAGATTCGGTGAGAGACCCTTTCTCAAAAAATGGAGAGGGCAGAGGGAGCAATCGGTATCTCAATTTAACCTCTGAACTCTACAAGTGGCCTCAAGATTGAACAGATCGGTGCACACATGTTGCTGACTTGAATGAGACAGGCCTCCTAGTCACATATTTGAATGTGTGGTCCCCAGTTAGTGGAACTGGGACCATTATGTTTGGGAAGGATTAGGAGGTGTGGTTGTTGGAGGAGGTGTGTCACTGGGGATGGACTTTGAGGTTTCAAAAGTCAGGGACAGGTCTGCCTCACTCTCTTTCTACCTCCTGCCTGTGGATCAGGATGTAAGCTCCAGCAACATGCCTGCAGCCAACCAGCCAGCCAGCCTGCCTGCCTGCCTGCCTGCCCGCCATACTTCCCGCCATGTCTACTGGTCTACTCTAAAACAGTAAGGAGGCTCCCAGTGAAGCGGTCTTTACTAAGCTGCCTTGGCCATGGTGTCTCTTCACAGCAATAGCACAATAACTAAAGCAGAATATGGCAAAGTCACTGTGAGCGGAAAAGTCCGTTGTTTTCAGTCACCCAGGTTGGCTTGACTTGTTAATGGTTCTACTACAAAATTAACACAGTGGCCAGTGATCTACTGTGACTGAGTAAGAGAGTATTTACATAGATTAATAATTTATATTGCTTCTTTTTTCTATTTGTTTGTTTTTTCAAAACGGGGTTTTTCTGTGTAGACCTGGTTGTTGTGGGACTCATTCTGTAGACCAGGCTGACCTCAAACTCAGAGACCCACCTTCCTCTGCCTCCTGAGTGCTGGGATTAAAGGTGTGCGCCACCACTGCCTGGCTGTTGCTTCTAATTTTAAGAAAATACCATTTAAATTAGGTAGGCATCTGTAATCCTAGCATTTGGAAACAAAAACAGGAAGTTCAAAACTAGCTTGTCTATATGGTAAGTTGGACCCACATAACAAAACTCTGTCTCAGAAAGAATCAAATAAAATGTGGCTGAAGAGATGGTTCCGTGGTTAAGGGCACTTGCTGCTTTCCCAGAGGATCCCAGTTTGGTGCCTAGCTGTAACTGCATGCCCAGGGGTCTGACGTCCTCTTCTGGCCTCCTCCAACACTCACACATACACATAAAAATAAATCTTAAAAAAAATGAAAACAACAATAACAAGCACAACAAAAGCCTCCCACTTACCAAGCCTTGAGAAAACAGTTACAGTTTTATTAAAGGCCTTTAAAATATCTCTGCTTTTCCATTTCTACATCTTTGGAGGCGTGATCATCTTTTATACCCTCCAGTCAAAACAACACACTGTAGTACTGTAAATACACAATCAAGCAGAATTCATAAGTAACTAACAGATATTAAAAGGATTTGTAATGCTAACACTAACCACTAAGTTCTTTTAGTTTTGTAAGAGTTGTTTTTCCATAAAATATAGTTTATATTAACAAGCAATGAGACGTTTTTCTTTTTGTAGATTTCTTATCTCAACAGTTTTTAATGAAATGATTTTTTTCAGACACTATATTTTGATCATGTCCCTCCTCTCCCTCAATCCCTCTCAGCTTCTCCCCAATTTTATGTTCTTTCATTCTTTCTCTCTTTAAAACAAAAAAAGCACATTAACAATACACACACACTCAAAAAAGACCCACAAAAATGGAAATTAAAATAAAGAAGCCAAAGACCAATAAGACAAAAAAAGATGTTTTTTCAAATGGCCTTGGGTATTAGTTGTCCCGGCATATTCTGCCCCTTACCCTGTCCTCCCATCCCCTCCCGACTTAACCCTCCTATTGTTTCCCCTTTGTCTCCCCATAACTTATTCTACTTCCCCTTCCTTGGAAGAGCCCCTCTCTCCCTGATCTCTAACTAGCTACTTAATCTCTGTGGCTGTTCTAATTGAAACACATCTCTAAAGCCGAAAGGCTAACTTCCACACAAAAGAGAACCCAAGCAACGTTTGTCTCTGTGGATCTCCGTGGATCTGGGTGGTCTCACTCAGGATGACACCTGCACATCCCATAATACCACATTTTCATCATCCAGTCCCCAGCTGACACACATCTCAGCTGTTGCCAGTCTCTGCCCATTGCAGTGAACATGGATGAGCAAGTGTCTCTGTAATAGGATATCAAATTTCTGGAATAGACAACTGAGCATCTTTTTAACTTTTTAAAAAAGATTTATTTATTTATTATGTATACAATGATCTGCCTGCATGTGTCTCTGCAGACAGAAGTTGGCACCATATCTTATTATTGGTGGTTGTGAGACACCATGTGGTTGCTGGGAATTGAACTCAGGACCTCTGGAGGAGCAGTCAGTGCTCTTAACCTCTGAGCCATCTCTCCAACCCAGCATGTTTTTAACTTGAGTACTTTTGGTTTCTAGAAAATATTACTATTTGTATTGCATTGATTTGTTTGTGTGTTATGTGCACGCGTGCCAAGGCCAGAAGAGTCTCTGGGATTGGCCTTGAGCCATAAGGTTTGGTGGCAAGCACCTTTCCTGGCTGGGCCATCTTGACTATGACAGAAAGACTGAAAGTTTAGACCTGCCTGCCTGAGCTAAAATTCAGTGAAATGCTGTCTGGAGACGTGGAAGCCACACTTGCTTCGGCAGCATGTCTACTAGAAAGGGGCTCGCACAAAGATAGCAAAAATGTGTGGCGCATTCTGTTTAAGAGGAAAACGGCCCGAGGACCTAACTCAGAAGGCAGGCACTCCGACCTAGCACAGTGGGGTCCTAAGTTCAGTTCCCAGTGCTCTAAAAATAAGTAAATAACCTTGGGACTTGCTAGGACCTCAGAAGTGAGGGCAACGTGGATTTGTGTTCAAAATCCAAACAGAGGGCTAGAATGTTTGTTTTGAGATAGAGAGGAAAACTGTGTGCCCTCTTGTCCCTCTCTCTCCCCTCTCCCCCTTCCCCCCAAGCTGAGAAAGCTGCCTGTGGAGGAAAGCCCTGTCTCTCCAGTTCTCGTTTTCTCTCTCTCTCTCTCTCTCTCTCTCTCTCTCTCTCTCTCTCTCTCTCTCTCTCTCTCTCTCACCTTGCATCTGCCTAACCACAATCTTGACTGCCCGTGTGAACTTGGATAAGGATCCTTCATGGCTAAAGTCCTTCCATCTGAGGATAGTCATGCTACAAAAGGTGACACAGCACAACGCAAGGTCACACGGAAATTATTAAACACAGACGAAAGAGAAAGGGGGCTACAGATTCTAGGATCCATGGAACTGCAGCTTTCATCTCTCAGGAACTACGTGTTCTTGGGTGAGTTTTAACTGCTTTGTGCTTCAAGTGTATGGGAACGGAGTAGAATGACGGTACCTGTATTTGTGATGGTTGTAGTATAACTAGCGATGAAGCCAAAGGAAGCGTCCAGCAAGTGTCACTGTGTGTTGGACGCCTCATAGTTTTCAGATCCTTTCCACCTAATGAGATCATTTGATCACCTCCAAAACTGATTTCCTCGTGCTTCTCCAGCTTCCCACACCCCCTCCACTACCACCTCCCCAGCAAGAGACCCACAGAGGTGTGGTGTCGGCACCAGGCTTTAGCAGGCCCCCTTAGCTACTTCCTCTCTGCTTTCTGAAAAAGGTTCCCCTACCCCATTTCCACC
Source organism: Myodes glareolus (assembly GCF_982192425.1). NCBI lineage: Eukaryota > Metazoa > Chordata > Mammalia > Rodentia > Cricetidae > Myodes > Myodes glareolus. The sequence continues at coordinate 56,207,065 of NC_142041.1, read as the reverse complement.
TGAGCTGCTCTCCCCACCCCCATGCCCACAGTTTGATCTCCCCAACCACCTTCCACACAGAGGTTCCCAGTGGCCCCTAAGTTACTTCTCCCCTACTTCAACTCGACACAATATAGATTGACCTAGGAAGAGGGAACCCGAAGGAAAGCATTGCCTCAATCACACCGACCTGTTGCCATGTCTGCGAGAGACTGATCGTGGATGCGGAAGGACCCAGACCACTGCGGGCGGCGCCATCCCTACACAGGTGGGGCCCAGACCACTGCGGGCGGCGCCATCCCTACATGGGCCTGGGCTTTAAAGAAAACTAGCTGAACATGAAGCAGAGAACAAGGCACTATTCCTCCATGGCTCCTGCTGCCTGATTCGACTTCTCGTTCTTTCTTCCCTCGATGATAGATTGTGACCAGAAGTATAAGAGAAAAGAAACTCTTTCCTCCCCGGGTTGCTTTTGGTCAAGAGTAGTTTGTCACAGCACCAAAAGCAAATAGGACACCTACACTGCCCTGTAATAACCTTTGCCTATCTATTTCCCTTACATCCTCAGAGTCTAGTCTCATATATACGTGCCTAAATACCTTGGCTTGTTCAGGACTGTATAGCTTCTAACATCCAAAGACCCGAGTCCCAGAAAACTTCCTGTAGTCTAAGGTGGGTGGTCACTATACTGTCTCCTCAGCAAGATTTAGTCAGTGAAGAGAGTCCGTCCCATCCCAGCGGACTTCTCTCCCATCTGTGTCACCAGTGTCTACCCTGCTGGTACCCTGCATAGTATTCTCCTTATGGCCAAATCTACTGGACACTTGGTACTCCTAGAACCTCACAATGATTGATATTTGATAACCAAAGATTACTCATAGTATAATTTTTTTTGAGTAAAGTAAATAAGTGTTTACATTTAGCCTGGGATTGGTGGTACACAATTGTGATGCCACATGGGAGGTAGAGGCAGGTGCTGACAGCCTGGATTACAAAATCTTGTCTGAAACCAACAAACAAATATCCTCTCTATTAAGTATATGCAAATAAATAAATTCAAGGCATCATCTCATAAATTACTGGCACAATTCTAAATGTCATAACAGACTTATGATGTCATTAAGGTAATCAATCACACGATGGGATCAATGATTGCTAAATAGCTTCTGAATAAGAAGTTTCAGAAAACATAACTCATTATAAATTTTTTAATCATTTAGGAGCCAGGTATGGTGGTAGTGTGCTTTTAATAGTACTCAGGAAGGAAGCAGAGGCAGGTGGATGTCTGTGAGTTTAAGGACAGCCTGTTCTACATTGAGAGTTCCAGGCCAGGCAGGGCTACACAGTGAGACCCCATCTCAAAAACCAGACCATGAACAAAAAATGATTGAAGGCAATAAGAAAAGCGGTTCTTTTCTTCATGAAATCCAAACAGGAAATTTTCTTTTTCATTTATTATGTATACAATATTCTGTCTGTGTGTATGTCTGCAGGCCAGAAGAGGGCACCAGACCTCATTACAGATGGTTATGAGCCACCATGTGGTTGCCGGGAACTGAATTTAGGACCTTGGGAAGAGCGGGCAATGCTCTTAACCACTGAGCCATCTCTCCAGCCCCTATTTAGCATTTTAAAGTAAGGGAATGATGTTGTTTTTATACGGCAGAGCGTTTCCTCAGTTCTGGCGTAAGACTGAATATGAAAAGCGCATAACAAAGGAAGCTATCTGAGAACTGCATGGCCACACAGTCCTCTTCGCAACGAACTCTAAGCTCTTCCAGGGTCAGACTGGATCCTGTCTCTTACTGTATGGTTATCACGGAGACAGATGAACCTGTGCCCCAGACAGGGGTAAAGGCAAATGAGGTAGGAGAAGAAGGAAGAAATAGCGTGTACAGCCATTATTTGAACCAGCATAATAAACTACTGTTTTCCAGAAAGGATGGGGTTACATTGGGAATGGACCCAAGGTTTACTTGCCAAACATCTTCGTGTAGAAAAAAGAAAGTGTCAGAAATAAGCAGCAATTGCAAGGTTAACAACTTGTGTGTGTGTGCTCACGTGCACAAGTGTGCACATGCATGGGACACGTTTACCAACTTGCTATTCCTTTCTTTATGTACAGTTGCATTATTACTGGTTTTTGACTAGCAAAAGCTACTGATTTCTGATACTTATCCCTTGATAAACCTAACAGTGAAACTATTAGGCCGGTTGCTTCAACTGAAACCTTAACCGGTCAAAGGTATACGGGGATTCTAACGTATTGGTCATGCTCTGTATCTCAGACTGTGGGTAGATGAGAATCTTATTATTCTTTGTACTGTACACATGTACTGGGAATGTTCATTGTGTTTTTGTTTATAAGAGTTTTTAAAAGTGAACTTGAAAAAAATTCCAAACCACTGGGTGTGGTGGTGTGCTCCTTTCACCCCAACACACAGGAGGCAGAGGCAGGTGAATCTCTGTGAGTTCAAGGCTAGCCTGACCTACAAAGTGTGTTTCAGGACAATCAGGGCCACATGGTAAGGACTCTATCTAAAGATAAAACAAAACACAAAAAGCATTTTAAGCAATACAAATCTAAGCCCACTATATATTAAGCCTTTTCTCTTGAAAAGTGTCAGTGGAGATTTAAGTGTCAGTGGGGAATAAACATGTATCAACAGAGGAAGCAGGAGAGGTGGTTCCAGGTTTAAGAGCACCTAGTACTCGACCAGAGCAAAGGAGTTCCCAGCACCCAAGGCAGGTTGGTGAAACCTGTAATTCTGTTTCCAAGGGACCCAACACCCTCGTCTGGCTTCTTGGGCACCCACACTCATGGCATTCTCTCTCTGTCTCTCTGCCTCTCTCTCATACACACACACATATACACACACACACTTTAAAAAATAAAAAAGATCCATATAGCAATGGCATTACCTAATATTTACCATTATAGTTTAGAATACCAGTGTTCCAAATGCAAGAAACTCCTAAGAGTTCAGTCATGAAACAAATCAACTCCTGTCTGTTTTGCCACCTGGTAGCCAAAGGGTGTTCTGCAAAAGTGCACAAGAGAATTGCTTTCTGAATAATAGAGAATGAACCTGTATCTTACACCTTTCATATCTCCACCATCTTCTTCTGTATGGACAATTAGGATGCCTACAGAATTGCTCAAGAAATAATTTAACTGAGAATCAAAAGTCCCTGATGGCCAACACTGACAGGACAAGTTTCAAATAGATGAGTCTGCTGTCTTTGTCAAAACAACCCAGACAAGCTGATGACAACAGTACATAGGAAATTTCAAAATTAAAATTGATGAGCATGCTCCTTCCACATGTCAGAGCGTATTGATCTCAGTGTCAGTGTTGATGGAGGTGAAGGCAAGTCAGAGTTCCACTGCGCTGGTCCTGGTCCCTCTCCTGCCAGAGGGTGAGCAGGAAGCAAGCCGCTGGATCAGACACTGTTGCAGTATCGGCAGGGGAAACGCACTGCCCAGTATGAGCAGGCGCATATATCGACAATCCATTACCATAAGCAGGAAGAATCCATCAAAGCTTGACACATTCATAAAATCCCCTCAGTGACACCAAAGTCCGAGTACCTTAGCAGACAAATTATTTTAGCAACTTGGAATTTCCCTCCAGCGACTCACTGTTGTTTTTGTAGGTTGTTAATTCAGAACAGACAAGGATCGGTTCTTTAGAAATCCCTCGGCACAGGCAAGCATTAGTTCAGTGGTAGCATTTTTCAGATTTACCAAAACTATTTCCAAATTAATTTTCTAAGACTCATAATGTTTTAGATCATGTAGCTTTTTTACTGGTAGTTTCTTTGTTTGTTTGTTTTAATTGTTCTCTGAGACAAAGTCCCACTGTTTCGCTCTGGCTGGCCTTGGACTCACAACAATACTCCTGCATTAGTCTCCCAGGTGCGGGAATTACAGGTGTGAGCCGCCATGCCTGACTTTACAGGTAGCTTTGACGCAGCAGAATATAATATATCAGAAGAAAACGGCACTGTGTTTGACATTTTACATATACCGAAGAGCCATGACCAGTGCTGAGGCCCATGGCAGTCTTGCCTTCCCCAGGTTCTCTGAGGAAATCCTCACGCACTCTGTCAGATGTAAAAAGAGAAATGTTAGGTAACTTGTTCAAACTCATGTCGTTAGTAAGTAAACCCAGTTCAGAAATGGAGCCCAGACCCGACCAACACGGAGGCTTGTGTCCTGTCTCCAGTCTGTGTGCTATGTGACCAACACGGAGGCTTGTGTCCTGTGTCCTGTCTGCATGCTGTGTGACCAACACGGAGGTTTGTGTCCTGTGTCCTGTGTCCTCTGTGTGACCAACACGGAGGCTTGTGTCCTGTCTCCAGTCTGTGTGCTGTGTGATGTGCTACAAGCTTACTTCCCGCTGGCTTTGTCTCTTGTTGAGACAGGGTCTTACTATGCAGCCTAGACTGGCTTAGAACTTCCCATCCTGCCTCAGTCTCTCTAATATTGAGATTACAAGTCTATGCCACCATGACTGTCCTATATTCACTTTTAGTTAAAAAAAAATCTAAACATTAAAAATAAGCTTCTAGGTGGCTAACGTGTTAAAACGTGAAGGAGTGCTTCAGCTTCACATTAAAATGGACAAGAGGAAGAACACGGAAGCAGCCACACACCATGTCGCTCTTCCATAACACATTGTCTTACCGCTCCACTTCCCCCCGAGTCCGGCCCGGCCTTTCCCTGGCTCTGCTGTGCACTTCTGCTGTGCACTCAGAAGACCGAAGCTGTTTACACAGAGTCTTTTACTTGTAAGTAATTCCTCTGTGCGAAGTTTTATAGAAATTATTGAAATGGAAAGCTATGGTCATATGCTCAAAAAGAAAAACAAATAAACGGGGTTAGGAAAACAGTCTATTTTTAAAACAGGCATCACACCTTAATGTCAAGAGAACTCAAAGCACACAGTGCCACGTTCAGCGCGCTTCAAACAGAGCCCTACCCAATATCATAGCTCCCTGCATGTGACTTAGCCATGGGAGACCCACAAGCACTGGCCTGTCAAAATCTAAAATAACAGGGACCTCCCCCCCCAAAAAAACTTGGTTTTTCTGGAACTTCCATCTGTGTCAGACTCTTTCAGTGCCCTGCAGCATACCAATGAGCACCCCACCAAGACTTTGTCTTCATGAACACATCGCTGCTGGTCTCGCGTTCCCACCTTCCCTCTGGCTGGTTTGTTTGTTTTTGAGCCCTCTGTTAGAGACTCGTCCACTGGAAGTTTAAGGAGGACTTCTTTGAAACGTCACCACAAAGATGGTCCCACTCTTTCTTCCTCTCAGAACTTCTCTCCAGACAGGGGGAACAAGGCTGAGTGACCGCACCTTCCAGGGTCAGCGCAGCTGTGGTCACACTCAAGGACCTTCTTGACACTGGCCCTGATGACAACAGTTCCAGGTAAAAGGAAGAGGGAAGCCAGGGAGGCCTCTCCGCTCCCGTGGACATCTACGGCATAAACGGCCGCTGGGGAGCAGAGCCTCGTCAGCAGGATGCGGCACTGAGGTTGTCTGGGCTTCCGTGATGAACACAGATGAACTCACTGGACTTGCCAACTTGGACATGGGCCAGAGGATTTTGGTCTGTCGTTGCCCTATCTCTCTGGGATGACTAGAAATGAACTCCCCGAAAAGTCATAGGCTGGAGAGATAGCTCACTGGCTGCTCTTCCAGAGAACGGGTGCTATTCCCAGCACCCACATGGCAGCTCACAACCATCTGTGACTCCAGTTTGAGAGAATCTGATGCCCATTTCTGGCCTCGACAGGCACCAGGCACGCATGTAGTACACAGACATATATGCAGACAAAACACTCATACACTTAAAATAAAACAACCACGCAATAATAATAACAGTAATTTTTTTAAAAAGTCACACAGCACAGACACACGAAAACACAAGGCTATGCTATCTGAAGCAGGAGTTGACGGAGGGCTGAGATAGGTGCAGGGCAGAGATGGAATCCTGAGTGGCTTCCCCCGTCTCCTCTTCTGGGCTAGAGCTCGCTGACAGAGTACTTGTGAAAGAAAACTGCTGGCCAGGCTGGTGGTATGCACCTTAAAACTCCAGAACTTGGGAGATGGAGGCAGGAGAGCATAAATTGCAGACCAGCCTGGGCTATGCAGAAAGAGCCTGTCCCATAATCAGTCAATCAAAGGCTGGGCATGGTATCACACGCCTTTCATCCCTTCGCTTGGGTGGCAGGCAGATGCCAGTGAGTCTGACGCCAGCCTGGTCTACAGCTGGTTTTCCAGGACAGCCAAGGCTACACGTGAAACTCAGTCTCAGCGCACACAGCTGAACCTGTGATTAAACTGTCCCTGTCCCCAGAGGCTGCAGTGTTCAGGCACCATCTTGGAAGCAGAGACCCAGCGCTTGGCAGACACTAAAGCAGCTAGTGCCTTATTCTCAGACTCCGAGACTCCAGAACTGCGGCCAATAATCTCTGTACTTTATGTATCAACCAATCTCCATTATTCTGTTACAACAGCATGAAACTGATGAAGATGAGGTACCGTCCAGAAACACAAAACCTTCCCTAAGGTTTCAGTGTGTTCTTTTAGGCTCTCACTCGTATCATCTGGGCCCCTGAGAAAAACCAACCGAAGAACCAAAGCACTAGCAACACATGAAACACAAACTACAAATAAAAGTGGGAGACAATCCGGGGCTGCAGGGGGCTTAGCACCAGAGCACTTGCTGGTCTTTCAGAGGACTTGGGTTCCATTCCCAGTAACCGTGACTAACAACCATCCGTAACCTTTGTGGGCACCAGGAATGTCCATGGTGCACAGACATGCCCTCAAACGGATACTCACACAAAAAATAAAATCAACCAATTTATTTTTTATCTTAAAAGCCTTATTCACAAACTACAGTTCTATGTATGTAAACAAGCTTAGGTAATACCTTGAAATAGCTTCGATTATATTTCTGAGTTGATAGTTACATGGACAAGCAATCCATTTACCTGTGCACAAGGAGAAATGAGTTTTTCCCTAATCAATTCCCAAATGATCCACGTCACTCATCTCCTTACATCTCTACCACCGTGGATTTTTCAGGACGTTTTTACTTCAATAAGCCTCTACAGCGAATCCACTACCAGTTACCACGAGGCCTCTTAATATTATTGATTCAAACAACTAACTACAGCTTCAGCTTCCCCAGCTCCCCGCGTCCCCTGAAGACCAGGAACCTAAAACATGAATAAGAAACAATGCTAGAAGACACTAAAAGTCCTTTTGATTTTATGTGTCCGAGTGCACTAGAGAGATAAAAAGAAAGAGAGGTGTGTGTGTGTGTGTGTGTGTGTGTGTGTGTGTGTGTACCTCTGGTGTTGTTTTCTAAGACCTGGTCTACCACTGGGACCTGGGACTCAAGGAGTAGGCTAGGCTGCTGGCCTCAAGCCCCAGGGTTTGCTTGTTCCCCTTCCCTAGCACTAGGATCAGAGGCTGTACTACAAGTTCCTTTCATCTGGGAGTTTGGGATTTGAACTCAGGTCCCCATGAGCAGCAAGCAGTTGACTACTGAGTTATCTTCCAAGTCCCCAAAAGTTTCTTTCCTAGAAACCAAAAAAGCTGGGCTTTCTTCAGTAGCACATGTCCTGAACTTTTCCTACAAAGCAGATTAGCACGGTCCTGACAGGGACGACACACAAACTCGGGAAGTGTCCTTAATAGAAGTAAAAGATACATTCCTGAATCAAGAACAGGAGACTTTTACAAATGAAATAATAAAGAAGTTCGGAGGAAAACAAGTCTTAGAAAGTAATAATGGAACTGAAGAAGAAAAAGCCAGAAAATATGGTAGAGGTGAGGAAGTCTTGCAGGAAACAGAACAAAAAATACCAAGAGATGAACAATGGGAAAAACACAGTAAAGAAAAATTACAGAATCAGTTCAAAACTTCTAGTATGAACTATGGAAAGAAAGCGATTTCTCTAATAAAAACTAATCAAATGGCAAGCACAAAATTGTCAAAAATTTCCAAGAAAAGAACAACATGAATTCTAGCATAATGGCAAAGAAACATTCTTTATCGTAAGGGAGAAAAATTTCAGGGTAAGAATGTAGAATAGAAAGTAAAAAGGGATCTTAAAAGTTTCAGAGGAAGAAACTGTCCCATGCAAAAGCTGAGACATAAAAATGGTAGGATCTCTTAGCAGCAACAGTGTGTGTGTGTGGGGGGGGGGAACCGATGCAGCAATGATTTTGACATCTAAGGGAAATAATTTCCAACTAGAATTCTCTAACTAGACAGACTATCACTCAGTGTGAAGAGGGGAGATGGGGACAGGCATGCTCAGATAAGCTAAGGCTAAAAAGCCAGGGGCAAACCTCAGCAGCAGAGTACTGGCCCGGCATCAATGGAGCCTGGACGTCACCTCCCGTATGAACATACAGAACAATTTACTTCCCAGGCGTACTTTGGAGGAGGCGATAAGGCTCCGTTTCTGACCCGGAATAACAGGAAGAGCCAAAGGAGCATGGGTAAGAAGCTGAGAATTTCCAGGATGACAACAGGAGGACCTGCAAGATGAATATTCCCAGAGAAAGCTCCCCTAGGGAGAAACAGAACTGAAAGACTTCACGTTTCTCGGCCTGACAGTGCAGAGGGTGGTACGGCACATCTAGAGCTGTGTTTAGAAAGACTAAACACATACACGTTCAAAGACAGCCAACACTTAGAATGAACGCAATGGACAGGCTCAGTGAAGAGTCTCCGTCCCTAAACAGTGTCTGAAGATCTGGGCCACACTGGTCCCCAGCCCACAGTCTTCCTCAGTTGTTTTGATAAGACCCATGGTAACACAAGGAATCACATTTTATACAGTGAGATAGCCCTATGATAAAATTACCATGAAATAAGATTACAGCAAATTTTGATATTTCTCTACTTTGCTCTATTTAATTCAGGCCTTTTAAAACTGGTCAGAACTCCGAAACTGATTCCATGACTTAGTAATGGATGGCGATCTGTATTTAAAAAAAAAAAAAAAAAAAACCACTGCAAAAGACTGTCATATTTTATCAAGAAGAAAACACACTACAGTAGAGAATGGGAAGAGTTAAATGCACATGAAGAAATCTGGAGACATCAGAGAAAGCATCCAATGGGACTTCCAATAAATAATCATATTCGACAGGCGGGGAGGGGGGCGATGCAGGTGAACGGGGTATGGTAAAGGCTCAAAAGCAGAAAGACAAAAGGGATGATGCTAACAGTAGCACATGAGGCCCAATTCTTTCAGGAGCAAGGACTGGAGATGACGGGGAAGGAGACAGACAAATACAGCAAGAGTCTACTCTATCAGCAACGAGGCCCAGGGAGAGTAAGGTGCAGGCTGTCAGCAAACGTCAGCCATCAACTCATGATCACTTACTTGTGGATTTTATGTGCATATAAATTATATACATTTAAATTTTAAATGTCAAACCTATCATAAAGCTAGGAGTAAAGCTGAATGTCTGGTGAACCAACTCAAGTTCATTTTCTTCTTTTGGATTTTGTCACCAAAACGTTCCATGAAGTAAAAGATGAACTGATTTGGACAATGTCAAAGTAAGGTGTAGCCCTCGGAGAGGAAATACCCCTTGCTACCAGCTACAGTAACTGAGACGCTTCTGTGTATTGGCACCCAGCCTGGACAGGTGACTTCACAGCCGTGGGCTTGTACTGCTCTTGAGGAGGACCCAGGTCTGATTCCCAGCCCCACCTGGCTCAGCTCACAACTGCCAATACCCCATCTCCAGGGGAGCCAACCCCTCTGGACTCCACCAACACAGGCTTGTAATTTATAACACATTTTAAAAAATAAAAGAGAGACTTCTTCCACTTTTCTGGGGGCCCAGGCTTCCTCCACGTTAGACTGTTGCACAGGCTGGTTCTTCGACCCGTGTTGTTCTTCCTGACAAATGATAGCAAACTAAGGTCAGAGAACTTGAGAGACACCCTGGTCCCACAGTTCAGGATACGTGCTCTTGCTGTGGGCTCCTTGGGCACTGCCCAACACTTCTAACCCTGAATGACACCTGTTTCTCTGCTCTCAAAATTAGATCAAAACCAGGCTAGAGTGATGACTCAGGGGTAAGGCCCTTGCTGTACAATCTGCTAAGCAAAACAGTGAGGTCTGGGCTCAGCTGCTGAGCCCAGACAGAGCAAGAGACCCTGTCTCAATATAGAAGGTGGGGCTCGATCAGGGAGATACCCGATGTAAACAGGGTCTCCTCACATAAGTGTGTGCGCACACATTTGAACACGCGTACACAAGCATGCACGCAACACACACACACACACACACACACACACAGAGATAGAAAGCTGACACTCGCTACACCAAAATACAGTGGCAAAGGTTACATCCTGATCCTTTAGCCTATATTTGAAAAGTCAAAGTCTGTTCTAAACAAGACTACCTATGATGTAAACTGACCTAACAGTACAGACGGACTCTGTAGAAGGGCTGGTCAGAAAAGTTTAAATAGGTGAGGCACAGTGAAGAGTTTCAACTTGAAGAAATAAAGAACTATTGTGAGTTAAGAAACGTAGGCATGCGGTTAATATAGAGCTTTAAGAAGATTAGTCTCCGCTGGAATGCAGGGTAGAATGGAAAATTTTCTCCTTCTTTTAGCATGCATTTTAAGGTGTGAACAGATGACCACACCAATGTGGATAACCAACCACAAATGCTCACTTTGCATGGGTGAAGTACTGTTGAGGGTTTACTACGTTCTATGTGTTGTGCTATTATAATCAAAGAACTTCAGAGACTGGAGGTATAGCTCAGAGGGAGAACGTTTGATCGACATGCAAGAAGCCCTGGATTCAGTACCCTGCATGGAAAAGAAAAACCCAACTCAAACAAACAAAAATAAAGGCAGCAACAATAATAAAAGCCATCAACTTCGGCTTGACTCGTAACAAAAGGAATAAAAAGCCTTGGGAGCTGACCCATGACATATGTGTCAGCATTAACACAGCATAAAGAAAACGTGATGCTCAAACAGGAGTGGATCCATTGCAAGGGGCTGAACTTACGGGTCTCATAGAACCCAATCGTATTTCCTTGATCCTCTTACGCTGCTAGTGCTTCTGAATAAACGATTTCAATGGCAACCACAACTTCCACTTCTAGAGATGAGTCAGCTGAATGTGTTTCTGAAGGGGTGCAAGACGGCAAACACATCAGAAGGTTCCAGTGCAGAAGGCTAGAAATGCCCAGTGGTTTCGGTGGAGGTACCAGAGAGGGACAAGTGTCTCAGCTCTAAGAGGCAGCGAAAGAAGGAAAGCCGTTAGGGAAGGTAGCCTGGGGAAGGTGGCTCTTGTTGCCCGTACAGACCGGTAAACAACACTCTAGCATAGAGTATGCAGAAGTAACTACTATGGTTTGCCCTAAGAATAGGAGCCTAGGATTAGCAGATGTGAGAGAATCACAGTAAACCTGACATGCTAGGCTAAAAACCTTACGTTTGATATTGAAGAAATTGGGGTTTATGTGGAGGTATGACAGCAGTCACAACCTCCCTTTAGATTACTAAAGTCAATACAAAGAACGAATGGGGAGCTATTGAAGTCGGATGTACAAGAGTCTCTTTCCCGGGAGCCGCTCCAAGATGCAGAAGACAGACCAGAGTTTCAAGGGATCAGAGCAGACGGAGCGCAGACGGAATCTTGGCGTGTTACAGCTGGAGAGCGTGAAGTTTTACTTCTAGCTTTCTGAGGAATGTCCACATCAGTGTCCAGAGTGGGTCCCTCAGTTTACAGTCTCCCCAGCAGTGAGCGGGGCTCTTCTTTCCCCACGACCTACACAACGTTTGTATTTTTTCTCTTGGTGGCAGCCATTCTGAACAGAGGAAGATGGGACCTCAAAAGGAGTTTTACTTTGTATTTTCCTATGGCTAAGAATGCTGCATGCTTTTCAAATATTATTGGTCATTTATATTTTTCTCTTGAGGGCTATTCAATCCAGTAGCCCTTTCATACACTGGATGGCTTGGGGTTTAGGTATTTAATTTCTGATTTTCTTTATAGGTCCTGGAAATTAATCCTCCACTGTGTAGTTGGCAAAAATCTTCCTCCCATACTGAAGATCTTCTGTTTACTGTGGCCCTGTTATTGCTTGGTTTTTTTATTTTGTTTTGTTTTGTTTTAATTTGAGACAGGGTCCCAGGCTATCCAGGTAGCCTCAAACTTGCTATGTAGGATAATCTTGAACTTCTGAATCTCTTACCCCTCAATCCCCAAATCTGGGATCAAACTGAGGGCTTTGTGCTTGCTGGACAAGCACTGTGCCCACTGAGCTGCCTTCCCAGACCTGTTTCTTGTCGTATACATGCTTACTGTAAGTGGCCTGCGAGGCTGCACCATCTGAAACTAATTGTCTAGTAGCAGGCAGGTGGCGCATCAGTCTGAAGGATGAAGCACACCGGCCATGGTACACGGCACAGATTTGGGAGTTATCAGCACAGCACAGGTAAATCCATGGAGTAGTTTCAGTCACCCACTCACAGGTAATACTGATAGGGGAGTTCAGCCAATCACATTCTGTTTTTGGGGTGTGCCACCCTCAGGCTAAAGCCTGCCTATAAACCTAGCAAGCGCGCTCCGCTAGCCCCCTTTTCGCCTGGCTCCTGCGTCCGGATGGATCGTCTGGATTCTGGTGTAAGCTGTTGTAAGTCTTACTTCTGTTTATTAAAGCTGTATATTTTGTATCAAGATAGTCTGGGGACTTTTCATTACCAGTCGCCCTGCGGCTTCATTTGGCGCCCAACATGGGGCACGAACCCATGACCCGGAGATTAAGAGTCTCATGCTCTACCGCTTCATAATACAGTCCAAAGAGAGATCAACAACACCTGGATACCTAACATTAGGGGGCGTGGTCTTGCCAGCTTTATGTTCAGCTTGGAACTCATCTCAAAGAAACCACTTCCTTTCCTGTGATTCAAAATTCTATCCCAGCCGGGCCATGGTGACACACGCCTTTAATCCCAGCACTTGGGAGGCAGAGACAGGCGGATCCCTGTGAATTTGAGGCCAGCCTGGTCTACAAGAGCTAGTTCCAGGACAGGCACCAAAAACTACGGAAAAATCCTGTCTCAAAAATCAAAAAAAAAAAAAAATTCTATCCCACAACTTAACAGGACATAATAAAAGGAAAGGTTGTGATATGTCTTCATTTGAAGAGCGAAGTTACGGCAGGAAATACAGTGAACAGTGAATACTATTAGGTAGCCTGGTGTGACAGCCTGGGCCTGCAATCCCAACTCCTGAGAGCCAGAGGCAAGAGGATGAACTCACGGTGAACACTGGCCAGGCTCTGCGACAGGAGACCATACTGCAAACAGAACAAAACAGCATTATTAGGAAGCTGGGGATGGTGATCCCAGTGCACAGAAGACTGGCAAAGAAGGAATGCTTCAAATTCAAGGCCAGCCTGGGTGCACAGTGAGCACCAGACCAGCCAGGCAGATAAGCAAGATTGTGTGTTAACTCTCCTCTAAAAAATAATATTAGGAGTTTGAGATGTTGCTGAAGATGAGCAAAGTCCTGAGCCTGATCTTCAGTAATACACACACAAGCACACACATGCACACACGCTGGGTGGGGGGCGTTGGAGGATAATTTTCAGTAAGATATTTACCTAATTTAAAAAACTTAAAATCCTAGCATTGTGGTACACACTTGTAATCTCAGCCCTGAGGACACAGGTAGATCCCAGCACAGCCTGCGCGGTGAATTCCAAGACATTTCCTAAATAAATACAAGGAGTGATAAAAAAGGTAGCCGTTACACATTTACTCACATAAAAAACTGGTCAAACTGGAGCATGCCTGTAATTCCAGCATTGGGAGCGAACAGGCAGGACCTCTGGGGCTGGCCGGACACCCCGCCTCACCCAATCATCGAGACCTGGTGAGAGACCTTGCCTCAAAAAACGAAAATGGATAGCTCCTGTTGGACGGTGCCCAAGGTTGGCCTGTGGCTTCTACATGTACTTGCACACATATATGCAGTCATACACGCAGGCACACAGAAGATACATCTCCCATACATACATACAAAAATGTATGGTTCCTGAGGAACAATACCCAAGGCTTTCACCTGCATACAAAATGGCACCCACAATACATGTAAATGCACATAAAGAAAAATCTAGACTATTATTGACATTTGCTGAACACTTATCACGTCACAGCATCGCGACAAGCGCTTTCCAGGCAGTATCAATCTTACACTTAGGAACCCTGTGTGCCATGTCACATTACTGTGCCCATTCTATAGGTGAATAAACTTAATGAGAGAAGGGTGAGCCATCACTTAACTAAACTTTTGGCACGTGTATACCTCCATTCTTAATTATTGCTAACCACAATCTCTCAAAGGTGCTAGAAACAGATAATGAACCACGAGCCAGCCCGCCGCGCTTGCGTAGCACCTCCCGCCGAGGACACTCTCCCGATCTGTGTCATCTCAGGAGCGAAACATTTTAAAGAGAGTACACTTTGGGTCTGTATAAGATTACACCAATGTTTGGATAAAGGTTTTTTCTAAAATATTTTTTATTTATTATGTACACAATACTCTGTTTTCATGTGTGCCTGCAGGCTAGAAGAGGGCACCAGACCTCATTACAGATGGTTGTGAGCCACCATGTGGTTGCTGGGAATTGAACTCAGGACCTTTGGAAGAGCAGGCAATGCTCTTAACCACTGAGCCATCTCTCCAGTCCCAAAGGTTTTCTAAAGTGCCACAGTCCAAAGACTCGCTCCTCTTTTTTAAATGCATTATATGTATTTGTTTGGGGTGTTCGTGTGCATATGTGTGCATGTGTGTGTAGGAGCACACTCGTGACAGAGAGCGAATGTGGAGAGCAGAGGACAACTTCAGAGAATTGGTTCTTTCCTTTCACAGTGTGGGCGTCAGTGGCGGAACTCACGGTATCTGTCTTGGTGGCAAGTGCCTTTATTCACTGAGACATCACAGCCTCCAAAGATTCATTCTTTGATTATAGACAGAAGTATCAAAGTTGAAACCAGAGAGCTGAGAAGTATCTCAATGGAAAGGCACACATCTATCACGTGAGCTGAGGTTTTACCTCCAGCACATGTGTGCATAATTCCCCCATACCCCTGAGAAACTTCCAAAAATTTGGAATTTCCTGTACTTCCGAACGGAATGCTGAATCCGTCCAAATGAGGCGATGCGTGAACATGCCCTGTTGTAGCCTCTTGCTTTGATCATTTAATATCACACTTGCAGATATTCTTCAGCCAATCACGGCTAAACCAACACTTGCACTGAGCATGCCCAGACTTTACATACTTGCCATTGAGCCCCAAGTAAGATCACAACTATTTCATCTGTGAATGCATTGGATATTATAAATGAACAATCTAGAGGCCACGGATATATCTCAATTTGTAGAGCACTTGTCTAGCACACGCAAGACCCTTGGTTCAATCCTGGGCATTTCCTTAAGAGAGGTGAGATCATATGCATGCAGTCCCAGCACTTGGAAGGTAAAGATAGAAGTACCATAAATTCAAGGTGATCCTTGGCAAGACAGTAAGTTCAGGCTAGTCTACATGAGAACTGTTCAGTCATAAATAAGTACATACAGAAAGATGTTTGTAAATTACATACAAATATCATGCCATTTTATATACAAGACTTGTGTTCTTCCGGGTTCTGTAGCCAGAAGAAGTCTTGCAACTGAGACTGGAGAAATGGTTCCATGGTTAAGGGCACTTGCTGCTCATTCAAAGAACCTGAGTTTGGTTCCTAGCACCCACATCAGAGGACTCACAACCACCTGCCACTCCAGTTACCAACACCCTCTTCACATGCAGACACACACACATGAAACAAAAAATAAACCATAAAAACAACAACAAAACAAGTCATGGAACCAATTTCCTTGGAAACACTATATACCCTCTTTTTCATCAAGGATTGAAAAGCCAGCCTTTTAAGAGAGCTGTGTGCCGGTAAGTTCTTCACATCTGTGCATGCTTGTGCAATAAAGCTAATGACTCATGCACTACAACCTGTTGTCTGTTTTTCTCTCCCTTGAAAGCTGCACATGGGGCTGTACCTAAATCCCAGTACTTCCCAAGTAGAGGAGGGAGGTTCGGGAGTTCAAAGTCACATTCAGCTACACAGCGAGGTTGAGGCCAGCCTGGGCTACATGTGACCCTGCTTCAAAACTTTAAGAAGGAGGGGATGGGACAGGATGACAGTGCAGCAGTAATGCACGTGCCTAGTCAGTCTGAGGAAGACAACAGCTGCAAAAACAACGACAAAAAAGAAAAAAAAGGCCCAGACTGTTTAAATAACACACGCAGAACTGTGACTCAGCACACTTGACGGCCGGCCTCTCGTCTGCCCAGGACACCTCCGACGTGTTCGGTGTGTCTTGTTCTCTCTTTCAGATGGGATCTTTCTATGCAGCTCATACTCACTAAGAAGCTCAGCCTACCCTCCAAACTGGCAATCCTCCTGCCTCGGACTCCCAAGTGCTAGGATTACATGCATGCACCACCACGCCTGACTTAAAAGTGAATTCTTTCCATAGAAAATAAAGGTTTTGTTCTGACAACTTCAGCGACTTTTTAAATAAAACATGCTACATATGTGAGATTCCATCCGCTGTCATTTGAAGTCATCCACTGAAAAGTAAAGACTAGCAAACATGTTGATCCATTCTTTCTCATAACACCCATTTTTGAATGGTTAAAAATTCTAAAATGTATGTCATCCTTGGCTTTCTAATACCACACAGACTCCCCTGCCCCAAACAAATACAGCAAAAGCAGCAGTTTCTCTGTCGACTTTGGATGATCCGAACCACACTTTTAAACTCCTGCTTCCAGTGATTCCTTCAGCGAGTTCCACCAGTGCATCTTAGAACTTCGCAAATTTGGAAGTGACCATTCCCCCTCAGTTCATTTCTGGTGAATGGCTGTGTGGAGCTCCGGATTTAAGTACAACGACATTACTGTTCTCTGGTCCGTGTAGAATAATTCTTGGATTCATGGCCATGCCAAGCCAAATGACACCGCAAAGAAACCCTTTGTTTTCAAATAAATCACTGCCTGGCTTTAGATAATGCTATCCAGAATCTTATCCATGCAGCACAGCCTAGTTAAAACTGCCAAAGTTGAAGGCAACAACAAAAACTGCCATCTCTATTGGAAGAATAATCTTTCAAGTTCTTTTTCATAAGAATTTAATAGAACCATAGAATTTTAGAGGTGGAAAACTTCTGAGGTATTTACAGTCAAACAAGTCAGTGGCAGACCTAATACTAGGGCGCAGGCTGTCTGAAGCCCCCAGGCGAGGCTGTTAACGGTGTGCAGCAGCAGACAGGTCTGCAGTCGCCCACAGGGACCATCTCCACACCCTTCACTATCCAAGCCTTTCCACAGCCATGATTTCTTTCACAGGTCAGTTCCTGAGTTACAATCGCATCCACGCCTTTAGACACCCAACGCTGCCAAGGGTACTGCCATAGGATCTAAACGGAAAGATGTAATTCAGTTACTGTAGTAACCACACTAGTGCAGAGGATGTGTGTCTACAGCCGGCTTCTCTCTCAGACATTTTCCTTCCAGAGATGGAAACAGATTTAGATTGCTTGGGACTACATTTTTGAGTAACAGCCTCTTTGCCAAGACCTTCTTCATGTTCTGTATTCTTTCCCCCACAACGCCATCCTGATTGATTCTTCTCTAGACGCTGTTTGGTACCTATACTTTCTTCTAAATTGTTATTTTACCCCAGGTAACAATATGATGTTTCCAGGTATTGATTCCACATACTCCTTCTAGACTTTCCTCTCTATATCGTGACCCTACATCCTCCATCAGGCCAAATGGCCTTCTTAATGAGTATTGTTATATGATAGAACTTATTAACTGAAAGATCATGCAAAAATGTGGATATTTAATTTTTTACAATGTCAAAACACTAGCTAACTTTTTAAATAAAGACTATGCTTTGTGTCATACAAGGAAAAGTCAAATTAAATTTTTATAAGTGTGGTATCCATAACATTGAAATGTCCAGACAGTTTTGACTGAGAAAAGGAATTTACTGTACTCAATGCTGATAAATTGTCTCTAACAGCCAAATCTCACACAAGCTTTTCTACCACTAAATATTCGAAGACATCTATTTCATAGAATTCTCACAGATGCAAATCAAACAATGTCACGATGAACCGAGAAAGAAAAGTTGACTATTTACTAACATCAGTTAGGCTCAAGATCCTATGTTTTGGAAATGAGTTAATAACATATTCAGGGAAAAACATGTAGCTATAAATTCCTATATTAAAATAAGATTTCAAATCAGTAGCCTAATTTTGCAGCTTCAGAAACTAAAAAGGGTGATGGAGGGCTGGCTCAGCATCACTTCCTGCTTTTGCAGAGAACCTGGCTTCGGTGCCCAGCACCCAGATGGCAGCTCAACACCATCTGTAACTCCAGTTCAGGGACTCCCACATCCTCTGCAGGAACCATGCTGAAATGTGGTGCACATACATACATGGTTGCAAACACACAAACACAGAGAATAAAAATAAATCTTAAAAAAGAGTCAGGAGTGTTATCAGTCACCAACAATCCCTGCTACTCAGGAGATCAAAGCAAGAGGTTCGTTTGAGCCCAGGAGTTCAAGACCAGTCTAAGGCCTTCATCTCAAGAAAAAGAAAAAGGAAATAAAAAAAACAAGAATAAACTCAGCCAAAAGCAAACAAATGGGAGGAAGCAATGGGCTATGAGAGCACAGATCAGTGAAAGAAAGGTTAAAAACATCACAAACAATGACGTTAAAAGTTGGACCTGAGCTGGGAAGTGGCACATGCCTTTAACCCAGCACTCGGAAGGCAAAGGCAGAGGCAGGCAGATCTCTGAGTTCGAGGCCAACCTGTTTTACAGAGTGAGTTTCAGGACAGTCGGAGCTGTACAGAGAAACCCAGTCTCCAAAATCAAAACAAAACAAAAAAAGTTGCTCCATATGCTAGGGTGGGGTTGGGGATGGGTAGGAGTGGGTGGGTGGGTGTCCTTTAGCTACACTGAGCGGAAAGAAGGGAGAAGAGCTATCCCACTAAGATCAGGATATTCAGGAAAAGGGAATGTCACTGCCAGTCTCAGAAGAGTGAAAGGAGCTCAAAGAGGAGGCCATGAACAACTTTGAGAACTTGGAAACTCACAAATAAAATAGAACAAACCAGCAAACGAGCAAAACTAACATAGAGCAAGGAAAGAGACTGAGCTGGGAATCAGAAAGACTCTACGCAAAGAAAAGTCTAGATACAACTATGGTTGGATAAATAGTCTTATTTATAGATGGACACGTTAGGCATAGCAAGACTCAAAGGCTGCTGCCTATATCAGCATCCCTGTGGGGCTCCCCACCTTTACTCCTTGTTCCCCTGTGCCTATCAGCGGGGTAGAAGCTAACTCCCTTCAGCAAGCATAGGCAAAACTAACCTACAGACAACCCAGATAACTTCTCCTGATGAGGCAGCTATGTGGGTCTGAAAATGGGCTCCATATTTTTACTTTATTATTCTGAAGTAACATTTAGTTTAGAAACTGGTGCCAGATTTCAAGAACCCTGACTGAAGATGCATTAAATATATTATAATTTCTGTCTAACAGAAAAGAACTTAAAAGTCTATATATAAAAACTGGTTGTTTGAAACCTTGAACCACCAAAATTTGAATGCTCTCTGCCAAACTAACAGAATATTCGTAACCAGTGTCCATTAAACTTGAAAAGAGCAACAGACACCACTGTGTTCTGAAACCACTCGGGTACCAGCATCACTTATGGCAATCCTCACTTTGCCTTTTGGGGGTAGGGGTGGTCATGCTTGACAGATATGAGATGAGACTCCAACAAGGAAAAATGGCAAACATTTTAGGCCTAAAATCTCTTGTATTTTGATATAATAGTTCCATCTAATAAGATGTGTTTGCATGTATGGGTCATGAGGGTGCTGCTGTGGCCTGACTATGTCTCCCGAAGTTGTCGATAGGAAATTAACCCATAAGGTAACGGTATTGGGGTGGGGTCTTCAGAGAGAGGTGCAGACTGGAGGGAGCCCGTTCTCTCAGATCAGATCAATGCGGTTTTAAAGTGGTGTATGAAAGTGGATTGATGCTTTGCTGTGCAGTCCAGATACAGTCGGACCCTCCTCATCCTCATCCCTCTCTGCTGCATGGTGACATAGCAAGGGGGCTTTCAGGTCAGATACAGGCACCTGAACTTGGACTTTAGCCTCCGGAAATGGTTAAAATTCTCCTCTTTACAATAGGCTCAATTTCAGATACCCTGTTATGATGGCACACAATTAGTAGCAATGAGGAAGGAGATGCTGAGAAAATGCAGAGCTGCAAAACCTTGGAAAGACGCTAGAGTAAGTAGAGAGATGGTGGTCCATACCGTACCCGCGCCGTGAAAGCGGCTGCCTTCAGATAGAGTTCACCTGCCATTTACTTTCCCTTTCAACCCACAGTTCAGAGAGCAGACTGTGGCTGTCCGTGTCAGTAACCACAGCAACCAGGAAGCTGAGGAAGGAGACTCTGTCGTTCAGGTTAGTTTCTGCTACATAGCAAGTTAGACGGGACCTGTGCTAACCCAACCCGAAATAAAACAACAGGAAGAGGCCCTCAGCCAGAGGCTTATTTGGAAAGTACAGTCATCATCCCTCCCGAGTTCCAGAACTGTCATTCCCCAGGAAGAAACCCGGACTCACTGTTCTTAGCCCTCCCTCTCCACACCCATAGGTTTGCCCGCTCTGAGCATTTTATAAGAATTAAACCATAGAATATGCAGTGTCCTGTTACCAGCTTTCTTCACTCAGCACGATGTTTTCAGGGTTCATCCGTGTTGAAGCATGTGGTGCTAATTTTTATTGCTGAAAAAATGTTTTGCTGTGTAGATACACTGACTGTGCTTTGCTTAGTATGTCATCCCTGAGGAGCATTTGGGTGACTGCCATGTTTTGGCTGTTAGGAATAATGTCGCTGTGAATATTTATGAGTCAGTGTTGTGTGGCCATATGTGTTCACTTTCCTCCGATGTACACCTAAGAGCAGACTGGACCATATGCGCCTCTTGTTTAACAAACCATTCTTCAGACTATTTGTTTGACTTTATAGTTTTCTTGTCCATGTATAATGTCTCTGCATTCTTTTTAAAAATTTCACTTATTATTATTACTATTGTGTGTGTGTGCGCGCGCGTGCATGCATGCACACACCACAGTCCTCACGGTGTGCATGTGAAAGTTAGAGAACAACTTCGTGGGGTCATTCCTCTCCATCGTCCTTTATGTTCTAGGGATGGAACTCAGGATGCCAGGCTAGTGTGGCAAACAGTTCACCCGCCAAACTGTCTTGCAGGCCACAGGTGTTCGGATTTCTTCACAAACCCTCAAACCCTTGTTACACAAGTTCCTTTCTTAGTGGACGTGAAGTGCCATTGTGGTTTTGATTTTTAGGGCCCTAATACCTCAAAGCTGTGCATTTTTTCATGGTGTGCTTTGACTAGTTGTAAATTTTCTTTGAAGTATCTATTCAGAATCTTTGTTCATTTGGAAAATTGGGTTATTCATCTTTCCACTGTTTCATTTTGTGACTTTAAGTTTTTTGGTTTTTTTTTAAGTGTATGGCTGCTTTGCCTGCATGTGTGTCTGTGCAGGCATTTGCATGCCTGGTGTCTCGTAGAGGCTGGAGGAGGGAACCCCTGGAACTGTAGTTACAGATGGTTGTGAACTACCATGTGGGTGTTGGGAACAAACCCATGTCCTCTGCAGTAGCAGCCAACTCTCTTCAGCACCGACTCATCCTTCCAACTCTGCTGTGGCTTTCTGATAAAATCATCTTGCTCTGCCCCCAGAAAGAGCAATTCCTTTCTCTTTGCTCCCTGAGAGATGGAACACAGAACCGTAAGGAATACGATTACAAAGGTCCCGATGACAGAAAACACTGGCCTAGTGTATGCCGTGCAAACGGGAAGGAGAATTGTGCAAATAATAAACATAAAAGAACTTTCATTTTCCCACGGCACCAAACCTACATAATCTTAAGTAGGTAAACCATGTACATGACAACAGCATCAGAGATCATGGGAAAGATAAAGAATTTCTTTTTTACTAATTATGCTGGTGTATCTAAAAGCTGTATTAGGAAACAAGTAAGTACAGTCAGAATATTGTAGATGTCAACTAAATGCTTCTTTAATGCCCTAACGATAACTCCGCATTTGACCTTATTTGCAGCATCTGAACGGAAGGCTCTGCGATGCACCGTAATCACACCACTTGACAACACTACAGAGAAACAAAGCCCCGGTCTGAATAGGAAATATCCCCCCCACCCAAGTCTCGTGTCCTCCATGATGCTTAGTTCCTCCACTCGAGGTCTGTGGCATCTGTAAGACATGAGGCCTGGCTGAGGAAGCAGTCACGGCGGGTATGCCTGTGAAGGTTATATTGTCCTCCGGCTCTAGCTGCACTCTCGGCTTCCTGGCCAGCCAGTATCTGAAGAGGTCCAACACATGCTCCTTCCACGCCTTCTCGGCTATGATGGCCCAAAAATCTCTGAAACCAGGAACCAAAACAAAGGTTTCCCCTTTTACACCACTTCTGTCCAGCATACCACTTCCAGTGACACCGAAGGCGAGGTGCTGGCAAACACCATTAGTCCTTTGAAACAAGATCCATAAAGGTGGTGTTTTATTAAAAAAAACAAATAGTGACTTCATTAAGATCTATAAAAATAATGGATGGATGGACAGACGGACGGGTGGGTGGATCGATGGATAAATGAATGGACGCGTGGATGAATGGGGATGAATGGGTGGGTAGATGGACAAACAGAGGGACAGACAGACAGACAGACACAGTAAGACTCTGACTCCAAAAACTTAAACTTTGGATATATTGTCTATAGGGAGCTGTATCATATCGTGGAGTTATCTTTCCAAACCAAACACTCTATGTGGTGTGACATCTATATGCCCAACATTTTTTATAGGAAAAAAATCACAATAACATGATTAAAAGAAAAATTTATAAATAGCTTCAAATGTCTTCGTTCATGTCAATCCTTAAGGAAAAACAGCTTATTTCGTGGTGAGGAGGTAGGAAACTTCTGTGGACACTTTGTAAGGAATTACTGGGTATCTCTAGGCCTTCGAGGCTGAAACCACTCATTCTTCATAATGTCTGCCTTTCCCTGCACACTAAAAGCTTCCCTTTTCCTTATTAAAGGCCCTCTCTTACACATCCTGCTGTAATTAGCGTCTTTTTTGCTCAAGATCAAAGTGAAGAGCAAATGGAAAAAGGGAGGATGGAGAGATCTGCTTGAGGCAAAGGCCAGGAAGAGGAGAAAGGAACGACAGAGAGAGAGAGCACGTGCCCTAAGCAAAGAGGAAGAGGGGCAGGAGCTGGAGGGGCAGGTGTGGATCCCTGTACACAAACTGATGGAATGAAAAGGAAGGGAGGAGACGTCAACACAGATGCCGCCTGGAAACACTGGGGGTGCCAGGATGCAAAGAGGAAGGTGTGTGCATGAGCTTTTACTAGGTGCTACCACTCCCTGCCCCAAAACGGCCTAGAATAAAATAGGATCGTAAGAAGCACCGAGGTAACTTATTTCCACTACTGACGGCAGCGCTGACGGACCAATGACCTCAACGCACTTATGCTTAGAGCGTTTCAAACAGCCCGAGTTCAGCTGCTGTCCTTTCTAACAGCCTCGGAGCAACCACCTTTTCCTTGGTTCAAATGCATCATTTCTGCTTCTCTTAGTGATTACAGTAAATTATCTATAAGTCCTCCTTCACTGCGTTCCTTAATTATCACATGCTTTAGATGTGCTGACAACACACACCTATGGCCCACAAGAGAACACACGTTTTCTGTTGCTTTCGGTGGATTTGCCAATCTGCCCACACATTCCCACTCATTCTCTTTATTAGCAGTAGTATAAATTTCCAAGAATGTTAGCCAGGTTTGGGGCATGGCAGCTGGCCAAGAAACACAGGGAATAACTGATTCCAAGGTGCACGGAATCTCTGACGTTCACTGGCTGCATACGCATGACTCTAACCCGCAAGGCAAGTCTGTTTAAATGTTTTTAAAATGGCACTGAATGCCTGAAATGGCGGCTCACACCTATAATCCCAGCACTCACGCATCTGAGGCAGGGGGATTATCCTGAATTCAAGTCGAGTCTTGGTTTTATAGGGGTTTTCAAAACAGCCTGAGCTGCAGAGTTACACTGCCAGTCAAAACAAAACAAAAACAGCTCAGAAAATATGTATGTGCATGCATATAAAATAAAAGGCTAGGCCAGGTGTGGTGACTCAGGAAGCAGAGGCGGATGAATCTCTGTGAGTTCGAGGCCAGCCTGGCCTACAGAGTTCCAGGACAGCCAGGGCTGTCACACAGAGAAACACTGTCTTGGGAAACCAACACAGATGTATCGGTTTGGCTGTGTGCGCACACCTCTCACTCTCTTTCTCAGCTAGCACAAGGCAGGCTCCCATGTTTCTTCAGGTCATCTCCTTTGAGCCTCTCCTCTTAGAAGGACCCCTGTTATACTGGATGAGGGCTCACTCAACTCCAGTATGACCTCACTTTGACTTGATTATGTCTGCAAAGACCCTATTTTAAAAAGAAATCATTCTTGGCTTCTAGGATTTAGGATTTTTATGTACATTTTTGAAAGTCATAATTGAAACTGTAACAAGTCATGAGAGAAGGGGAGACGGTCGCTGAGAGGTTGTGTCCCACCCCCTCATCAGCTCTCCTACTCCCCCACTCTCCACCCCCACCACTGTCACCCTTCTCTCTTAGGTGCTTTGTGTCTAGGCTTCCCTGCAACAGCCAGCCCTATACGATCTGGGAGAAAAAAGTGAACTTGGGATCTGTATGGGGGTAAGGCACTAAGGGTGACCCAGGACCTCGCCCATGCTAGGCAAAGCAAGCGCTCTACCACTGAGCTGAGAGTCTGCTTTTAAAAAACAGACCTGTTCGAAAGATTACAGCCTTCAGTGAAGACTCGATGTTTGCATGGTGATCAGTCATTTTCACCATATGGTGAGTTCTCAATCCTCTGAGAGTTTGGATACAGAAAAAGGATTGAAAAGAGGAGGCTCAGGGAATCTGGTATGGAATAAAGAAGCAGGGGTGGGGAGAAGACGAATATCAAAGGAAATCAAACTTCCCACATGTTCTTGTCACTACCAACTGGCCCTAAAACCTCTCTCAAGGGACTCTATATCCTACTACAGCGACACTTGCTGAGCCATGTTCCTTGCTGCTCCATTCACAACGGCTAGGAAATGGGAACGACCTCAACGTCTTCCGAGCAGTGAATGGATAAGGAAAATGTCGTACATTCGCACAATGGAGTTCTGTTCAGCTGTAAAATAATGAAGCGAAATGGGCAGGTAAGTGGATGAAACTGGAAAAGGTTGTACAGAAAGAAGCGAGTCGGAGCCAGGGAGACAAATGCCGCATTTCTCTTCTTTCTCTTTTATAGGCAAGAAAGAAGGGGAACATGGGGTGAGACAGAGAAGTAGCTCTGGACAGGGGTTAGTAGGACACAGGTGTTCTGGAGGGGGACAAGGCAAGGGCCTAACTGGGTGTTCGTGAGTGCGTGCGTGCATGCGTGCGTGTATGCGTGTGTATGTGTGTGTGTGTGTGTGTGTGTGTAGTTTAAATGGAGTTATACAATACCAGGTGACAATTCCCCTTCCCCAAAGAGCCGTCTATTATCTAACCAACACTCTAGTGACCGCACTGAAGAGATGGCTCAGTGCTTGAGACCATGTGTATTGCTCTTGCAAAGGACCTGCTTCGACTGAGCGCTCACCCTGATGGCTCACATCCGTCTGTGACTCCAGCTCCATGGAGACTGTTGCTTCTAGCCTCCGAAGGCGCCAGGACTGCTATGCACACACCACACGTATACACACAATTCAAACAAACAAACACACAAAAATCCAACGCCAGTGCCATGCAGAGGAAACTTCCCTTCAAACTGTTGGGGGCGGGGATCCAAGAGACTCCCAAACAATAGGAGTTGCCATTATCCTTGGTTGTCTCCCAGAACTGAAAGGTAAGTCTCAGTTATGGAAGACACCACAAACCTCAGACACAGGACTTGGAGGAAGTAAGCTGGCAGCCACCTCCCTGAGGACTAGCTCTTAGTATCAGAAGGCGCAATGCAAGCTGCCAAGGCAGAAAATCCGATCCAGCAGAACATCTTACAAACTACGCCAATGACCTGCTAAGCTAGAGCTCCCCGATGGTGCGGTAGTAGCTTATATGGAGGGAAACCAACAGCAGGCTAAACTCGATAGATGAGAATTTGTGCCTAATACCAGAAACTTAGCCACCCACCTGTGGTGGCAGAGATCACAGTAGGATCAGAGGAACCTACCACTGCCTCCCTAAATCAGTAGCATGTCTAAATACTTACACCACAGGTAAGGGCCCTCTCGCCCTTCACCAGAGGGGCTATGGAGGTTACTACACAGATCTAAAACTGGTCAGAATGCAGAGAATAGGCAAGCGTGGGGAGCCCAGCCCCAGTTGGTAGGTACATCTACAGCACCCAAGGCTCAGGGAGCATCGTGGAAGAGGAATGAAAAGACCATAAAAGTCGGAAAAGCTGGATGTTAGCTGTAAGACAGTGTCCTCTAGACATGACAGGGACGCTATACCTATAAAATCTCCAAATACGGCTGCATATACGAGACTACCTAATGCCACACCTAATGGCACATGCTTATGTGCATGGGGGCTATCTCCCAAGGTCCCCAAGCTGGCCATTTATCTTATGTCACATATATGATTGTACCTATTTGTGCACTTGTTCTGCCTTGCATGTGTGGATGTTGAACTGGAATCTCAGAAATTTAAAATTAACCAGCCTCTGTTTTAGATGGCCGAATAGCCCAAGCTAGCTTGGAACTCTCAAAATTCCCCTGCTTCTTCTGAGTTCCAAACACTGGGATCGCAAGCATGAACTGGCATACCCGGCCCAACTCTCATCTCTTTTTATTTAAAAACCAGAATAATGGCAGACATGGTGGCACGTGCCTGAAGTCTCAGCTACTCAAGAGGCCTAGGCAGGATTATCACTTGTGGCCAGGAGTTGGGGACCACTGAGCAACACAGTGAAACCTTCCAGTTCAAAAACAGTTAAAAAGTAGAAAGCAAATAATGACAGCAATAAGTTTCTTTCCCATTTTCAATTCAAACAAGCAAACTACTCCAGTCCTAACGGCATGCTACTGAACTGGAAGAAGTAACATTCCAGAGTCTACAGACTGGCCAGTTCAGTCCCAATGGTGAATCCGTGTGTGTGTGTGTGTGTGTGTGTGTGTGTGAGTGTGTGTGTATGTGTGTGTGTTGCACATGTGTGAGCCTGTGAGAGTTTGTGCCTGTGCACATTCACATAGAGGCCAGCCAGAGCCAGGCTCCTTTACTCTATCACTCTGCCTTATTGCTCGAGCCAGTCTCTTACTGACTTGGAAGCCATCCTCTTTGGCTAAGCTAGCTGATCATCCAGTCTCAGGATCTGTCTCCACTCCCCAAAGCTGGAGTTACAGAGATGTGCGTTGATGCACATTTTTGCGTGGGTGGATTCAAACTCGGGACCATAAAGCAAGTCCTCTTACCTGCCAATCTCTCCAACCCCAGAATCCCATGTTTTATAGATGAGTGCTATAAAATACATTTTAATTAGAGAACAGAACGCTTGTTATCAGCTCACTTGGCAAATATACCAGAAAACTGGGGTGGAGGGGGGGCAGCTCAGAGATAGCTTCATTGATAGAGCACTTGCCATGCAAACGTGAGGACCTGAGTTTGATGGCCAGAATCCATGTTAAAAGCAGCGAATGGTGGCATGCATTTGTAATTTCAGCCCTAGGGACAGGTGGATTCCACGAGGCTCACTGGCCAGCTGACCCATCTGACTGACAAGTTCACAGTGAGAGACCTTGTCCCAAAAACAAGATGAATCTCCTGAGGAATACTAGCCTCATGCATATATACACATGCTTGGATGGACATGTACACACAATACACATACATACATGTACCCGCACACAAACATATACATGTATGGAACGTTAACCTGACTCATGCTGATTAGTTCATGCTGTGTAAGCGGGGCTCTCTTGTTAAAATCACAGAGCAAACTCACAGTGCAAATAACGACAGCTCAGTATGACAGACATTCTCGAAAAGGAAACCCTTGCAAAGGTACAAAAGCCAGGTCATTAGTCTACCCAGAATCACCCATTTCAAGTCATTAAAATCATTTTTTTTTCTACTTTTTAAATTATCTGCAAAGCCCTTCACTTTGTGGCCTAAAGAAAGAACTACCTAGCCGGGCAGTGATGGCGCACGCCTTTAATCCTAGAGCTCGGGGCAGAGGCAGGCAGATCTCTGTGAGTTCAAGGCCAACCTGGTCTAGAGTGAATTCCAGGACAGCCAGGGCTGTTGCACAGAAAAATCCTGTTTCTAAAAACCAAAGAGAGACACAGAGAGAGAAAGAGAGAGAGAAAGAGAGAGAGAGAGAGAGAGAGAGAGAGAACTCCCTACCTGTAAGCTCTCTTTAGCATGTGTAAGGTAGTTTACAGCAACTCTCCTCTTGAAAACTGCCCCGCAGGTAGGTATTTTTTGTCCTTCCCAGGTGTCAGTACCCTTTGGGTCTTTCCTATATGTGTCCCCATGTGGTATGCCACTGTACTACACAGGAACTCCTATGGAATCTCACCAACATCTCCTCTCTCACTCACATGCCTACCTCCAACCTTACAGAAGATCAGTCCCTCGCTGTGCAACAACCGCCTTCCTATCGTGGCCTCTTAAACTCGCCCACAAACCCCACAAGGAAAACAGCATGGGGTTTATTTCGTCTGGTTCTGAGACAGGGTCTAGCTGTGTAGTCCAGCCTGCCCTCAAACTGGGGATTCAAATGCCCCAGTCTTTACAGAGATGGAACATCATGCCTTGGTAGGCTTTTATTATTATTGGCCTTGTTTGCTGGATTGATGACAAAGGAGATCCTATCCAGAGCCTCCCGAATACCAGGCACACACTCTACCAACTGAGCTATATATAGTTTGGTTTTAACTAGAATTGTGGTTACACAGAGATAAACTTGGGCCCATCTACAAGACCCTTGGGAAACGGATGAATTGAGAAGCGGAACAAAGGCGAGGCTTGCTACACACTGCCCAAATTCTCTCTGAAGCCCTCAGCCTCGGCCTCACACAGGTAGACCCTAGGGTTGGCCTTCGACATATGATTCGACACGTTCTCAGCAACAGCAATGAAGTGAAAGCCGGTGTCAAGTCAAAGTCTACCGCTGTCAACTGAACGATGGGGCCGCTCAGCAGTTCTGAGGTTTATCACTTTTCTCCAGGAAATGGCTGGGGACGGTCAGTCAAGACCACAGCCCCCACTATCAGGAATGGAACAGGTACAGAAAAGCAGAGACTGCTTCACTTGAAAGAGTGTGGGAGCCGCTTCTGTCAGGAATAACACGTTACATAACTCGACTTTCATGAATCAGCAGTTTAGTCCAGAATTTACATGAAGTTTTAAAAGAGAGAACACGTGAAGCCTGAAAAAAGTCATGGTGGCTTCTACAACAAGGCAGGTTTGAAGAGCATTGCACTCCACCCCCACACAGCGAGCGGGTTGACAGGCAACTGACTCATATCGGCTCCATTAAGGTTTTCTCTCTGCCCAACGTCCCAGTGGGACCACCTCATCCGATAGCCCTTCTCAGGTCCTCTACCAGGTAACGGCCATATTTCCATCTGGAGACCACATACTTTAGGATGCAGAGGACTACGCTTAAAGTATATAAATAAATGAAGATTTTTTTTTTTTTGCTGTTTCAGAAGACACTAAAGTAATTAGCTTTAAAAAATAACACTCTACATGTCATCTATTTCGGGGGAAAAAGAGGGAGAAATGCCTTTGATCACTGTATTTGAACTCAATCAAACATCTGAGCAGCTTAGAGACCCGAGTAAGAAAACCGTCGGCACAAGTACTAGCCCCATCCGGCCAACCTAAACTACCTCAAAGCCAGAAAAAACAACAACAAAAAAAAAGGTAAGGTAATTGACAGAAGAAAAAAAAACCAAAATCAATCACTATGCTAATTTCTTTTTCAAAAACTAGAAATGGTAAATCCTGAGTCTGAGAGGCATCTTTGTCCCTTGTATAGAAAAGTTATTGGGTCAGAATCTGTTTGAAGTAAGAGAGGCACTGGGTGAGGCCTGGAAATTTCTTCAGCACAAATCAATTACGGCGGTATTTTGGGAGGTACGTTTTGAAAGAGCAAGCGATCTGAAGTCATTCATTCCACAGGTGTTTATTACAGGCCTACACGTGCCAGGTCCCGTCCGTCTCTACACCTCCACCATCTGAGCTCACCCTCCCATCAGCTCTGCAAACAGTGCTACAAGAAAATCAACAGTTTCCTCCTCCAGCGTCTTTATTTGTACAAAAGGGAGTTTTTAAAACATGGCTCCTGACCTCACAAGGTCTCTCTGAAGACCTGTGAGGATGTCTAAGGCACTCTAAAGCAAGCAGTTGTTAGGTGTTTGGTGACTCTAATTCACAAGCACCACCAAAGCCAGGGGCACCTACCATACCAGAGAGGGAGGTCTCCATGTTTCAACACTTCACAGACCTGTTATATCAGCCTTATCAGTTCACTTAGGTACCTCCCAGGAAGTGAAAAATTACAAGGAAAAGAACCAAGAAACAGGGAGTGCAATAAAAAGATTTTACATCTCTAACACCACAGTGACAAAAAAAAAAAAAACCTATGTCAGCCTTGCTCATTCGCCATCCTAGGCCCTTGCTATCTCGGGACCAGGCCCATAATACTCATTTCAAATGGTCATTAATTCTGGCGTTGGGGTGTGTGTGTGTATGTGTGTGAATCCTCTTCATCAACATTAAAGGCCGCATCCACCAACTCATTTCTACTCACAATGTACTACAGAAGATTACCAAACACTATTTATGTTAATGTGTACAAACAAAGACATTCACAGTTCATTTCAAGTTTAATCTGATGCGCCCATCTGAGCCACGGTCATATGAATTGTCAAACAGATCTGAAACAAAGCTCCTTTTTAAAAAACAAAACCAGGCTCAGCACAGTGGCGGTTTAAAGAAAGGGAACTTCTGACGCCAGAGTTGTCAGCGTTGGTCAGAGGACAGTGAATGACCACGACCACCTTTCTGAAGCTCCGTGGGATCTGGCCTGAGACCTGCTAGCAACAGGTTTCATTGCTCCAAGCTAGCATCCCACAGGAATGAGGGGTAAAACCCGTCTTATAGGAGTGGTAGCCTAGGGGGCAGAGGGCACACCCATATTCCGAAAATATGCCTGAAACTTCTCTAATGTTTCCAGTTCTTTCTATGACATTCAGGGAACTAAAGCATGCACGGCCTCTTCATGGCTACAACCGCTATAATTGAATATTTTGAGTTAAGAATTTGAGGTAATATTTATAAAGCACTTACGAAACAGCCAAGTTCATAGTAAGAGCTGTGTTTGGTAAATAAAGCAGGCACTCTCCAGGCCTGTTAGGTAAGCACTCAACTTAGTGAGAAGGGAAGAATCAAAATACCTAACAGGCGGTTCGGGTTTTTGTTATGTTTAGTTTTCCACCCTGACAAAAGATGCTGAGACTTGAGTGTTCAGCATTTATTCTTGAATCCCAAGTGCACCCTGCATAGTCTCTTTCTGCAAATGTTCGGCATTCGGTGCAAAGAACCATCACCAACAACGACGAGAACAGAAAACCTCGGGGCGCTTTTAGGTGGCACGTGCCAGCGCTTAAACCGTGAGAACCAGAAGCAGACCGGTAGAAAACAGAGACCCCCCACCACTACCACCACCACCGAAGGTTTCCAATCTGAGAACTTGCAAGAGTGGCGATGCGTTCTAGTCCTGTCCATCGATCAGGACAGCCACTTAACCCCGCCGACGACCTCCAGGCCCCAGCCTCCCCACGCGGGTCTGCGCAGGTAACCCACGTCCCCATTCAAGTGGGCTCTCCAGTCTTCCCCGCCCGCTGCCCAGCTCGGGGATCGCGCGGGTTCCCCACGTCCACCCACGCGCTCGAGCTTTACGCCCGCGGCGCTCAACTCGCTCCGGTGGACACAAAGACCGCGCGCCCGGCCGCTGCGGACTCCCAGCCCCGACCCCGCCGCGCGGCCCCGCGCACCCGCCCCGCACCTACCCGGCGGCTGCGCGGCGTCCGGGCGTCCGGGCGCGGAGCCCAGCGTGCTGGCGGTTCCTCCTTCCCGGCGGCGCGGGCCGGGCGCCGGCGTTTCCTCCCTGCCGCGTCACGGCGGCTCCTCCCGCGGAGCGCCGGGCGGCGGGGCGGGCGGCGCGAGGGGACGACCGGGACCCGCGCGGGTGGCGCAGCGGCTCGCCTGGCCGCGCTCGTCACGCGGGGTGCAAAGTTCAGGAGGAGACACCGAGCTCCGGCGCTCAGCGGACGGGTGCGCGAGGGCTGCGACGAAAGTGACCTCGGTCCATCCGGGGAGGGCGAGTGGGCGAGCAAGCGAGGGCTGGGGGCTGCGGCTCGCTACAAGCCGGACGCTTGCAGAAGCCAAAGAAGTATCCAAACGACGTGGAGAGCCATTGTGCTTCCTTTAGCGTTATTTTGGGCAGTTTTCTTCACTTTTCCCGCGTCAGCAGATTTTTGACCTGTGTTTATACATGGGCGAGAATGCTCACAAATTGGCCGAGAACTTGCCTTTCTCTGCACCGTTTTAGAGCTATGGATTATTTTTAAATTGGCCAATACATTCGGCTGCTGGTGCTTATCCATTTAACGACAGAAGCTGCATTTTAAAACCTAGTCTGTGAATAGAGAGCTAAGAATTACACAATTCAGTGGCTGTGGAGTTAAGATTTTGAACTAGAGTGCCCTCGCACACCACCATTATAATTTAGGGATGCCACATGAAAGCAGACCCGAACAATGGTGCTTCCAATTTTACAGCATTGATCTATACTTTGAATCGTATGATTCCTATAAACTTGCCACAAATCTGTGAACAAGTAAGTAGAGGAACCGAGATCAATGAGTGACTTCCCTAAATTCGAAGGGAAATTTCTTATATTTCAAAATAACACTCAAAGATTTAGCCCCATGAGTAAAGATAAGAATAATTGTTCGTTCTGTCCACGCTACAATATGGCCTTTTCCTTCTTAAAATAGGTTGTAAATCCAAATTCCTTTATACTCCGAAACGTACTATTCCCACTGAACTTTCTGAATAGTGATTCTCTGTAGCATTCAGAAATGGACAAGTAAATACAGTACATTGAACACAGCAGATCGCCATGGTCATTTATGT
The DNA here is from genome assembly GCF_982192425.1 of Myodes glareolus. Taxonomy (NCBI): domain Eukaryota; kingdom Metazoa; phylum Chordata; class Mammalia; order Rodentia; family Cricetidae; genus Myodes; species Myodes glareolus. Next base: position 56,173,595 of record NC_142041.1, on the reverse strand, counting down.
GTTCCACAGTGGTCCACTCGCAAAACAGTCCACAACGAAGCCCAGACCTTCCCTGTGACAAGACCAACAAGGGATCAGTGTATCAGTTAATTAAAGCCATATTCACAATACTGAAAACTTTTCTTGGACAAAAGGAAGTTTTGTGTCAATAAACCCCATGGGGAATGACATCATTCTCGCCCAGAAGATAAACACCTATCACCACATTTTGATGTTACAAAAAAAAAAACCATATGGAAACCATTATAATATTTCCAGGATAGATTTGTCTCCCTACTATACAGAACTAGTACACACACACACTCTCTGAGGTGTGTGTGTGTGTGTGTGTGTGTGTGTGTGTGTGTGTGTGTGTGTGTGGAGGGGGAGGCAAGAGCACCAACATTTTGTTTTGGTTTGGGTTTTGGTGGTTTTTTTGTTGTTGTTTGTTTGTTTGTTTGTTTTTCGAGACAGGGTTTCTCTGTAGCTTTGAAGCCTGACCTGGAACTAGCTCTTGTAGACCAGGCTGGCCTCAAACTCACAGAGATCCGCCTGCCTCTGACTCCCAAGTGCTGGGATTAAAGGTATGCACCACCACCGCCGCCAGGCCTCCACCAACATTTTTAAGACAAGAAAGAGGAAGAATTACATTTGATTGACAGGAAGTTAGGTATGGGTCGTTGTAATCTGAAAGCTCAACCTAAAAGCTTGTTTGTTGTGAAAACAAGAAGAGATAAGCATATTCACAAACTATCAAGATTTCTCACTTGAAGTTAACCTTCTTTGTGTCGTGTGTGTGTGTGTGTGTGTGTGTGTGTGTGTGTGTGTGTGTGAACATGCACACAGGCTGGAGGTCAGCAGAAGCTGTCTTCCCCAATTGTCCTCCTTTGGCTGTAGTTCCCCATTGGCAGGGTGACCAGCTGTCGGTGGGCTCCAGGGATCCTCCATCTCTGCCTCCCCAGCACTGGGATTGCGGATGTTCCACCACAGTTGGCCTACACAGATCCAGACTCAGGTCCTCCTGTTTGTGCAGCAACACTGTACTGACTGAGCCATGTTCCTCGCCCTTGAAATGAACTCTTTAGCTCCAGGACTTGGTGTGCACACTAGGCAGCTGGGGCACCACTGAGATCATCTCCAGCCGTTAACATAATTGTTAAGGGCATGCTTTGAGGACTAGCCCTTTAATTAATCATATTCCCTTCTGGTGATATCGATCTCATTCCCATTGTCCATTATGTTTCAGATTTAAGTTTAAACTATAAAAAGCTGTTGAATATTTGGTTAAATCTCTAGATGATAGTTTTGTCTTTTTAAAAGGCTTTATGTAAGTCAAATTTTAAAATAGGCAAAGTTTTTTTTTTGTCAAACTGTAGATGCTAATATTTTCTTTAGAAACATGGCTCTGTTGATGCACATTAAGCAGATATTTTGCTTATCTATTCTATCTGTAGAGCAGAGAGTATAAAAACAAACCTTGGAATCTGGCCTCGGTGTAATGTCTATCTGTTTCACTTTGAACTCTGGGCAAATCATTTCAAACCTTTTGTTTCATTAGTGAGAGGATGATGAGTGCTTTTCCATCCTGTAAACAGCTATGATAGTAAAGACTAATAACACGTCAGAGCCTAGTATCAATCATGGGTACAGCTGAACAGAGTTGTTCAAAGTTTGCGTGGCGGAAACCTAATTTTCACCATTGCACAGCTGAGAGGTGATGAGGTCATAGGGATGAACCCGTGTGATGGGGTGAATGATTCATCCTGTCGTGAATTATTGAGAGGGTGGATTTGCTCTGAACGTGAGTTTAAGCCTCTTACTTGCACCTTTTCCACTCTCTGCTATAGAACAGAAGCAAGGTAAAGGTCTTCACCATAGGCTGACACCACACTCTGGGGTGTACCAGCTGCAGAGCCACGAGCCCAGAAGGTCTGTTCAATACAAATACCCTCTCTGGGGTTTCGGGTCTTCTGTTTTGTTTGCTATAAGGTCTCACTATGTACCCTTGGCTAGACCAAAACTCCCTGTGTAGACCAGGCTGGCCTCGAACCCACAGAGATCCATCTACCTATACCTCACGTCACTAGGATTAAAGATGTGCGCCACCATGCTTGGCTTTATACTAGCAGAAAATAGGAATCATACGATACCTTGAGAATTTAGAAAAAATTAAACTGATAACAATTTAAATTGTTGATAACAATTTGAACTGTTGACCTGTATATATTTTAAAAAAAAACACTAACTACTTACTTGGATAATGAGATTTTAAAATATTTCATTGAAATATCATTTGGTTTTTCATCATTGCTGTTCACAACAGAAAACCCTTTTGTCTGAAATGGTGCCTTATCTGAGAGTATTATTAATCTTTATATCCCAATAAAGCCTTGTATTATTTGTAGTCCTTTTTTTATAGCCTTAGAAGCAGATAAGGACTTCCAACAGAAGAAAAATAACTTCCTTCAGGGAGGAGAATTGATTAAATGACTCACAGAACCTGAATGACTACTCCTCATGTGTTAACTGGTTTTGGAAGTTAGGGCCAACATTGGTTCTTTTTTATTTTTATTTTCGAGACAGGGTTTCTCTGTAGTTTTTGGTGCCTGTCTTGGAACTAGCTCTTATAGACCTGGCTGGCCTCAAACTCACCGAGATCAGCCTGCCTCTGCCTCCTGAGTGCTGGGATTAAAGGCGTGCACCACCACCACCCAGCTCCAACATTGGTTCTATAGCAGATGAATGTCTAGTCAAGGGTAGCCATAACCAGCACTACCGGAGCAATGATGCCGTCGATACTATTGTCTCCATTCCTCGCAGAGTACCTTTTCTAGAGCCTTTCCTATGAGAGGCTCAGTCATCATGAGCTGTTTCTGTGGTTTCCAGTCTACTCTCCAGCTGATATACTGCAGAGCACCCTGCAGCCTCAAATGAAAGCGTGTGAGGAAACGTGTCGTTTAAGACACAATCGTAACCATGATCTGCTTTTGAATACAGACAAAAGAAAAGCCTCATATAAAATGGAGTAAATATGGAAAAGGAGAAACGAGAACTTCATCTGCTTTCTGAGAAAAAAAACTGTTTTAACAGAACATAAAGCAACCCAAGTTATGACTGGAAAAGACCACAGACCCATGGGAAAGGGAACCGAAACCTGTTAGGGCCTCCTGGGCACAGAGCGGAGTTAATTTGGCTCTTTGATCTGGAAACCAGTTCATTGAGTGCTAATTTGAAGAATGCAGATGGGCGGCCCACCGCACATCCTTCTTTCTTGGACCAAATTAGCCAGTTTCAAACTCAAAATCTGATGTGAAGTGTCTGAAGTTTAAGCATGTCTTATAATTAAGGAGACTCTGCCTTTTAAGGCATTTCAGTTCACAGGACCCTTTCTCCGTATATTTAGGGTCATGAAAAACAACAACAGAGGGGAAATGCTGAAAGGGGAACCTTAAACTGCTCATTTCAAGTTTTTGATAGACAGAAGCAAGAAGTTACTTTACATTACGCTAACAATTATCTAAAGTAAAATTATTCTGTTTTCCCACTCAGGAAAGTTTGTCTTCTAATCTGTTCTGAGTATCAAGAAGAAAAATGATCCCTGTTTCCTTTATTCTCTGCTCCGTTTGACTACGCTATTATGGACAAGATATCTGTTAATAGTTGGCAGTAACTTACATACATCCTGTCAGCAACTTTTGCGTTCAAAGAATTATTAGTCCTTTGAGCTCCAACCAGCCAGGTAGACTTTGAAGATAACTACTGTTTTAGTTGCTTATCAGTGTGAAATAATAGCTTTTCTTAAATACTGTTCATTTAGTGACTCAGTGACTTATGTTGAGTTCTGTCTAATTAATGAGTGAACCTATTTCAAAACCAAGGGCTTAATAGTCACTGGCTAGAAGAGGAAGTACGTTCTTGCTTCATCAGCCAATTCTCTGAGCAATCTGTCTGTCCACCAGATGCATCAAGGATGTAAGAGACCTGCAGAAATGATAATTCTTTGTACACTGGAAGACTCAGATCATCCAGGTTTCCCAAGATAAACCAGAACATTGGTTCTGTTGGCACTTCTCACACTTTTTATGTCTTATGACTCTCATATAACTTTGTCTCAGTTCCCCACATTCCCATCTAGATTTTTTGATGGAGTGTCCAGTATAAGATGTGGACTCTTGTAGGTGGTTGGATAGTTCTTAGGAACAGAGTGAGGGTGTTCTTTCACAGTCCGGCTCACACTGATAATGCACACCGTCCCAGGTTACTGTATTTGCAATCCTGGTTCATCATTGTCAGACGTTAATATCCATGACCTTTCATTTCTCAGATTATATTTAAAGAATTGTTTTGGTTGACCTATTGGATTTTTGTGCACCTGTTTTGTAATAGCATGGGTTTTTTTTTTTCCCAGCATTTACTTCTTATTCTTCATGTCTGCTAGAGAATTTCAACACATTTCTTCACGAGTAGAAAGCAGGAAGTGCATATTCCATGGTGCACAAAACAATCTATACAGTTCAGGAAGGATGTATGGCAATGTTTATTTTTGACTTAGAATTAAAAATGAAGTGACACTTCATTATTTAAGCATACTTGGGGACACTGGCATGCTCATCTTCCACAGGCCTTTGTTGGGCACATCATGCTGGTGACCTGAGGAATTGGCCTTCCACAAACCTGAAGGATTTAATGAGGTGGTCTGATCGCTACTTTTTTAGTTGCTGAGCTGATGACAAGATGCAACTGAGAAGAGTTGCAAGTGGGCTCACAGTTCAAGGAAGCCATGGCAGAGGTCGTAGAGGAAGCCATGGCAGAGGTCATAGCTTAGTCAGTGGGGAAGACCAGGGAGCAGAGAAAGGCATAGCACTGCGCCAACTGGCTTCCTCCGTTTATTAAGTACAGAACTCTCTACCACTACAGGGCGATATCATCACATTCCAAGTGCGTTTTCCTCCCCTCTAGAAAATTTCTCTGGAGACTCCCTCACAGACGATCCATAGGTATCCCTAGTACAGGAACATATCGATTTGTTTAATTTTGTAAAAGCGAGTCCTTTCTGTTGGAATGTTAATGGCTGCCTAGTGGGATTGAAAAGAATCACGAAAACTTTATCTCCAGCAAAATACTCACGGCATTTGTGGTTGAAAATAAAGCTACTACCTGGGCATGGTATTCCCAGCAAGCACTTGAGAAGCTGAGGCAGGAGGAGTGCAACTGGCCTGGGATACAGAACAAGACCCTGTCTTAAAGTAAAGCAAACATAGGTCCTCTGCATACATATTATGTTTGTTAGCTTGGTGTTTTTGTGTATCTCCTAACAGTGGCAGTGGGGGCGTCTCTGACTCTTTTACCTACTCTTGGGACCCTTTTCCTCCTACTGGGTTATCTCACCCAGCCGTGATATGAGGGTTTGTATCTAGTCTTATTATATCTTGCTATGCCATGTTTAGTTCATATACCTGGGAGACATGAAGTAAAATGGAGAAGTAGGGGATCTGGGGAAGAGGGGAGGCTGGGAGGATTGGAGGGAGGGGAAGCTGAAGTCGAGATATAATGCATGAGAGAAGAGGTTTTGCCCTCACCAGCTGTGAATTCCTAGGAAAGTTACCGATATCATATCCAGATTGCCATCTGTAAAGTGAAGATAAGAATGGTATGAATAGGTTTTAATGTTCTGAAGATGGAATTAATATATACAGCGGGTCTTCCATGTCTCCAGTTTCCACCCCTCTGCTGAAAAGATTTGAGAAAATAGATTGTGCCCCTAGCAAATATGAAGACATTTTTCTTGTTGTTACTCCCGAGATAGAGCAAGGATCTGTGTTGTGTTAAGCATTACCAGTAATACAGAGATGATTTAAAGTATATGCTAACATATGATTATAATATGTACAAAAGTTATACCTTGAAAACAGTGTGATGCTGGGAATCAACCCAGGACCTTTGTGCTGGACAACACTATTGAGCATCAGCTCCAGTCCTGTGTTTCTTTGAGACAGGGTCTCCCTGTGTAACCCAGTGTGGCCTTGAGCTCAGGATCTCCTTGCTCCAGCTTCCTAAGTGCTGGGATTACAGAACTGCACCGCCGTGCCTAGCTATGTCACGTCAGTGCTATTTTAAACATCGTTTTCTATAAGGGAGTCGAGCATCTGCAGATCTTGGTATCCATGGGGGTCCTAGAGCCAAGCCAATCTTCCATGGATACAGGGAGACAGCAGTACATGGAAATCTCTGTATAATAAGCATTACATAAGCACTAGCTGTTATTACTAAAAAGAGTACTTGACTTTCTAGATGAATTATGCATTTTTTTTTCTCTGACAAAAAAAAAATCCCAAGCAATCCATTTTTCTTTACCTTTACTGTGATAGTCCCTGTGGGCATCATGCTACCCCACAAATAATGTACATGAATGCTCTCCTCTCTCTCTCTCTCTCTCTCTCTCTCTCTCCCCTTTCTTTTTAATTTATTTATTTACTTTACATCCCGACTGCAGCCTCCCCTCCCTCCCCTCCTTCTCTTCCCTCCCCCACCTCCCCTCTGTTTCCACTCCATCCGCCCCTCCTCCATATCCACTCAGAAAGAAAGCAGCAGGCCTCCCGTTGGCATCAGCAAACATGGCATATCAAGCTGCCATAAGACCAAGCCCTTTCCCTGTATTCAGGCTGGGCAAGGCAATCCAGTGTAAGGAATAGGTTCCCAAGAGCCAAGAAAAGCGCCAGGGACAGCCATACTCTCGTTGCCAGGAGTTCCACAAATGGATCAAGCTGCACAACTGTCACATATATACAGAGGGCCTAAGTCAGTCCCATGCAGGCTCACTGGTTGTTGGTTTAGACTCTGAGTCCCCATGAACCAGGCTAACCTTTTCTGTATGTTTTCCTGCAATGTTTCTGATCCCCCGACTCCTACAATCCCGGCTCCTTTAGCCGGATTCCCCAGAACTCAACCCAATATTTGGCCATGGGTCTCTGAATCCTCCTCCTTCAGTCTGGAAGAAGGCTTTACGATGTCAACTGGAGTAGTAACCAATCAGAGGGGATGGCCAGTTCAGCCTAGGCACCTCCTACTACCAGGAGTCTTAACTGGGGCTGTCCTTGTAGACTCATGGGAATTTCCCTTGCATCAGGCTTCTATCCAATCCAGAAAAGCCCTCTGTCAACACTCTCTCCCTCCATCCCACCCTCAAGTTCCCATGCCCACCACCTCCAGTCCACCCAGTAGGTCTCCTTTGTTCCTCCTTCCCAGGTTGATCTGTGTGTCCCCCGATTGGGACCGCCTTGTTATGGAGCCTCTTTGGGTCTGTGAACTGCACCATGGTTCTCCTTTACTCTACAGCTAATATCCACGTGAGTAATACCATGTTTGTCATTACCTCACTCTATATAGTTTTTTCTAGAGTCATTCATTTGTCTTCAAATTTTCTGATGTCATTTTTTTTTTTACAATACTCCATTGTGTAAATGTATCACATTTTCTTTTCCCTTCTTCGATTAAGGGGCATCTAGGTTATTTCCAGGTTCTGGTTATTACAAATAAAGCTGCTATGAACAAGTTGAGCAAGTGTATGATTGAGCATTCTTTGGGTATGTACCCAAGAGTTGTATCTCTGAGTCTTGAGGTAGATTGATTTCCAACTTTCTTGAACCACCATATTGATTTCCAAAGTGACTGTACAAGTTTGTACTCCCACCAGCCATAAAAGAGTGTTCCCCTTGCTCCACATCCTCTCCAGCAAAAGTTGTCATTTGTGTTTTTGATCTTAGTCATTCTGACAGGTATAAGATGGAATCTCAAAAATAGTTTTGATTTGCATTTTTCTAATGGTTAAGGATGATTAACGTTTCTTTAAGTGTCTCTCTCCCATTTGAGATTCTTTTGTTGAGAATTCTCTGTTTAGGCCTGTACTGCTGTGGAACAATCTTTTTGTACACTATGAATGTGCATTACTCCCATTGGTTAATAAAGAGTTGACGGCCTATAGTAGGCAGGATTTTTGGTGAGAAATGATGCCAGGAGGAAGAAGGATGAACTCACAGGAGTCTCAGCAATTGCCAGCCAGATGCAGAGGAAGCAGGACGTGTACAAAATGAGGCAATGAGCCATGAGTCACATGGCAGCAAGTAAATAAATAGAAATGGGTTAATTTTTTAAGTTGTAAGAGCTAGTTAGTAAAAAGCATGAGCTATCAACTGAGTCTTTAAATTAACATTAAGTCTATGTATAGTTATTTGGGCATGGCTGGCAGGCCAGAGCTGACCAACAATTCTGTAATAAAACTCTGCCTACCCTGTACCCCATTTTTAATTGGATTATTTGGTTTTTTAATGTCTAATTTCTTGAGTCATTTATATAGTTTGGAGATCATTCTCTCTCTGTCATATGTGGAGTTGGTGAAGGTCTTTTCCCATTCTGTATGCTACTGGTTTGTCCTATTGACAGTCTTTTGTCTTACAGAAGCTTTTCAGTTTCATGAGGTCCCATTTATTAATTGTCAATTGTAGTGTCTGTGCTACTGGTGTTCTATTAAGGAAGTTGTCTCCTGCGCCTATGTGTTTAAGGCTATTCCCCACTTTCTCTTCTATATGGTTCAGTGTGACTGGACTTACGTTGAGGTCTTTGATCCATCTGGATTTGAGTTGTGTACATTGGGATAGATATGAATCTGTTTGCATTCTTCTACGCGTCAACATCCAGTTACACCAGCACTGTTTGTTGAAGATGCTTTCTTTTCTTCCCTGTATAGTTTTGGCTTCTTTGTGAACAATCAAGTGTTCATAGTTGTGTAGATTTATGTTTGGGTCTTTAGTTTGATTCCATTGATCAAAATGTCTGTTTTTATGGCAATACCATACTGCTTTTATTACTATGTCTCTGTAGTAGAACTTGAGATCAGAGATGGTGATACCTCTGATAGTTCTTTTATTGTACAGTATTGTTTTGACAACCTGGATTTTTTTGTTTTCCATATGAAGTTAAATATTGTTCTTTTATGGCTTGTGAAGAATTGTGTTGGGATTTTGATGGGTATTGCATTGAATCTGTATATTGCTTTTGGTAAGATGGTCATTTTCACTATGTTAGTCCTACCAATCCACGAGCATGGGAGATCTTCCCATCTTCTGATATATTATTCAGTTTCTTTCTTCAAAGACTTGAAGTTCTTGTCATACAGGTCTTTCACTTGCTTGGTTAGAGTTTCACTGAGATATTTTATATTGTTTGTGGGTATTTTGAAAGGTGTTATTTTCCTGATTTCTTTCTTAGCCTTCTTATTATTTGTATATAAGAGGACTACTGATTTTTTTTTAATTATCTTGCATTCAGCCTCTTCATTAAAGATATTTATCAGCTGCAGGAGTTCCCTGGTAGAGTTTTTGGGGTCACTTATGTAAACTATCTTGTCATCTGCAGATATTGATAGTCTGACTTCTTCCTTTCCAGTTTGTACCCTCTTGATCTCCTGTCTTATTGCTTATTGCTATAGCTAGAACTTCAAGCACTATATCGAATAGATATGGAGAGAGTGGACAGCCTTGACTTTACCCTGATTTTAGTGGAATTGCTTTGAGCTTCTTGCCATTTATTTTTGATGTCAGCTTGCTATATATATTAGTTTTATTATATTTAGGTATGTTCCTTGTTTTATCATGAAATGTTCTTGGATTTTGTCAAAGGCATCTAATGAGATGATCGCATGATTCTTTTCTTTCAGTTTATTTATTTGGTGGATTGTATTGAGAGATTTTTGTATGTTGAACCATTCCTGAATCTCTGGGATGAAACCTACTTAATCATGGTGAATTATCTTTTTTATGCGTTCTTGGGTTCGGTTTGCCAGTATTTTACTGAGTATTTTTGCATCAATGTTCATGAGGGAGACTGGTCTGTAATTCTCTTTCTTTACTGAGTCTTTTTGTGGTTTGGGTATCAGGGTAACTGTGGCATCATAAGAAGAATTTGGCAATGTTCCTCTTCTGTTTCAATTTTCTGGACTAACTTGAGGAGTACTAGTATCAACTCTTCTTAGAAATCCTGGTAGAATTCTGTGCTGAAACCATCTAGACCTGAGCTCTTCTGGGTAGGAGACTTTTAATGACTTTCTGTTTCCTTAGGGATTATAGGTCTGATCTGGTCTTGATTTAATTTTGGTGCCTATCCAGAACATTGTCCATTTCTTTTAGATTTTCCAATTTTGTGGAGGACAGGCTTTTGAAGTATAACCTAATGATTGTCTGAATTTCCTCAGTGTCTGTTGTTATGTCCCCCTTTTGTTTATGATTTTGTTAATTTGGATAGTTTCTCTCTGCTTTTTTGTTAGTTTAGATAAGTGTTTGTCTATCTTGTTGAGTTACTCTTTGGTTCATCGATTCTTTGTGTTGTTCTCTTTGTTTCTGTTTTACTGATTTCAGCTTCAGTTTCATTATTCCCTGTCATCTTCTCCTCCTGGGTGTGTTTGCTTCTTTTTGCTGTAGAGCTTTTGGGTGTGCTGTTAGGTCACTAGTATGAAATTTCTCCAAATTATTTATGCAGGCACTTAGTACTGTGAACTTTCCTCATAGCACAGCTTTCATTTTGTCCCATAAATTTCAGTTTGCAGTGCATTCATTTTCATTGAATTCAAAGAAGTCTTTAACTTCTTTCATTATTCATTCCTTGACACAGTGGTGGTTCAGTTGAGACTTGTTCAGTGTCCACGAGTTTTCAGGCTTTCTGTAATTTGTGTTATTGTTGAACAACTTTAATCCATGGTGATCTGATAAGATACAAGGGGTTATTCCATTTTTTTTAATTTGTTAATACTTGCTTTGTGACCAAGTATGTGGTCAATTTTAGAGAAGGTTCCATGAGGTGCTAAGAAGAAGGCATAATCTTTGGTGTTTGGGTGAAACATTCTGTAGTTATCTGTTAGGTTCACTTGAGTTCTAACATCTGTTAGTTCTGTTATTTCTCTATTTAGTTTCTGTCTGGACAACCTGTCCATTGTTGAGAATGGGGTTTTGAAGTCTCCCACTATTAATATGTGGGGTTCACTATATGATTTAAGCTTCAGTAATGTTTATTTTACAAATGTGGGTGCTCTTGTATTTGGGGTATAGATGTTCAGAATTGAGACATCATCTTGGTGAATTTGTCCTTTGATAAATATGAAATGTCCTTCTCCATCTCTTCTGATTAATTTTGGTTTGAAGTCTATTTTTTTAGATATTAGGATAGTTATACCAGGTTACTTCTTCGGTCCATTTGATTGGAAAATCTTTTTCTAATCCTTTACTTTACAGACAGGTAACGTCTGTCTTTGATGCTGAGCTGTGTTTCTTGTATGCAGCAGAAGGATGGATCCTGTTTTTGTATCCATTCTGTTGGCCTGTGTCTTTTTATTGGTGAATTGAGTCCATTGATACTGAGCGAGATTAATGACTGGTGACTGTTAATTCCTATTATTTGTTGGTGGTGGTGGGGTGTGTATGTGTGTATCCCTCTGGTGTGGTATTGTCTATTGCCTGTATTTTCATAGGTGTACCCAACATCCTTGGGTTGGAATTTTCTTTCTAGTACCTTTTGTAGAGCTGGGTTTGTTGATAGATATTGATTTCATTTTGTCTTTGTCATGAAATATCTTTTCTCCATCTATGATGATTAGAAGTTTTTCTGGGTATAGTAGTTTGTACTGGCATCCATAGTCTCTCAGAGTCAGCAAGAGGTCTGTCCAGGTTCTTTTGGCTTTTAGAGTCTCCACTGAGAAGTCAGGTGTAATTCTCATAGGTCTGTTACTTGGCCTTTTCCTTTGCAGCTTTTGATATTCTTTCTTTATTCTGTATGTTTAATGTCTTGATTTTATTATGTGGTGAGGGTACCTTTTTTTCTGGTCCAGTTTATTTGGTGTTCTGTAAGCTTCTTGTACCTATGTAGGCATGCCCTTCTTTAGGTTGGGAAATTCTTCTTCTGTGACTTTTGTTAAATATATTTTCTGGGCCTTTAAGCAGGGATTCTTCTTCTATTCCTATTATTCTTAGGTTTGGTTTTTTTCATAGTGTCCCAGATTTCCTGGATGTTTTAGGGTAGGAACTTTTTAGTTTTAACATTTTCTTTGACCGATAAATCTATTTCCTCTATTGTATTTTCAACACCTGACATTCTGTCTTTCATCTTTTGTACTCTGTTGATGATGTTTGCATCTGTAGTTCCTGTTTACTTACCCAGGTTTTCCATTTTCAGAATCCAGTTTGTGTTTTCCTTATTACTTCTATTTTCATTGTCAGGTCTTGAACAGTTTTATTTCCACCAACTGTTTGTTTTTTCTTGACATTCTTTAAGAGATTTATTGATTTCCTTCAATTTTTTCATTGTCTTTTCCTCCGTTTCTTTAAGGGATTTTTCCGTTTCCTCTTTAAGGACCTCTATCATCTTTGTAGAGGTATTTTTAAGGTCGTTTTCTTGTGCTTCAGCAGTGGTGGACTATTCAGTTCTTGCTGTTATAGAATAGCTGAGTTCTGGTGGAAACATGTTGTCTTTTCCATTATTCATTGTGTTCTTACACTGGCATTTAGGCAACTGGATTTGGGGTGACTTTAAGTCGAGGTGTTGACTCCTGTGTTTGTCTTTGTTGGATGGGTGTTTTGTTCCTTGGTTTCTGTTTCCTTTCTTATCTTCCGACCTAAGTGACCAAGGATTCTAATCACTGATGAGTCTTCAGATGCTTTGGGTCCCTTGATTCGGTCAGGTCTCTGTTAAAACTAAAGTCTTTTGGGGTCTCTAGATCTGGCCTGGCCTCTAGTAAAGCCCGAGTCTTCTGAAGTTCCTAGAACCAACCAGGCCTGCGATGGAGCCACTGGAGCTCTTCTTTAGACTGTACGCAGGCCTAGGGTGTCTGTTCTAACTGGTGTGGCCTGTGGCTGGGCCTATGGAGTCTGCTGGAGTGCTGGGAGAAGGGCCGCTTGACCACTGTTGAGAGCAGTTGTGGCTGGTGTGGTCTGTACCTCAGGAAGTCTGTTGGGGTTGGGGGAAGGACCCAGCAGGGCTAAGGATGTGTTACGATGACTTTGGCCCGGTGAATGGTCACCGAATCCAAGGTGGGAGACAGTTCCACTGGTAGGGTGGTCACTCACCCGCTTTGGCTTGTATGGCCTGGGTCTGCTTGGCAGATATAGTCTGGGATTGTTGGAGGAGGACCCAGCTGAGGAGCCCAGGACTAGCTGGAGCAGGCATAGGCTTGAGGAATGGCCGCTGGGGACAGAATCCAGGTAGGAGTGCAGCTGGCTGGTAGGCAGGTCACTCACGTATTCTGACTAGTGTGTTCTGTGCCTCAGTGGTGGACGTCTGCTGGGATTGGGGGTGGGGGGCCAGCAGCAGCAGGGCCAGGGACAAGCTGGGAAGGCATTGGCCTGGGGAAAGGTCGAGGTGAACAGAATCCAGGGAGGGATGCAGTTTTGCTGGCAGGTGGGTCATCACCCGTTCTGGCTTCTCTCTCTCTCTTAAGGTAGAATTTTAGCAATGATCTAGTGAGGGATGATGATCCCTCGTACCACCCACTCTTAAATGTATATATGTTCTGAGAATGTGCTTTGCCGAGAACATTTTGAAATGGTTTAGAAATATTTCCAAATATTTCCATTGCAAAACTAAAATTAACATTGCTATGGGCCAACTATATACCCAACCTTTGTTTCGTTTTTGTTTTTGTTTTGAGATAACCCAGCTTGGCCTCAAATCCCTGATCTTCCTACTCTGCCTCTTGAGTCCTGGGATCATAAATGTGGGCCACCATGCTCTGACCAGTGCATAATTTCTTTGAAAAACAATTCAATGTGTGTATGAGCCAAAGACGTATAAAAAAAAAATCTATATGCATTAAAAATGGAAAGGCATGGTTTTCCACTAATTTAAAGATTTCTCCAAACAGTGAACGTCAGGGGGTCCCACCGGGGTCTGTAGAAGAGGTCACCTGACAAGTGTCTGTTGGTGACAATGTTGGTGGCAATTACTAATCTGTGGCAGAGAGGCTGGAATTTACTAATGGAACTTCAGCCAGAGCCTTCAAAATAAAAACAGGTTGTTTAGCAGATACGGCCAACAGCAAGGAATTTCTTCCATTTAAACCAAAACAGCTTTCTGAAATGTCTTCTCAGCAATGGCAGCTATTAAAGTGAAGCATTACCGTGAGCCTGGAGCCTGATCTTCAATTCACAATATTCATAAAGTCTTACACCAACATCCCAAACAGAAGTAAACACCTAGGAATAAAACAGTGTTTTAGCAATTCAACAGATTTTGGCAAAAAGACTTTTATACCATCAGTAAAATGCTGTGTGTGCCTCTGTGTGTGTGTATACGAAACTCAGCCATCTGTAACTCCAGTTCCAGGTGACCTGACGCCCCCTTCTGGCCTCCACAGGCACCGCAATGCATACATGCATGCAGGCAAAACACAAATACAAATAAGTAAATTTAAAAGCAATTTAAAAATATACAATGTTAGTTAGCTTCCACATCTCTACCCCTTTAGTTTCATGTTATCTGAGAATGTAATGTCCTTTGTTCTCTCCTTCACTCAGTTGCTGCTGAAACTTGATGTAAGTTCAGAAAAGAGAAATAAAAATACAATAATCGCCTTCAAACCGTGCTTAACATCATGTACAAGACGCGTGATAAGGAACTGTACCCACAACCGACATATCCGTGTGCTTCTCTGCCCCTCCCACTGGCCCTACCCACAGTCCTCTAAACAGCAAGAACCTGCTGTTAAATTCAAAGGCTTGAATTCGAAGCTAATCGTCTAAACACTTGCTTAGTTTTACAGAGTCTGAATGAAGCATTGTGGCCTTTTCTTCTTCCGTGTATCTACAAAGTGTATCTTATGACGGTCATGTGAATGGAAACATTACTGTGGACAAGCATTTCCTTTGCACAGAGAAGTGTAAGACCTAAAAGGTACAAGGTGTAGAACTGAACTCTGTTTTCAAGGGGGGTTCTTTCCTTTCCTTTCCTTTCCTTCCCTTCCCTTCCCTTCCCTTCCCTTCCCTTCCGTTCCTTCCCCTCCCTCCCCTCCTCTCCACCCCTTCCCCCTTCCCTGCCCTCCTCTCCCTTTCTTTTCCCTTAACTACTGTGGATTGAACCCAGAGCCTTGCATGTGTCTGGCATGTGCTCTACCATGGAGCTATATCTGAGTCTTAAGGGAATTTTATGTTCTTGACACAATTTGAAATAATTGGAATAATTGGGGGAAAAAAAGCAAGAAAGCTTCTTAAGTTTTCCCTCGTGGTTGAGTGTGCCTGTTGAATTGTTTCCACCAAGTGCTGTCTCTTCACGCCTGGTATTGTGCTGTTTGGAGGTTTTATGGCATTGTCTTTGGTGGTTGTCGTCTCTGGCAGACTTTTGTCTCCTTACCTGTCATGTCAGTCCATGACAGGCAAATTCTATTTTATTCCTACTTATTTGCACTGAAAAGCAGTCATGGGGCAGGGGGGCGGGAGGGAGGTGGGCAAGAATGGAAGCTAAAACCCTGAAAAGAACATTCTGAAGGTGCTCAAAGCAGAGTCCTCGGACTCCCCACACCGCCCAAGCTGGCATTGAACTCAGGGCCTTGTGCATCACAGTGGAATCCTGTGTTTCTCCCTAAATAGTAACGGAAAGTAGTGGTTTGGGGTGTTTAAGGCAAGAGGCTGACCACACAACTTCCCGTGGTTTGTTTACTTTTAGATTGCAAATAAGCAAAGCCAAAGTTCTCAGCTTTAGAAGAATGTATGCCAGTTTCTTTGATTTATTTTCAAATAACAGGGTCCCTCTGTGCAATTAGACTAACCTAGAATTCATGAGCCTCTTGTTTCAACCTCCAGGGTGCGGGGATTTACAGGCATGTACCACCATGCCTGGCCAGTTTATCCTTTTTTAAAGCAAGCAGTGACTCACAGTTCAGAAACTTTAGCTGGAATGAGCAGTCTATGAGCCCCTGATAGTGTTTGACGCCACATAAGCTATGGAAATCGTGGTGCTCGGTGTGCTGTTTGAATTTAGCTGGTACTTCTCACGCTATCCTTCCCACAAAATGCCCATTTTCATTGCAACAATCTTTTGTTGGAAAATAAAAGGAAAAGCACAATTTGAACCAATTTTTAAGATAGCCCAATGATTAGGAACGTAACTCTGGGCTTAAATCTCATTGTAACACTCCCTTATCAGCTCCGGGTCCAGACACATCTCTTAACTAGCCTCATTTCTCATAGCAAAAGTAGCCTTCACTTCATAGGCTTATGTAGGATTAAGTGAAACACACGTGAGGTGAAAATTTAAGTTATCTGTCTGAATTACACATATAATGTATATAGCACACGAAGGTTGGTTGATGATTCGTGTTCTCTGCCTTCTACCTTCTGCTCCCAAGAATGTGCTACATCATATGACAAAGACCTAATGTTGCATATGGAATTACGTTGTCTTCCAGCTGTCAGGAGGAAAGAGAGATTATTCCTGGTGGACCCGATGATTACCAGGACCCTAAAAACTGGGAAAGGGAACAAAAGGTCAGAAAAAGGAGATGTTGCTGCCTAGCATGTGTGAGATCCTGTGTGGTGTGTATGATTCCTCAGCCCTGCAAAAGAAGGGGGGAAGCAACATACAAAAGTCAGAAGCTTTTTTTCTTTATTTTAATATGGAGCACTTTCATGAATTTTTGCTGCATTCTTGAACAGGATCCATGCTAATCTTCTCTGTGTCGTTCCAATCTTTTCGTGTATGTGCTGCCAAAGCAAGTTCATAAGTAGCTTGTCTTTATACTAACAACTAATCTGCTAAGCAGGGAAGAAATTGGGGGTTGGGAAGTCCCACTCACGATAGCTTTTTAAAAATAGGAATAAGAGCTAGGCGGTGGTGGCACATGCCTTCAATCCCAACACTCAGGAGGCAAAGGCAGGTGGATCTCTGTGAGTTCAAGGCCAGCCTGGTCTACAGAGCGAGTTCCAGGACACCCAGGACTGTTACACAGAGAAACCCTGTCATGAAGAAAAGGACCTTTCTAACTGAAAACTTTAAGAGACTGGAAAGAAAATGAAGAAGACCCCAGGAGATGAAAAAAATCTCCCATGCTCATGGATTGGCAGAATTAGTATTGTGGAAATGACCACAATACTGAAAACAATCTATTGATTCAAAGCAAACTCCTTCAAACTTCCCATGAGTTCTTCACAGTAGTGGGAAAAACAATCATAAAATTCATATGGAGGCACAAAGGGCTCTGAATAGTTGAGGTAATTCTTAGTAGAAAGAGCCAAAGTGTCACAATATATGGTTTCAAATTACATTATGGAGCCACAGTAACAAAAATAACATGGTACAGCTGCAAAAACAGATCTGAAGGCCATTGAAATAGAAGACCCAGAAATAAACCACACACTTATAGCCACCTAATTTTTTGACAAAGATGTCAAAAACATACATTGGAGGAAAAACCATGGTTCTAGAAAAACTGGATTTCTAAATAGATGAATGAAACTGGATTCATATCTCTTCACCCTGCACACATAAAACAAATCAAAATAGATCAAATACTTTAATGTAAACCTAAAATTTTGACAATGTTAGAGGTAAAAGACTGCAACATGGCGACATTCTAGGACAAAGAGATGGCCAAGCAAGGCACTTGCCACCAAGCTTGACCATCTGAGTTTGATTTTCTAAGACCCACACGACAGAGACAGAGAACAAATTCACACAAGTTATTTTTTAACATTTCATGTGCTGTGGCATATGTATGATCACACACACACACACACACACACACACACAAACACAAGGAATGTAAAAAAATGCAACCTCTGCCCTTAGGTTCTAATGTCTTTGGTATGGGAAGGTGCTTTGCAGGATACCAAAAGAGAAATGTAAATCCAACTCATTCATTAAACCTCTGATCTACGATGGTGTCCCATCTGTAAAATATGCTAGGGCAATGGTGGCACAACCAACCAATGTCTGCCCACTCCATGAGATGTAGCCCACACCTGATACTGCTTGGGTGATCAAGAACCAGAGACTAGATATCCCAGAGACCTAGGGTAAAACCAAATACTACTGTTCTAAACACACACATGCACATACACTCACACACACACACACATGCGCACACAAAACAAAAACCAATAAAATGACCCAGAGGGAGACCATGGAGCACACAGCTCTAGATAACATGTCTCCATCAAATCCCTCCCCTCAGAGCTCAGGGAATCCCAAGGAACATGAGGCAGAAAGAGTGTAAGAGGCAGAGGGGATGGAGGACAACTGGAAAAAGCTCTCTGAATCATCTGAGAAAGCTCATGTGAACTCACAGAGAGAGTCTGAAGCAGCACGCACAGGGCCACGCGGGTCTGCACCAGGTGTTCTGCATATATATTATGGCTTCCAGTCTAGTGTTTTATGGGACTTCTGAGTGTGTGAACTAGTAGGGCTCTGATTCTTGTCCTGCTCTTGGGGCTCTTTTCCTTCTGTTAGTTTACCTTGTTCAACATCGATGTGAGGGTTTTTTTTTTTTATTGTTTCATCTTGTTATATTTTATTTTGTTATGTCTGATTCTTGTCTCTTAGAAGCCTGTTCCTTTCTAATGAGAGACAGAAAGGGAATGGATCTGGAGGCGAGGAAAGGACCTAGGAGAAATAGGGGGAGGGAAACTACAATCAGATTATATTTTTAAAAAAGTGAAAAAAGATATAGGCACAAAGACTTTCTGATCAAGACACCAGCAACACAGGAAAAAAATGTAAAGAATTGACAAATGGAACCAACCAGGTATGATTGCACATACCTTTAATTCCAGCACTTGGGAAGCAGAGGCAGAGGATCTCTGTGGGTTTGAGGCCAGCATGGTCTACATTGCAAGTACCAGGACTATACTGAGAGACCCTGTCTAAGGAAACAGACAAACAAACAAAAGAACTGACAAATGGCCTGAAATGAACTTCAACATAGCAAAGGAAAAAATCACCAAAATGAAGAGCCAGCCTACAGAATGAGGGAAAATATCTTTGTCAGCTTCTCACCAGACAAGGGATAATATCCAAGATATATAAAGTGCTTCAACAATTAATTGCCAAAATCCAAATCATCTAATAGACAAAAGGACCAATAAATTAAATAGTCTGTAGTCTGCTAAAGAATGGAAGAGGGGAAAAAATGGACCAATATTGTTTTCTCATCTCATCATGTGAGGGATTGAACTTGAGGCCTCATTTAGGAAGAAACGACATAAAATTTTGAAATACTCAAAATTACACAATACCAAAAAGTAAAACGTTAGATAGAATTTACACATACTTGAGGCTAAATGTAGCAGCATATGCCAGTAATCCCAGCACTTGGTAGGTTAGGTAAGAAGATAGCAAGTTCAAGGCCAGTCTAGGCTCAATTAAGAGACCATAACTCAAAAGAAAAGAAAGTCAAACACTTGCAGATGTGTGAGGGAGGCAGTTCTGGTCTGAGAATCCCAGAACTGTCTGAGAGAAGAAAGATGAGCGTGTATGAGCAAATTGTATAGGAGGCCCCATTGCCACCACTGTGACCCTTCTCCAGCAGAAGCTCTGAGCCCCGGATGAGGACATGGAGAAGGCACACACTAGATTTGGCTCAGTGGTGGATCACTTGCCCAGCATGGGGAAAACCATGCTTTTGAACTCCAGCACACACACACACACACACACACACAAAAAAAAAAACAAAACATAGAAATGGAGCTGTAGACTCATGATGCAAAGTAACAGAGGCCAAGTGGGAGATATGACATGTCCACGTGTCAGCTCTGTGGGGATGACACGTCCACGTGCCAGCTCTGTGGGGATGACACGTCTACGTGCTAGCTCTGTGAGGGTGATACGTCCACGTGCTAGCTCTGTGGGGGTGACATGTCCACATGCTAGCTCTGTAGAGATCTACATGTCTACGTGCAGCAGATGCATGGCTTCTCATTGACGACACCTTCTTTCTCCCAGCATTCAGTTTAGTTCCCCCCGCCCCCACCTAGCTCTATTCTGTCCTCTCACAGGTCAAAACAACTTCTTTATTCATTAACCAATAAAAGAAACACATATACAGAAGGACTTCACACACCACATACCTGCTTATCCTTCCCTCTGCTTAGTTCCCAATTTTTCTACTATCTTTGCAGATCCAAATATCATGCAATTGGATCTATAACGTATGTGGCCTTTTCAGACTGGCTACTTTCCCTTGGTTAATATACAGCCTCCCTCCAGTCTTTTCATGGCTTAAATGTTCATGTGTTTTCAGTGCTGAAAAGTATTCTGATATGTGGGCACGCCAGTTTATTTACCCACTTACCCACTGTAAGACATCATGGTGGTTGCCATGGTTTCTGCAGTGATGAATCAAGTGAGGTATTAGTTTTCTTTTGTGTCACTGTGACCAAAAAACTGACAGAAGCCGGGGAGAAATGTCTGGCTGTGGCTCAAAGATCCAGTCCCCTGGGGCAATGAAAAGCCCAGGGGAGCAGCTCCACTGGTAGTGGCAGCATGTGGTGGGGGCTGTTTGCACCATGGGACACGGGATCAGAATGACAGAAACAAAAGCTGGCTGGCTCCACCTTCAGCAGCCCTCCTCAGTGGCCTGCTTCCACATTTTACAGATTCCAGAACCTTCCCCAAGATTGCATCACAGGCTGGGGACTAAGGGTTTAAAACATGAACACATATCTGGGAGGCATTTCAGAGTCAAACCATGATGAGCTGCAGTAAATATTCTTTGCAAATTTTTATGTAGAGAAAGCACTTTTGCCTATATACTCTGAATATAGGTGCCAATTTCTCGATTAAACCCTAATAAGCCAAATATAACATAACAAACCAACGTATTTATCGGTCTGACTAAAAGAATTGCTCTTGTAAAACGTAGTGAGGACTGAGAATATGGCTCAGCAGTAAAGTGTTTGCCATGCAAGCATTAAGGCCTAAGTTCAGCCCCCTAAAGACAAACTTTTCAAAAGCCTGGTGCAGTGACATTCACTTGTGATCCCAGCTCTGGGGAGCAAGGGACAGGGAGACCCCTAGGGCTCTCTAACCAACCAGCCTACTTGGCAAGTTCCAGCCAGTAAGAGACCCCAACACACTCTCTTTTTTCCTATCTCTCTCTCTTACACACACACACACACACACACCCCTTCTCTTCTTTCCCAACTGTTAACACAGTGGGGTCAGTGGATCAGTGAGGCAGTGGGTCAAGTTTGCTGGTATTTGTTTTCTTTGGAGCACAGGGCTCAGACACTCATGGACTGTCCTGGCATCGGATGGCAGGTGTTAGATGCTTAGGCAAGCCCAAATGAAGTGGTTTGACAAAAACAGCTTTCTAGTCCCTGAGAAGTAACCAAGGCCACTGTTATCATTATAACAAAAACATTAAAGGTATTGCCTATTGTGGAATTAGTGGGAGACTAGACATACTGCCCAGCTATATGACCTCCAAAATTAACAATCTTTCAACACATCATGAAGCTACAGGGTTCACTTTCCTTTCAATTCAACAGGAGTTGTCTGAATCAGGAAAGAAATTTCATTATTCATAGCACAGTAAAACAACAAAACACAGGCGTTGGTATGTTGGTGTCAGTTCCTGTTGCTCCCAGGACTTCAGGGAGACACAGCAAGAATCAACAGTGGGTTTGCATTGCAGCTTGGGAATACTAAGCTTGGGAAACACATTGCTTTCACACAAACAAGAGAGCAGGGAGTTTAGCCTGTTCTTTGTCGTAGAGGAAACTGTCACCGAAACTCTCAAGATTGCTCACTCTGTCCAGGGAAGTGTGCTTTTTTTAATGCAGTTATGTGTCCCCCCCCCCCATCCCCACCCTCTCACCGCTGCCTAAGAGAGAGGTGGATAGTGAAATAGAGTGTGGGTACTTGTGAGAAACTGGCCTTACCAGCCTTGAGTGAGTGGGGCTGCGAGGAAACTGACTTGGTTGAGAACGCTATGCCGGGTTTAAAACTTGGAGGTGATTGGGGATGAATGTACACACATGTAAACCCTTCTGTTTATAACACAAAGCAAGGCAGGGAAGAACTCTTTTTCGGTGTCAGATTCCTACACTGCACTCATTGAGACAAATTATCCAACTGTATGATCTTCTTCGTACTCACTAGCCTCCGATTTGTCCAAGCACTTTGGGAGGTTTTGAAATATTTTTCCTGATTTCATCAGTACTCCAGGGATTAGCTGCACGCTTGAACCACACTATTAAAAGGGAAAGAGTGCCCCCCAGAGGCCAGAGTGCCTTACAGCTCTCCACTTGCTAGAGCAGAGAGTTCCTTCCTTACAAAGTGCTGTAAACACAATGCTTGGGTACGAATTCCCAAAAAGATTAAAATAACATGTCATAAGAGATGAATGAATAGATATCTTGCGGAAACAATTTAAAACATATTTTTAACTTAAAGTCCTTGAAAAACTGGTGTGTAATGATTAGAGAATTAGAAATACATATTTTCCTGATTTAATTATTATACATTACTGAATTACCATAATGCATTTCATACATTAAGTACAAAAAGTACAATAGCATATCTCAATAAAAATAAAATAAATGAACACATATGGATGCTTTCTTTTTTCCCCTAACAGAGTCAGTTGAGGGAGGTGGGATTCATACACCCATGTGTCCAGAACTCTAGAGGCTGAAGTTAGACTAGGGCGAGTATGAGGCTAGCCTGAACTACAACACAACAACAACAAAAGGTTGATTTGTAATGTGACCTCTTTCCTTTCATTGCTGTGTGTCTGTAAAAAATTTATAAATGTGTCTGCCTGCACGTCCAAGTTTCACCGAGTTATTGTTTTGTTTCTTATTGAATTAGGGTCTCAGTATGTAGTCCAGGCTGGCCCCGAATTCCCTATTTTCCTGCCTCAGCTTCTTTTTTTTTTTCTCAAAGTTTATTAAAATACAAAAGTCTCCATTTCCCCCCCTCCTCCCAACTCCCTCCCACTCCCCCCACTCCCTCTCCTCCTCACTCTCCATCCCCAAGAGCAGTCAGGGTCTCCCGCTCTGTGGGAAGTTCAAGCTCCTCCCCCTTCCCTCCAGATCCAGGAAGGTGAGCATCTAAACAGACTGGATCCCAGAAATCCAGTATATGCAGAGGAAACAAGTCCCAGTGTCATTGTCAATGGCTTTTCAGAAAGACTCCGGGCCAGCCACATTCAGAGAATCCGGCCTCATTCAGAGAATCTGGCTGGATCACGTGCTCGCTCAGTCCCAGTCAGCTGGCCTTGGTGAACTCTGATTAGATCAGTCCGCTTGTATCAGTGGGTGATCGCACCCCTCGCGGTCCTGATTTCCTTTTTCATGTTCTTCCTCCTTCTGCTCCTCATTTGGACCTTGGGGGACTCCATCCGATGCTCCAATGTGGGTCTCCGTCTGTATCGCCATCCATCGTCAGATGAAGGTTCCCTTCTGATCTTGCCTTCCTTGCTCACGTTCTCTTTCCTTCTGCTTCTCGTTTGGACCTAGGGAGTTAAGTCCAGTGTTCCAATGTGGGTCTCCGTCTTCATCTCCATCCATCGCCAGATGAAGGATCTATGGTGATAAGCAAAATATTCATCAGTATGGTTATGGGCCAAGGCCAGTTCAGGCACCCTCTCCTCTGTCCAGAGAACAATCTGGGGATCTCTCCTTGGACCTGGGATCCCATTTATAATCAAGTCTCTAGTAAACCCTAAACTGACTCCCTTAGTTGAGATATATTCTTCCCTGATCCCATATCTATCCTTCCTCCCTCCCCCCCCAGTTCTCCCCCCCCCCAGCATTCCCCATTCCTCCCCTGCTCCCTTCTCTCTAACCCTCTCCCCTTCCAACAACCCTTCTACCCCCCCATGCACCCGAGGTTACCTGGGACTCTTGTCTATTTCCAATCTCCGGGAGGAAAACTACCTGAATTTTCTTCAGGTTCACCCTCCTATCCAGCTTCTCTAGGATCACGAATAATAGGCTCAAAGACCTTTAATTATGGCTAGAATCCATTTATGAGTGAATACATACCATATTCCTCTTTTTCTGCCTCAGCTTCTTGAATGCTGAAATTATAGTTGTGTACCAACATGTCTGGCTATCTCATTGGCATGTAAAAAGGAATGGAATGAGATTCTGCATACAAGGTCCTCACTGTTTGATAACTTGGCACTTTAGAGCGTTATGATGATTTACCTTCACTATAGCAACCACATCGTCAGAGACACAAGGGCGTTCTGTAAACACAAACACAACATGCTTTTATACAGATGAGAAGTTACTGTAGATATAAATTAGAGTAAGTAGAGAAAAGGAAGACTTAGTTGCAAGAAAACCCAAGAACACTTGTGAAAATACGGGGGGAAAGAATCCCTAAAATCTTTCCTCCGTTCTTCAAAAAGAGTTCTCTGTTGTGACTGTTTGTTTGTTTATTTTTTTGGTGGTGGTGGAGGAGGAGGATGGTATCTTGGTAACGTTTCTATTGCTATGATAAACAACATGGCCAAAAACAACTTGGGGAGGAGAGGGTTTATTTAAGCAGTGGCCTGAACCCCCACACATGAACCATTAATCAGGAAAACGCTCCCACAGACTTGCCCACAGGCGTCTGAGGGAGGCACGTTCTCAGCTGAGATTCTTCCTAGATAACTCCAGCTTGTAGTAAGCTGTCAAAAGCTAACCAGGACAGGAGCAGGAGTGTTTTGGTTTTGGAGGGTTTTTTTTTTGTTGTTTGTTTGTTTATTTGTTTTCCAGGATCTCACTGGTATTAAAGGCTGGCTTTGAGATCCTCCTGCCTCCCTGGGGATGTGTTCAGAGAATGACAAGATGCCAAGGACAAGGGCACTTGCTGCCTAGCCTAATGACCTAAGTTCAATTCCCAGAACCAATGATACGAAGGGAAAACTGACTTGTGCAAGTTGATGCCTGATCTCCACTCACGTACCACGATACACTTGTGCCCCCCTCCACACATACACAAAAGAAGTAATTCAGTAAAGTAAATCTTCAAAATCCATTTAAAAATTTAATTACTAGGTTGGGCATGGTGGTATGTGCCTTTAAACACAGTACTCAGGAGACAAACAGACAAACAAAATCCAAATACAAAAAGTTGGTTATTCTAATTTATCTGTAGGATCTGTGTTTGAAAAATCTATAAAGCTGTGAAAAATAACTTGTGAGATGAACACAGTGGTCCAGCATTTGGGAGGCAGAGACAGGCCTCTGTGAATTCAGGCCAGCCTGATCTGCAGAGTGAGTTCACACTAGCCAGGGCTACATAGTGAGACCCTGTCTCAAAACAACCAACAAACAATTAAGACACTTGCTAGGAAGTAAGGCTTGGCTTATAGGACACTAAAAAAAGTAGAAAATGGGGCAGAGTCCAGAAAATACTCCAAGGCTGGGGAACATAAAAATCTCAGACGTTTTCAGAGTGATATCTCAGGTTAATGGAGATGATAAACATCTCAGAAATAACTGGCTCTCTTCAAATTGCTGGTGGCTTAAAGATCTAAATGTCTCCTGTTACTTAAAAAGAAAAAATCTTGAAATTACTTATAAACTGCATAGAAGCAAATATTTTTAATGGATGTTGGGTAGGGAAAAACTTTCTGAGCCTTGAAGGAAATGACAGGTTGCCCAGAAACACAGAGATGTGCCCCTTTGTGCTCAAAGCTGCCCTGCCTTACCCATTTCCTTCTCTCCTGGGAGTCCCAGAGGGTAACAGTGTGCAGCCACAGCAGCGAGGTCTCACTCTGCATCCCTGGCTATCCTGGAACCCTCTATGTAGACCAGGCTGGGTTAGAGTTTATAGCAATCCTCCTGTCTCTACCTCCTTAGTTTTGGGAGGCTAGCCATGGCCCTCCACACCCAGTTAGTAATTCCTTTATCTGAAATTTAAAGTACTGAAGTATTGCCGAGATAGGTCAGATATAAAAAATACACATCAGTTTTATGAAAGAGACATTTGGAGCATACCTCAAATAGTAATCACTTGAGATTGAGTAAATAAATTATGTATATTATAGAGCCTTGGAATGGCTAGGTTATAGGGCTTAATGATTTCTCAGATTTCTTCTATTCTGATACAATCATTTTTTAAAAGATCTATCTATCTATCTATCTATCTATCTATCTATCTATCTATCTATCTATCTATCTATCTATCTATTGTATATAGTGCTCTGCCTGCATGTATGCCTGCAGGCCAGAAGAGGGCACCAGATCTCATTACAGATGGCTGTGAACCACCACGTGGTTGCTAGGCATTGAACTCAGGACCTCTGGAAGAGCACCTGGTGCTCTTAACTGCTGAGCCATTTCTTCAGCCCCTGATACTACAATCTTAATTTTAGACTTTTGAAGACAATTCTAAGGGAATTAAAATCAATTTAGACATAGACAGCATTAGTAAAATAACCATGATATCCCTTTAAACAGTCACCAAGAAGACATTTTTTAAAAATTTATAAAGAAAATATTAATTTAAAAAGTCACTTTTCCTTTAGGACTGAGGGAGTAGCTCAGTGGTAGAGCACTTGCTTCATATACATAATCCTCCTGACAGAAGAAAAAATCTTTAAAAACAGTTTAAATTTTTTTTTAATTTAGTGTGTGTACATGTGCACAACACAGAACACATGTGAAATCCAGAACATTCATTGGTCTCTCCTACTACATGGGCTCCAAAAACAGAGCTTAGGTCCTCAAATTTGGTGACAAGTACCTTTACTGGCTGAGCCATTCCACTGGCCTATGGCCTAGTTTTATATTTAGAGAAAGAGTTGCAGAATATACAGTTTCCACATGCTTTTTATAGTTGTTCATTTTCCTGTGTGGGAGGAGTGTCACTCTTCAGAGGTGTGGCCTTGTTGGAGGCCTTGTGTCACTGGGAGGTGGGCTTTAAGGTCTCATAGATACTCACGCCATGCCTAGTGTAGTGAGTCAGTTCACTTCCTGTCGCCTGCTGATCAAGACGAAGTACTCTCCGCTCCATCACCATGTCTGCCTGAATTCTGTCATATCCCACCATGAAGGTCATGGAATAAACTTGTAAGCCAGCCCCAGTGAAATGTTTCTCTTTATTTGGGTTGCTCTGGTCATGGTGTCTCTTCACAGTATTAGAAACCCTCACTAAGACACTGTGATACAGTACTATGACTAAATCAACCCAAGGAAGAGCGGGCTTATTCTGGCTCACAGTTGGAGGCTACAGTCTCGGCAGAGGAGCTTAGGACGTCCTGGCTGCATTACACCTGCAGTCGGGAAGCAGAAGAGGATGAGAGCTGAGCTCAGCAGGCTTTCTCCTTTATGTTTTATCCAGGACCCTACCCCGTGGAATGGTGCTGCCACACTCCAGTGGGTCTTCCCATTTCAGCTGATAGAATCTAGATGCTACCTTAAAGAAATGTCCAGAGGCTGGCCTATCCTTCATAGCTGTGCCCAAAGGCTGGCTGACCCTTCACAGGTGTGCCCAGAAGCTGGATGATCCTTCACAGGTGTGTACAGTAGTTTATCTCCTAGATGATTCCAGTTCCTCATGTTGTGGTGACCCCAAGCCATAAAATTATTCCATTGTTACTTCATAACTATAATTTTCCTACTGTTATGAGTCATAATGTAAATATCTGATATGCAGGATATCTGATAAGGGACCCCACTAGTTGAGAGCCACTGTTCTAGATCCTGTTGACAATGTTAATTGTCATACCCGTTGTCTAATTTATACAGTCATGGTACATAAAACAAAGAAAATAATGTTTGTACAGCACTATTGACTGAACCACAGATCTAATTCAGATTTTATGACTCTTTCCACTAATGTTCTTTTCTTCTTACAGGATCCAGTCTAGAATTCCTTGTTGCATTTAGTCACTATTCCAAATATAATAGATATGTGTCTATTCGGATGTGGTCCTAGAACAGTCGGACTCATAGGCACAGAAAACAGATCAGTGATTACAGGAGGCTGGGAGAGAGGGGAGAAAGAACGGATTGGTGTTCAGTAGCTATCACATTTCAGTTGAGTGAGCTGAAAAAAAATTCCGGAAATTGGGAATGTACTTACTACGAAACTGCACACTTAACATAGTTAGGCCAGTGGCTAGAGAGAAGAGTACTTGATGCTCTTGCAGAAGACCCAGGTTCAATTCCCAGGGTGACATGGTGTCTCACAGCCATGTGTAACTACAGTTCCATGGGATTTGACACCCTCCACCAGGCATATACATAGTACTCACATAGGCATGTGAGCAAAATAGTCATACACATAAAATAAATCTAAAGAACTAATTCTAAAGTTATGCCAATAAATTTTGTATTATATGTACCTTATCATAATTTTAAAAATAGTGAAGGGGGCTGTAGAGATGGCTCAGCAGTTAGGAGCATCTGCTGCTCTTGCAGAGGACCCAAGTTCAGTTCCCAGTGTCCACATCAGATGGCTTCCAACTGCTTCTAACTCAAGCTCTAGGGGATCAATCCAATGCTGCTTCTTTCCTCAGGGGCCTGCACATACCCCCTCCCCATACATGTAATTAAAAATAAACCAAAAATGGATTAAAACATGGCACTAAACTATGGGGCTGAGGTGATTGCTTAGTTGGCGAGTACTTGAGGATCCAAGTTCCTTCCCTACAGAAGAATGTTGAGCACATCTGGGCAGTGGTGGTGCATGCCTTAATCCCAGCCCTTGGAAGGCAGAGCCAGGTGGATGTCTGTGAGTTGAAGGCCAGCCTGATCTACAAAGCAAGTTCCAAGACAGCCAGAGCTGTTACACAGAGAAATCTTGTCTCAAAAAATTAACAAAAAAAGAAAGACAGAAAGGAAGGAAGGGAGGGAAGGAAGGAAGGAGGGAGGGAGGGAGGAAAGAAGAAAGAAAGGAAGAAAGAAAGAAAGAAGAAAGGAAAGTTGGACTTGCTGGCCAATCAGTGTAGCCTAATTCATGAGTTTTAGGCCCAAGGGAGATCCTATCTTGATGAAATGAAAGTGGATGGCCTTCCTGGGGAAAAACATACCTGTGTTTGCATGCACACGCATACACACACACACTTCTCCCTGTTTCTTATTTATTTGGAAGTAACATTTGGGGTAAACTGTTAGAAACGTTGCCACTAAAGTTATATATACTGCTGGCACAAAGGAGAAGCACAGGAGCCAGAAGGAAAGATCTGGGGATGGACAGATGTGCACAAGTCAGCTTTCTATTCCAGAATGAGTGGTGAGCCAGGCTTCCAACAAGAAGACAGGAATCAGACAGCTTTTCCTAAAACTTTGAAACAGTTTTGTTTGTTTGTTTTCAGTGTGGGGATTGAACACATGGTCTCATACGTGCTAGGCAAGTGCTCTACCACTGAACTATATCCAGTCCCTGTTTAAAACAAAAAAAGATAAATTTTACTTTTCTTTTCAAATTATGTGTGTGTGGGAGTGGAGTTTGTGAGTCCAAGTACCCTGAGAGGTCAGAGGAAGGCATTGGATTCCCTGGAGCCAGAGTTATGGGTGGTTATGAACTGCCCAACACGGTACTGGGAACTAAAATCCAGTCCTCTAGAAGACTGGCAACACTCTTAACCATCTCTCCAGCCCTATCCAGTCCCACTTCAAGACTTTTATATATCTTGAGAGTTATGCAATTACGTCATTGGGGTTCTTATAGTTTGTCAGACCTGTTTCCTAATATTTGCTCAAATTTTTTCATTGCTGATCTGGTGTAGGAGGGTCTTCTGTCTATGTGTCACTGTCATTGCTTAAATAAAGAAACTGCCTTGGCTTTTTGATAGGGCAGAATTTAGATGGAGTAGACCGAACAGAATGCTGGGAGAAAGAAAGCAGAGTCAGGCAGATGCCATGACTCTCCTCTCCGAGACAGATATAGATTAGACTCATCCCGGTAAGCCACAGTCACGTGGTGATACACAGATTTAACAGAAATGGGTTAATCAAGATGTGGGAGTTAGCCAAGAAGAGGCTTGAGCTAATGGACCAGGCAGTGTTTAAATGAATACAGTTTCTGTGTAATTATTTCGGGTAAAGCTAGCTGGGAGCCAGGCGGCAAGAAGCGGCCTGCCACTCCTTTTTACTGCACTTATCCAGTATTGAGTAATATTTACTTAAGGCTATGCGACTGATTTATTTTATTTACTAGCCATTGTGATTCTAGGCCAATTGCCTAATCTTTTCAAACTTTTATGTCCTCTTCTATAAAGAGGGCTACCGTGAGGACCTGATTCTATGCAGCAGCAGAACAACTGGTCCATCTCCTGACCTAGTTGACGTCTAGGGAAATTGTAGCAATTGTCCTTCCTTACAGGACCCTGCAAGCTCCATCCCTCACCCATCCATTATCGAAGATGATTTATGAGTTAAATATAGCAAATATCACAAACTCCACGAGAGCAGAGAGGATGTTTTGTCCCCTTTGCGTCATGAATAATATCTGACGCCTGTGATTTTTTTTTCAGTATGTGAGTGGAGGAATAGACATTCATTTTAGACCCATATTCTATGGTAATTGTCGAATGAAGGGACATCACCCAATCTAATTAAATAAACATTAATCAATTCCTTATGATATTAAAAAAGCTCTGATCCAAGCCCAAGAAATTAAATAAATAAAATGTGACCTCTGCTCTCAAGACAACTTCGGTGGGGTTGGCAGGATGGTAGCCAAGTACCTTCTCCCAAGGCTGGTGGCCCTGGCTGGTTTTTATGTCAGCTTTGCACAAGCTAAGATCATCTGGAAAGAGGAAATCTCAAAAGAGAAAATGCCGTCATCAAACTGACCCGGAGGCGAGCCTTCGGGGCATTTTCTTGATTTCTCACCCTCTGCGTGGCTCCCTGCCCAGTGATGTGTGAGGGCATAGCTGTGGTGTGCTATGGGTGGGGACATGAGGCCACTCCTAGGCAGGTGACCCAGGACGGTCTCAGAAAGCAGGCTGGGCAGCGATGAGAAGCAAGCCAGTGAGCAGCGCTTCTCCCTGGCCTTTGGTCATTTGCCTCCGGCCTGCTGCCCTTGCTTCCTGCTGTGGCTTCCTTCAGTGGACTGTGACCTGGGGTATATAAAACAGACAAACCTTTCCCCCCATGAGCTGCTTTTGGTCGGTGTTTTTATCACAGCAATAGGAAGCAAACAGACACCTACTAACGTTTTGATCCCTGGGTCCCATGGGACAGAAGGAGAGACTGATGCTTTAGGTGGTCCTTTGATCACCACATCCATGCCATAAATAAATACACACAAATACATGCTCAAAAGGAGAGTTTGATCGGAGGTCTGTATTTGCACACAGACAAGGGCACTACAAAGCAGGATCTGACTCTAAAGAGCTCAGGGAGTGATAGTGACTCTCAGCTGGGTAAGGGAAGGTCATACAGAGTCGACCAAATTCATCCCGATGTGACATAGGAACTCAGCAGGGAGAACTGAGTAACAGACTGATGGAGGATTCAAGGAACCCAACTTCCAAACTCTATCTTACCTCAAAATATCAAATGTGGCGTAACTATAAAATACTGCCAGGTTTGTCTTTGTTAAGCTTTTCATTGCTGTGAAGAGACACCATGACCACAACAACTCTTTTTTTTAATGTTTTTTTTAAATTAAATTTCTTTAATTTATCTTACATACCAAGCACAATTTCCCTGCACCTCTTGCCTTATGTTCCCTCCCCCCACCTCCTTTCTGCCCCACCATCTACTCCTCAGAAATGGTAAGGCCTCCCCGGGCACATCAAATTGAGGCAGGATCAAGCCCCTCACCATTGCATCGAGGTTGAACAAGACATTCCACTATAGGGAGTAGGTTCCAAAAAGTCAGCTCATGCACCAGGGACAGATCCTGGTCCCACTGCTGGGGCCCCACAAATAGACCAAGCTACACAACTATTTGTGTAAATGGAGACTGCTTTTATATATATATATATATATATATATATATATATATATATATATATATATATATTTATTATGTATACAATATTCTGTCTGTGTGTATGTCTGCAGGCCAGAAGAGGGCACCAGACCTCATTACAGATGGTTGTGAGCCACCATGTGGTTGCTGGGAATTGAACTCAGGACCTTTGGAAGAGCAGGCAATGCTCTTAACCTCTGAGCCATCTCTCCAGCCCTGGAGACTGCTTTTATTTCCTGGTCACCAAGACCCAAATAATCACACAGAAACTATATTAATTACAACATTGTTTAGTCAATGTCTCAGGCATATTCCTAGCTAGTTTTACATCTTAAATTAACCCATTTCTATTATATTTTACCACAAAGCTTGTGGTTTGCTACCTCACACCTTGCTTCTTGGCGGCTGGCTACATGGCATCTGCCTGACTCCGCCTTCTTTCTCCATACGTTCAGTTTAGTTTTCCCACCTAGCTATATTCTGCCCTGCCATAGGCCAAAGTGGTTTCTTTATTAACTAATGATAATAAATCATATTCATCGCAACAGAGGGAAATCCCATATCAAAGTCCCAAGCTTTATATTTTGTGCTCCCCCCTCTCAATTAAAAACTTTAATACTACACTTTCAAAGAGTGTCTTTATAGTTCATTAAATTAAGAACTTATATTATGAAGAGTCGAACATTTACAGAACACTTTAGTTTCTATGTGAATGACACTAATTTTGAGGTTGAGAGATAGGTAAGGGGGATGTATTAAAGAGGATGTATTAAAATATCTATGACCTTATTTTAATCCTGACTGAACAAATATAAAACTATAAAAGGACTTTTTTTTTTGAGAAAAATCAAGAGTATTTGTTTGTGGATGGTGCTGGAGACATAGTTCAGTGGTCAAGAGTTCTGGCTTCCACCTTAGATTTTCTCTAGCTGATTCCTAATTGCCCTAAATTCTTAATTTAAGCTGTGGCTTAAATGATTTTTTTCTCTCAAAACCATTACAGATTTTTCTTTTCAGGGGCTTAAAGGATGGATCAACAGTTAAGAACACTGGTTTCGCCAGGCAGTGGTGGCAAACACCTTTAATCCCAGCACTCGGGAGGCAGAGTCAGGCAGAAGTCTGTGAGTTCAAGGTCAACCTGGTCTACAGAGTGTGTTCCAGGACAGCCAGGGATATACAGAGAACCCCTGTCTCAAAAACGAAAACAAAACAAAAAGAACACTGGGTTCAATTCCCAGCCCCTACATGGTGGTTCACAATCTTCTGAAACTACAATTCCAGTGAATCCAACACCTTCATCTGACTTCTGTGGGTACCATGGACACATATGGTGCACATACATACCTGCAGACAAAACGCTCATATTCATAAAATAAATAAACCTTCAAACTTTTAAAAGACTATATGCTAATAAAACTGGTATTATACCTTACTAATTATTGTTAGTTTTATAATATGTTATTGTGCCATAAAAGAAAATGTTCAAGGTATAAGGAAGCTACTGCCAAGGGAGGGAGCCTGACTCAGAGACCTCTGAGACTTCTGCAGGACCAGGCCCAAGACCTCTGCAAAAACAGGCTGGGCTAGTGACCTCGGTGGGAGCAGGCCCGAACCACCTCCAGGATTGCAGAGCAACCCCTGGCAGTGCCAAGCGACTTCTGGGAACACCTAATGACCTCCATGGTGACTGGAGTCATAGCCCTGACTGCACTGTTTGGCCAATCACTTAAACATATTTCTAGCTAGCTCTTACATCTAGAATTAACCCATTCCCATTATTTTATATTTTACTATGAGGGTTGTGGCCTACTGGTAAGGTTCCAGCTGGCAGCTCATATCTTTCTCTCCGATGGCTACATGGCATCTCATGACTCCACCTTCTCTCTCTCTCTCTCTCTCTCTCTCTCTCTCTCTCTCTCTCTCTCTCTCTTCCAGCCTGGCTATATTCTGTTAAGCCATTGGCTGAAAGCACTTTCTTTATTCATTAACCAATAAAAATAACACATATATACAGAAGCACTTCCCACACCACAATGGGTCAAGGAAGAAATTAAAGACTCATTAATTTAGTCATTAAAGACTAAATTAAAGAAATTAAAGAAAAATTCAGTGAAAATGATCACACAACATACCCAAATTTTTGGGACACAATGAAAGCAGTGTTAAAAGGAAAGTTCATAGCACTAAATGTCTACATAAAGGAGCTGGAAAAATCCCACACTATTGAGTTAGCAGGATACCTGAAAACCCTAGAACAAAAAGAAACAAACTCACCCAGGATGATTAGATGACAGGAAATAATCAAATTTGTTGGGAGCTACTGGGGGCTGTGAACGCCCGGACCCTGAATTCCCCGTGACTGGCTTGTTTTTCTTATGCTTGCAGCTACTCTGAGCAAAACAACTTGTTTTCCTCTGCTCCGAGCAGCTGAGACCCTGATGGCAGGCTGGTGGATCTGCAGCTGAAAGATCCAGAGAGCTGGGGTGTAGCCAGAGCACTATATAAGTTGCCCCTGAGCACGCTAAACTTGGCACTCTTGTATCAAGAGTGACCCGTGTCTCTTTCTCTCTCTGTCTCTGTGCGTGTGTGTTAAGTCTCAAGCCTGGCCACCTGTAGTGGAATGGGAGCTACAGGCATAGTACCATATAGCATGTAGTACAGGCTCATTTTGGGTTTCACACAAATTGAGAGCTGAAATCAACAAAATAGAAACAAAGAACCCAATACAAAGAATCAATGAGACAAGGAGTTGGTTCTTCAAGAAAATTAACAAAATAGACAAACCTTTATCCAAACTAACTAAAAAGCAGAGAGAGAATATCCAAATTAACAAAATCAGAAATGAAAAGGGGGACATAACAACAGACACAAAGGAAATACAGAAAATCACCAGGTCGTGCTTTGAAAACCTGTACTCCACAAAATTGGAACACTTAAAAGAAATGGACAACGTTCTGTATATATATATATATATATATATATATATATATATATATATATATACACATATATATATATATATCACTTACCAAAATTAAATCAAGACCAGATAAGCAAATTAAATAGATATATAACTGCTAAAGAAATAGAAACAATCATCAAAAGTCTCTCAACCAAAACCAAAATCAAAACCAGAACCAAAAACAAACAAACAAACAAAAACAGGACCAGATGGTGTCAGTGCAGAATTCTACAAAATTTTCAAAGAATTAATATCAATACTCCTCAAATTGTTCCACACAATAGAAACAGAAGAAACATTGCCAAACTCTTTTTATGAGGCTACAATTACCCTGATACCCAAACCGCACAAAGAAAGAGAATTACAGACCAATCTCACGCATGAACATTGATGTAAAAATACTCAATAAAATACTGGCAAACTGAATCCAAGAACACATCAGGAAAAATCATTCACCATGATCAAGTCGGCTTCATCCCTAAGCTACAGAAATAGTTCAACATACTAAAATCTGTCAATGTAAGCCACCATATAAACAAACTGAAAAAAAAAAACCCACATGATCATCTCATTAGATGCTGAAAAAGCCTTCAACAAAATGCAAGTGATAAAGGTCTTGGGGAGAGCAGGGATACAATGAACAAACCTTGAACATAATAGCAAGCCAAGAGCCAACATCAAACTAAATGGAGAGAAACTCACAGCGATCCCACTGAAATCAGGAACATGACAAGGCTGTCCACTCTCTCCATATCTATTCAATATAGATCTTGAGGTCCTAGCCAGAGCAATAAGACTCTGAGGAGCCTAGACAAAATGAGGACCCTAAGAGAGATATACATAGATCTAATCTGTGTGGGAAGTAGAAAAAGACAAGATCTCTTGAGTAAATTGGGAGCATGGGGACCTTGGGAGAGGGTTGAAGGGGAGGGGAGAGGCCGGGAGGGGAGTAGAGAAAAATGTAGAGCTCAATAAAAATCAATTAAAAAACAACTCTGAGATTCCATTTTACACCTGTAGGAATGGCCAACATCAAAAACACAAATGACAACTTATACTGGAGAAGTTGTGGGGTAAAGGGAGCACTCCTGCATTGCTGGTGGGAGTGCAAACTGGTACAGTTACTTTAGATATCAGTATGGCAATTTCTCAGAAAATTAGGAAACAATCTTCCTCAAGACCCTGCAATACCACTTTTGGGTATATACCCAAAGGATGCTCAACCATACCACAAGGACATGTGCTCAATTATGTTTATAGCAGCCTTATTTGTAATAGTCAAAACCTCAAAACCACCTAAATGCCCCTTGACCAAAGAATTGATAAGGAAAATGTGGTACATTTGCACAGTGGAGTACTACACAGTGGAAAAAAATAATGACATCTTGAAATTTGCAGGCAAATAGGTGGATCTAGAAAACATCATATTGAGTGAGGTAACCCAGAACCATAAAGACAAATATCATATGTACTCACTCATAAGTGGTTTTAGACATAAAGCAAAGAAAAACCAGCCTACAATTCATAATCCCAGAGAACCTAGACCACAAAGATGACGCTATGAGAGACATACATAGATCTAATCTACATGGGAAGCAGAAAGAGACAAGATCTCCTGAGTAAATTGGGAGCACGGGGATTGTGGGAGAGGGTATAAAGGGAGGGGAGGAAAGGAAGGGAGTCGAGAAAAATGTATACCTCAATAAAACAATTTTTAAAAAAGAAAAAGTTCATGTTTTATGAAAAGATTTAAAAAATATATGTGTGTATTTGTTTATGGGTATGTGCGTGAACACTGCAGGTGTTCCCTGCAAGGACCAGGAGAGGGCACTGGGTCCCCTGCAGTGGAATTAAAGGTGGAGTGGGTTGCCAGATGTGCTCGGAACCAAACCCAGGTCCTCTAAAGAACAATACGGGCTTCCCACTACTGAGCTATCTCTGAAGCTGCAGACAGTGTTCGTGTTTTAGAGACGGGTGGTTAATATATCACAGGACAAAGTGATCTTTTGAATGTGCTTCGAAGTATTTCAGCAAAGGAAATGGAGGACTCTGCACACTGAATACTCTGGATCAAAGCAATGGGAATTCTTATGTTTCAAAATTAAAAAAAAAAAAACCTTTTCAGAAAAGTATTTTCTTGCTACAGAGCCCAGGCAGGCTTCTTCCTTCAGGTCCCCAGGTCCTGGGATAACAGACAGGCCTCAACACACCTGATTTGCAAATGCTCTCTCTCTTGTTTCTGTGACTTTTCTGACAATCAGGAAACAATCTAAATTATTTATTTCCTCCAAATTATTTATTTCTTCAGGTTGCCCCGACTGCATGCTTGTTTCTACCCAGAGAAGACCACTCTCTGTCTACTAGCTACAGTGATGTTTAAAGACACAAACCCCACCATCTTACTCTCCACTTAAAATCCTTCAGAGAATTCCAGGTTCTGAACTATAGCCAGAAGTTTCTGTGGGAGCTGACTGTCCCTGCTGCCTCCCGGCCCTGGCCTGGCCTTGCTGGTTTCTTTCAGATGTACATACAGGGGCCAAGGTCTGCTTAGGCCCACGACCTTCCCTGAGCAGGTCAGGGTGTTCTCGGAACACTCTCCTCCGCTCAGGGCTGTCTCCCTTCTATAGTCCAGCTCTATTCATTGGTAATTTTCACAGCCCGTCCTTTTGTTTCTGTCTGTTTTCTCCACTTCGGAAATCTCCGTGTGTATTTTATTTACTGCAGGATAGCCAACAATGCTCCATTTTATCGGCTGGCTAAGCAACAAGCCTTTCTAGGCATCTAGTCACAGAATTACACTCGAAGTGTGGCTTTAAAGTAGTAGGGAGTTCGGGGAATGCTATCCCAAATAGTAGTTGGGAAGTTGGCTCAAGTGTTAGAAGAAGAGGGGCTGAAGAAAACGAAGAGGCATCAGAGGGCAGCAGTGGCAATTACTCCTCAGTGGGTTACTGCTAACGGGCTGTCAGGCGATCTCAGTGATTCACCGTGGACGCAAATGCATTAATCTTTTGGTCTGTGATGTACATCTGCTCAGTTTCCAACCTGCAGCTTAGCTCTTCACAGTGCAAGGAAGGAAGCACAGTCCCTCACCACTGGGCTGAGTCAGGGGACAGGAGGCAAACAAGGGGTGTGGGGCTCTCACGCACTTCTGGGGAGTCAGTGTCGAAGGAGACTAGCAAAAGTGGGCCAGCGCACTACACGGGGAGAGCCGAACACCGTGTTCTAAACCCAGAAAAAGCAAAAATACTGAATTCCAGTAAGACGTCTCACAGGTTGGAGCCTAGTCATAAACTTGTGTGGAATTGCACAATCATATTTATTTTCAAAACTCAACACTACATACATAACATTTATGCAGAAGGCACTAGAACCCATTTAAAGAATTAAAAAAGTACATATTCAATCCCAGATCGTATGGCACATTTGGCAAAGTGCCAAACATTGGCTCACAAGTCAAGGCTCAGTCTACACCAAAATTCGATACTGGTAGAACTAAGGACAGGGAGGTAAAGGGATGGAAGCAAAAGATAGTAAGTTCTGTGACAAAGGAAAAGAAATATAGCATGGAAGAGGAGGTGTGTGATGGGAGAGATGGAGGGAGGAAAGAGGGAGCCGAAAGAAAGGGGGAGAAAGGTATCAGATCTTCCTACAAAAGGAGCTGTCGGGTATTATAAAAATGTCAGCGTTGTAGGCACATTGTGATATATGTGTGTGTGTGTATGTATGTATGTATGTATGTATGTATATCTATACCCTCAGCACTTAGAGAACAAGGCAAGAGGATTGCCAATTCAAAGCCAGCCTGAGCTACACAGCTGAACTCTGTCTCAAAACAAACACCACAAGGTTAATGGTCACAACAGATAAAAACTGAAGTGCTAACTGTCCAAAATAAAGACTAGAGACACAGGACGGAAGCAAAGCATGGCCCAGGATTTTCTGTCGCCATGAGATACGTTATTAGGACAGTTGGGGAGCTCTGAAGAGAATGTAGATTAGATAAGTCTTTTATTATTGTTGGTTTCCTGGACTTTAAAAACTGGTCTACGGTTCTAGAGAGAATGCCCTTGTTTTAGGAAATACGGAGCAGGATACTAGGGGGTAAGAATATATCATGCCTGTAAATTAAGTGGTTCAGAAAAGGTCAGCGTATGTGGTACGGGGACAAAGACAAAACAAACAGGGAGACACTAACTCCAGGGGACCCACAATGGGCACAAGGAGAGTTTTCATCATAGTCTTCAAATTTTTCTTTAAAAACTTTATTTAGTGAGTGTGAGTGTGTGTGTGTGTGTGTGTGTGTGTGCGCGTGCACACGCGTGTGTATCTGCCACAGCACACAGCATACCTGTGGAGGTCAGAGAACAACTGTCCAGAGCCTCCTTTGTCCTCCCGCCTTGCTCCTAGGCAGTGTCTCTGCTGCGCGGCGATGTGCTCCGTGTCCAGGCTGGCTGACCTGTGAGCTTTCTTTGGTCTCTGCCTCCCGTCATGTGCAGGGGCGGTGGGATTACAGATGTGCAACCAGGCCGTCCTCTTTTCACAAAGATTTTGGGGACTGAACTCAAGTTGTCAGGCTTCTACAGAAAGAGCCTTTCCTTACTTACCAAACCACTTCCCTGGCTCCTCTTAAAATTTTTCTAGAAGTTTGAAACTAAGTAAAAAAAAAAAAAAAAATTTTTAATGTACATGGGACCATGTGTGTTAAAAATTTTAAAGTTCATGTAGTCAGGATCTCAATTTTGGACAAATAAGCGTCCCATTATCCCCTTTATATTTTAAATATTTCATAATTTAAAACAAAAAATTAAAGCTATCCACTTATCCTTAAAAGGACTCCCTGGGCCAGAAGAGCTGAGTTGTTTTCCACCGTACACAAGGTCACCTGTGGACAGGACAAAGTGCCCTCAGGCCTGCATTCCTCCCCTAGGGCTTTAAGCTCGCAAGGCGGAGAAGCTGGAAGTGACCTGTCCAGCTCTGCGGCTCTGGCCTGACAGCTGATTATCTGTAAACAGCGGGGGCTTTTTTCTATTTATACGAAGGACACAGAGATAATAAACACTTAAAGAAACCTTCTAAAACTCATTTACTCGTTATTCGGTTCCTGGACATGTATGCCAGCACAGTCAAGACGTAGGCATCTCACTGTAAGCAAAGCACCGCACTAACATAGAAAGGTTCTAAACATAAACAAAAGGGGTTCTTGAGACGACTCAGCAGGTGAGGACACTCGCCCAGCAAGCCGGCCCAGCTGTGTCTGATCTGCAGAACCCACCATGGCTAGGGAACCGAGAAAGTTATGCCTATACACCACACACACACACACACACACACACACACACACACACACGCACGCATGCACGCACGCACGCCCACGCGCGCAAGATAAACAAATAAATCCACAACTCAACAATGAAAAGGGCCTGGAATGAGTTTGGCAGTGGCTTTATGCTCGCTCTGTCTTTTGCAGCCTCATTTCGCTTTCGTTTCTGGAGAGGTTTCGTTTATCCAATTTCATTAAGGTGAGGGATCCAAAGGGAGGCCTCACGGCCGTCAGCTTATTCCATATTGCACACCCCATGAGTGATAAGGCCGGAATGCACCTTCTCTGTCTGAATCTACGTCACTGATGATGAGGCCAAAAGCTCCTGGGGATGAGTTGTGCTGGACAGGTAAGGCGGTGAAAAGCCATCCTCTAGAAAGGCTCCAAACCTCTCAAGCTTAGAGCAGAAACTGCAAAACCCCTGGGGAAGGTCTTCTCCATGAGTTAGTTCCCTGTGGGATTCTGGGATCTGAAGGCCAGCATACCCGGTCTTTACAGTCTCTCTGAATCTTCCAGCAGAGGATGACTAAAGGGCCCTTTGACCAGTTTTGTGCTCCCCCAATCCAAAGGAGATGAACTGATAATTCATGATAGTTCAGGAATAATTTTAGTGTATACAAAAGAAGACAGAAACATCTGCAAAAACCAAAGTTGACATCTGAATCAGTCGGGGTGACTGCCTGGGCACACATTTTCCTGCATCATAAATACCATAAGGTGGATCTAGAGAGCATGTGACTTTATAGGCCTGCATTCAAGCACCTCTGTCCAGACCTTTTTTATTGCTAGTTTTTGGAACAGAGTCCAAACTATGTAGCCTAGTTTGGCCTTGAACTCATGATTCTCCTGCCTCAGCCTCTCAGGTGCCAGAATTATAGCTGTGTGCTATCATGCTCAGCAGTTACCTGTCTGATTGGTATTTTGCTGTCTCCTGGTCAGGGGACCTTTAGTATTTGACCTGATCTAGAAACTAATCTAATGAGTCACTCTACTCCTCAATAGGTAACCTCCCTGGTTGTAATTTCCTTGTCCGTATAAAAAGGAAATAATAAATGGGGCAGTGGTGGCCCACACCTTTAATCCCAATACTCAGGGAGGCGGAGGCAGAGATCTCTGTGTGTGAGTTCGAGGCCAGCCTGGTCTGCAGGGCGAGTTCACAGCCAGAGATACACAAAGAAACCCTGTCTTGAAAAATAAAAAATTAAAAAAAAAGGAAATAATAAAAGTCTATCACCCCAGCAGCACTGGGGACCCTGTCTTGAAAAACCAAACCAATCAAACAAAAATCAAAAATCTTAAATCAAACCAATTCAAACAAAACAACATACACATATACAAATAACAGTCTGTGATGCACAGTGAGTACTCACACGTTTTTCTTCTCCCCCTGTGCACACATCTAACAACAACAACAACAACAACAACAACAATGGCCATGTGAGGGTTGAGCCTCCCCACATCGCAGACTGTGCTCTAAGCACACGGTTAGGAACTCACTAACGTGGACCGCAGCCCTCACAGTGAACACCTTCATTTTATAAATGAGGATAATGAGACACAGGCAGGACAAACGAGTTTGCCCAAGTTCAGTTGGGCACCAAATGACAGAGCCAGGGCTCATCCCAGACAGCTGGGCGCAGACCCAGCCTTTCTGACCACCACACGTGGCACCCATCCTGCTGTCACTGCCAGCCCTCCACGCTTGCTCTGCACGCCCTTCTGGTCTGTCTCCCGAATCAAGAAAACTCCTGTGAAGGCAGAGTTACCTGGGAAGGAACTGCTGGTCACAATCATCCTTATTTTTGTTTAATTCTTTGTTGTTCTTTGTGCAATATTTTAAAAATTTCAGTATCGAACTATTGAAACTAATACTCCAAGAGAATTTATTAAATCTACATTATATCCATACAGATATATCCAACAGACATCTAGGATGTTTATTCAACCTCTATACCTTTGTGGATATCACTGCTAATACTTATAAATATAACCAACTTTTTTCAATAATGTCATTTATGAATAACTTGCTGTAACTAAAATGATATAATAAATACATATACATAAAGCAAAGAGAAAAATTGGTGAATGAGTCATAAATCATATGCTTTTAAGTATGAAGTTTTTAAAAAGCCTACCAGTCACAAAAATGTATTATAAATTGCTCTTCTGTGCCAAAGAGGATAAAAGTGATTGGTCTTTTATTCTCAAGATGGAACTGCCAATTCCATCCTTTCTATAAAACAATATAAAATATAAGCTTTAAAATTCTCTAGGAAACTTTACCCTAAAATTTTGTATTCTTAAAGGTGTCTTTTGAAGAACTGAAAATGTAGGAAAAAATAGATATAAATCACAGCACAGTTACAAAAGCAATTTTGGTGGCAACAAATTCTTTGCACAGTGTTTACAAAAGAAAAACAAAACTAGGCTGGCAGTGGTGCACGGCTTTAATCCCAGCACTTGGAAGGCAGAGGCAGGCGGATCTTTGTGAATTTGAGGCCAGCTTGATCTACAGAGTAAGTTCCAGGACAGCCAAGGCTACACTGAGAAACCCCGTCTCTAAAAACCAGAGGGGAAAAGCAACTATGGAACAAAGAGTTTATTTTGACTTAGGGTCTCCGGAGATAAAAATTCATCATGAAAAGCGGCAGCGTGGCTGTACATGGACAGAGTGGTAGGGGTAGGAAAGTGGAGAGGTCAGCCATTAACACAGAGCAGAGGGAGAGAAAAAGAGAGGGGGGGGCACGCAAATTGGAAGTGTCGTGAGGTAGCCTAAACCTTTCAAAGCCAATGACATACCTGCTCAGTAAGGCTGCACCACTAACTAGGGACCCAGTCAGTGTTTCACTACCCAAACCAACGGGGAGGGATGTAACATGAAGGCTGGCTTGTTGGGGTTTCTGTCCCGCCCAGTACCCCACAACCGGCAAGTCCCAAAGAAAATCACACAGAGATCTCCATAAGTTATGAAACTGATGGGCCCATTAGCTCAGGCTACTTATTAGCTCTTGTAGCTTATATTAACCCATTGTTCTTATCTATGCTAGCCACATGGCTCAGTATCTTTCTCAGCTGGGCAGATTACATCTTGCTTCTCGGTGGTCTGGGCAGGAATGGGGGGGAATGGGCTTCCTTCTTGCCAGAATACTCCTGTTCTCCTTGCCCTGCCTGTACTTCCTGTCTGGTTGACCCATCTATACTTCCTGCCTGGCCAATCAGCATTTATTTAAAATATGATTGACAGAATACAGACAATTCTCCTGCACCAGAGGGGCATTTCTCATTCAAACTCCCGCACTCATTTAGTCTGATTTGACTCCAGAGTTTCCTTCAGCATGATGCCCACTAACCTCCAGACAATTCATGGTGCACACCCTAAAAAAATACTTGAGCAGGAAAGTGCAGTTCTTTTCAAAAATTATAATTTTACTGATTGAGCCTCTATTTGGAGCCTCTGACATAAGCTATTGAGACTTAGTGCTGATGTTGTAAATTAAGACAAACACAGATTCTCTACTAACTTGCTGCTTGCCAAAATAACACATAATAAAATTGCAGATTGCCTTGAACTTAACTTCTGATATATCATCATTATGATGTATTCACATATTGAAATAATATAAAAGGAATTTAGATCAGTAACCCGCAGGGTTAAGTATATTTATGCTTATACCTTTGCTTTTATCCATTAAAATATTTTTATGCAAGTATAGATACAAAAATGTGTGAAGTACATTTTGCTGTATGATTTTAAATAAAGACAAACCAAGAACAAATTCTACCATTTAAGGGACAGTATTCAGTATTCACCGAGTTGCCCTCCCAGTACTATTCTATGTCTCTGTGTTTCATTCATTCTGTTCCTCCTAGCTAACATTTCTAAACCACATCCCCTACCTTGGAATGTACGAATCCAAACTCATCATGTCTGGACCGCGGCAGAAGTCACCCCGAAATGTGGCTTACGACAGATTGTGCTGTGGGTAAAGGCGCTCAATGATAGGGTTGAGTTTCATCCCTGAGATCTCCGTGGTGGAAGACGAGAGCAGGTCA
The DNA here is from genome assembly GCF_982192425.1 of Myodes glareolus. NCBI lineage: Eukaryota > Metazoa > Chordata > Mammalia > Rodentia > Cricetidae > Myodes > Myodes glareolus. Next base: position 56,129,382 of record NC_142041.1, on the reverse strand, counting down.
CATAAGTTATTTTCTGACTCCCCATGTATGTTGCACACATGCATGCATAAGTAAATGCAATAGAAGTTGTTCCAAAGCTGTATCTTTTCTGTTAAATTTGTAATGCTGAAAATTGAACCTAGGGCCCCATGAATGCTAGAAGCAAACTGTACAACTGAGTTGTGACCCCAGCCTTCTTTTTACTTTTTGTTTTGAGATAGGTGCAAGTTGCCTAGGCTGGTCTGGAATTATTCATTCTATAGCCCAGACAGACCCTTGAGTTTTCCATTCTCCTGTCTCTGCCTCATAGTTGCAATTACAGGCCTGTGCCCCAGGCACAGGTGAGGCTGTTGGTTTGCTGTTTTCTTTTGCTAAGACAGTCTCACTATGTAGTAACAGGCTGTCATTCTTGACCCTCTAGCCCAGACTGACCTCACCACCACCATGTGGGTGCTGGGATTGCAGATGCAACACATGACTGAAGAGGAATCTTTCCTTCTCAGGACAGGCTCTCACTGTACAGTCACACTGACTTGGAATTTACCGTGTAGATGAGACCACATAGAGTTCCCGAGATCTGTCTGTCTCTGCCTCCCAAGTGCTAGGATTAATGGTATACACTGCTTTGCCAGACTTGAAGTTGAAATATATGTATGTAACAGTAATTAATGAAAAAAGAAGCCATGATTTTTTACATTATTTTTAATTAAAATAATAATGAGATAACTTCAAGAAAACAAGTGAGCAGAAATAAATGTAGAGAAAAAGTTATCCTGAATATCAGAGAAAATATATATTTATTTAACACCAAGAACAGTATCATAAATATATATATATGTATGTATGTATATATATATATAGATCATACAGTTTGAAACATGCATCAATTGAGACCATGAATTTGAAAGAGAGCAAGGCTGGGCATACGTGAGGGTTTGGAAGAAGGAAATGTAATTATATTATAATCTAAAAAATAGAAATATTTTTTTAAAACCCTACATATTATGTGGGCTGGGGTTATATCTCAGTTGGTAGAGCCCTTGCCTATCATGCATGAAGTCCTAGGTTCAATCCTTAGCACTGCATAACCTAGGTGTGTGGTCTGCACCAACATCTTGGCATTTGGAGGTGGAGGCAGAGGATAAAAAGTTCAAGGTCATCCTCCACAAAAGAGTTTGAGGTCTGCCTGGGCTAATGAATCCCTGTCTCAAAAAATAAAAGGATATACTATATATGCACAGAAAACCTTAGTGCTGGTGATCTCTAACTGCTAAGAGACAACTTTACCTTTCTTTTAGACTTGTTTCCTAAACATTCTATGATAAGCCATTCCCTCAATACTTAAAAAAAAGTCAAAAGGACAAATATAATAACAAGATGCTTTCTTTAAAAAGTGTTCTTATAAGTTAACAAGCAGTAATTCTCAAACTGTGATTTTCCTGTCACCAGAACCTTTTTCTAGGATTAAATTCTTCGATTCCACTTCCTAGCCTGGCAAATCACTGGGATTCCCTACTCTCCCAACCCCCTTACAACCTTTCCACTCCCCAACCCTTGTAGTGGTCGTGAACGTCAGACCCTCTACCACACAATTTTTTTACTCCTGTTTTCACCAAGCAAAATCCTTTCTGCCCAAGGGGAAAGTGCGGCGGGACGCCACACACAGCATCCTAGCTAGGAAATGTGGTCTGACTCTTCCGCTTGGGCCAGAGGAGGAAAAAATAAACTACAAAAGAGATCCAGTTAAAAATACAACTACCGACAAGCCCCGCGAGTCATTCTCTTCCTTTCTGCCCCCGCCTTCCGATGCTTTCCTCTTCCTCCTCCCCTCGTGCGCCCTGTCGCTTTGCATCATGGTATCTGAAGTTCCTTCTGGACGGAAGCGCCTGGCACTCCTTCTCGAGAGAGGAGCCGGAAGACTCTCGTTCCCAGAGGGCGGAGCGGAAGCGACGCTTGCGCAGTCTCAGTGAGGGCGTGTATGTCTGTGTCTGAGGGAGAGAGCGAGAGTGAGTGAGTGTGAGTGCGGGGTGGGGTGGTGGCCGTTACGTTCGGGGCAACGGCTAAGGCAGTGGAGAAGTGAGAAAAGAAACAACGTCCGGCGCTTCCGCCTTCGCCTAGGAGGAGGAGGAACTGGTAGGGAAGGGAAAGCCATTTGCCCTGGGCCTGGACTAGACCGCGTCGGGCCGGCGGAGGGCTGGCTATGTGCTTTTGAGGGTCGCTTGGGACGCCGAGCGAGAGCCGAGAGAGATGTCTCAGCCGCCGCCGCCGCCTCCGCTGCCGCCGCCGCCTCCTCCCCCCGAGGCTCCGCAGACTTCGTCGTCGCTGGCGGCGGCGGCTACTCCGGGGGGCCTTTCGAAACGGAGGGACCGGAGGATCCTTTCCGGGAGCTGCCCGGACCCCAAGTGCCAGGCGCGGCTCTTCTTCCCGGCCTCCGGCTCCGTCAGCATCGAGTGTACCGAGTGCGGGCAGCGGCACGAGCAGCACCAGCTGCTGGGAGTGGAGGAGGTGACCGACCCGGACGTGGTGCTGCACAATCTGCTGCGGAACGCTCTTCTCGGGGTGACGGGGGCGCCCAAGAAGAACACGGAACTGGTAAAGGTGATGGGCCTCTCCAACTACCACTGCAAATTACTGTCGCCCATATTGGCACGCTATGGGATGGACAAACAAACAGGCCGGGCCAAGCTTCTCCGGGATATGAACCAGGGCGAACTGTTCGATTGCGCCTTACTGGGTGACCGTGCCTTCCTCATCGAGCCCGAGCACGTCAACACCGTGGGCTACGGCAAGGACCGCTCCGGGAGCCTCCTGTATCTACATGACACCCTCGAGGACATCAAACGGGCCAATAAAAGTCAGGAGTGCCTCATTCCAGTGCATGTGGATGGGGACGGACACTGCCTGGTGCACGCTGTGTCCCGGGCCCTCGTAGGCCGGGAGCTCTTCTGGCATGCCCTGAGGGAGAATCTCAAGCAGCACTTCCAGCAGCACCTCGCCCGCTATCAGGCCCTGTTTCATGACTTTATTGATGCGGCCGAGTGGGAGGACATCATCAACGAGTGTGACCCTCTGTTTGTGCCACCCGAAGGTGTCCCCTTAGGCCTGAGGAACATCCACATATTTGGCCTGGCTAACGTGTTACATCGCCCCATCATCCTCTTAGACTCTCTCAGTGGCATGAGAAGCTCTGGCGACTATTCCGCCACCTTTCTACCTGGGCTCATCCCTGCAGAGAAATGCACCGGGAGAGATGGTCATCTGAACAAGCCAATCTGTATCGCGTGGAGTAGCTCTGGTCGAAACCATTATATTCCCTTGGTAGGCATAAAAGGGGCTGCCTTGCCCAAACTGCCCATGAACTTGCTTCCTAAAGCATGGGGTGTGCCTCAGGATCTTATTAAGAAGTACATCAAACTTGAGGAGGATGGTGGTTGTGTTATTGGAGGAGACAGGAGTTTGCAGGATAAGTACTTACTTAGGCTGGTTGCTGCTATGGAAGAAGTCTTTATGGACAAGCATGGTATCCATCCTAGTCTGGTTGCTGATGTACATCAGTATTTCTACAGAAGGACTGGGGTGATAGGAGTTCAGCCTGAGGAAGTTACAGCAGCTGCTAAAAAAGCAGTGATGGATAATCGCCTTCACAAGTGTTTGCTCTGTGGTGCCCTTTCTGAACTTCACGTTCCTCCTGAGTGGTTGGCTCCAGGAGGAAAACTGTATAACCTGGCAAAAAGTACTCACGGACAGCTGAGGCCCGACAAAAATTACAGCTTTCCCTTAAACAATTTGGTTTGTTCATATGATCCAGTGAAAGATGTTCTGGTACCAGACTATGGATTGAGTAATCTAACAGCTTGTAATTGGTGCCATGGCACATCTGTGCGAAGAGTCAGAGGAGATGGCTCTATTGTGTATTTGGATGGAGACAGAACTAATTCCAGGTCTACTGGTGGCAAATGTGGTTGTGGATTCAAACACTTTTGGGAAGGTAAAGAATATGACAACCTCCCTGAGGCTTTTCCCATCACTTTGGAGTGGGGAGGAAGAGTAGTCAGAGAAACCGTTTATTGGTTCCAGTATGAAAGTGATCCAGCTTTGAATAGTAATGTTTATGATGTTGCAATGAAGCTTGTTACCAAGCACTTTCCAGGTGAATTTGGAAGTGAGATCCTAGTTCAGAAAGTTGTCCACACCATATTGCATCAGACTGCAAAAAAAAATCCTGACGATTACACTCCTGTAAATATAGATGGTGCTCATGCTCAGAGAGTTGGAGATGTGCAAGGACAGGAATTGGAGTCTCAGCTACCAACTAAAATTATTCTTACTGGACAGAAAGCAAAAACTTTGCACAAGGAAGAGTTAAACATGAGTAAAACTGAAAGAACTATTCAACAGAACATCACAGAACAAGCTTCTGCCTTGCAGAAACGGAAAACAGAGAAATTAAAACAAGAGCAAAAGGGGCAGCCCAGAACTGTTTCCCCAAGTACTGTTCGTGATGGCCCATCATCTGCACCTGCCACCCCCACCAAGGCTCCCTACTCACCTACAACTTCTAAGGAGAAGAAGATTCGAATAACAACCAATGATGGACGACAGTCCATGGTTACCCTTAAGTCTTCAACAACCTTTTTTGAACTTCAGGAAAGTATAGCCAGAGAGTTCAACATTCCTCCGTATTTGCAGTGTATTCGATATGGCTTTCCCCCTAAAGAGTTACTGCCACCCCAGGCAGGAATGGAAAAGGAGCCAGTTCCCTTACAGCACGGTGACAGAATTACAATAGAGATCTTAAAAGGCAAAGCAGAAGGTGGTCAGCCGGCTGCAGCACACTCAGCCCACACTGTGAAACAAGAAGAGATTGCTGTTACTGGCAAACTGTCGTCCAAGGAACTTCAGGAGCAAGCTGACAAAGAAATGTATTCCTTGTGTCTTTTAGCAACGTTGATGGGTAAGAGCAATTGAGGTCTGGTGGTATATCATAGGTGTGAGTATAAAATACTGAGGTTTTCTTTTGTGGGGAGAAAAAACAGTGGTTACCGTAAATACTTGATTCTATACTATATGAGAAAAGTATTTTTTTTAATGTTTTGGTATTATAAATACGATTATTGAGTGATTGTTGGAAAAGCATAACTACAAAATGAAAGTAGTTCCTCAACTGTCAGCAGATTATTTATTTAGATATACCAATATTTGAATAACATTTATTTCAAAAATTGTTTAAAAAACAAATGTATCTAAAGACCTTTCTTTTTCTCCCAGTCTGAGCTCTTAGGCCTTTCTATTTTGATCCTTTTTCATTTATTTTTAATTTCATTTTCCTGCCTGTCATGTGATTTCAGGACTTCCTGTTTGATGAATTGCAGTTTCTGGTGTTTATAGTCTGCACTCCCACCCAATAGCCTATCGCCTCCATTTCCTGTTCTCCCTTTCCTTCGTCATGTTTTTCGTATGTGTACACAGGTTTTGTGTTTAATTTCATGGTTCAGTGACTGCCATAATTGAAGTGAATAGCTCATAAGAAACGAACAAAGATGGCAATGGGGTTAAAAAATTCTTTTTAATAATTTAGCATAAATTAAAGAAAAATATATTATCAGCTAAATACATAATTTCATCCTTTAGCTGACTTGGGATACTGCTTCATGGTACATTTTTTTTTTTTTACGTTATTGCTTAACCTTTGTCTTTTAAGTTGGTATTAGCATGCTTTACCCAAGTTTTGAAGTATGAAGTAAAATTTGAATGTTAGATGTTAGAAGGGCCTTAATTTTTGCTGAAACTAGAAGAACTCTAGCTAGAAAGGTGCTGGCTTTTGATTCTGTTTTCTCAGACTACTGAATAGTAGTGAGTTGGGCCTTAGCCTTCAATAACGAAGATTTGTTATTACGGGTTTATTAAGTTGGGAGCCTATTAGTTAATGGGAGATCTAAAAACTGTACAAATTTTCAAGTTGATATTGTTGATTTTAGTTTGGCAGGCATAAAAACTGAATTGGAGAAAATGACCTAGGTATTTCCATATTTCTGAGACGTGAATTGGAGAAAATGACCTGGTATTTCAATGTTTCTGAGATGCCATGGTCTCTTAGAGACTGCATGGAATAGAGGAGTGGCTGTATGTGTGGAATCAGAAGACACAATTTGACTCTTGTCCCTATTAATTACTTAGTGATTTCACGAAAATTATTAACTCCCCAGCACTTCAGTTGCTTCTGTAGAAAATATCTCTTGTAGTTGATATGAACATGGGTAAAATATTCTTAGAACTCTGAAAAAAATTAAATAGCATCTTTACAAAATGTATAAAATTAGGTATAAAATGTTATAAAATAACATTTTAAAACTGACAATTTCTCAAGTTAAAAACAGGATAGTAATGTCTTTCTTTTTCTTTCTTTTGGTTTTTCGAGACAGGGTTTCTCTGTGTAGTCCTGGCTGTCCTGGAACTCACTCTGTAGAGCAGGCTGACCTCGAACTCACACAGATCCACCTGCCTGTGCCTCCCAAGTGCTGAAATTAAAGATGTGCAGCACTACTGTCCAACTGGTAATATATTTTATAATGAAAGTTATTAAAAATACCAGTTTATAATTTCTTTAAAAAAATTGATTTACGCTTCCTACATCCAATTTTCTGAGAACTAGTTTAGAGTGTAATGAGTTTCCCATTTTACCACCTTCTCTTCTAATCCTGTCCCTCTTTAATATTTGTTGGTGTCCACAATGCATCTGATATTTTTTTAGACTTTGTTTATTATATATACAATTTTCTGCCTACATGTATGCCTGCAGGCCAGAAGAGGGCGCCAGATTACAAATGGTTGTGAGCCATCATGTGGGTACTGGGAATTGAACTCAGGACCTTTGGAAGAACAGATAGTGCTCTTAACCACTGAGCCATCTCTCCAGCCCCTGCATCTGATTTTTTAATATGTATGTATCTATTGCCAACACAGAATTTAAGTATAAAGGTATATTTTACTAATTTGAGAGAATTGTGCTTTAAGGACTAACACTAGCTTGGCATGGAGGTGCACACCTGTAACCCTCGCACTCCAAGTGTTGGGTAACTTAGGGCGTGAAGATCATGAGCTCGTCTTGAGCCTCGGCTGCGACTGCGCAGCAGCACTCTGTCTGCAGTGATGACAGCAGCAACAGCAAAGGTCAGAGCCTCAAACAAGCAAAGCACTGTGACAGTGACTGCCCCCGTCCAAGTATTAGTCATCTCTCGCTGATCGTTTTAATTATGTAGAGAAGATAATGCTTTAAAAGTAATGTGTTTGTAAAAATATTAGTTTTGGAAGACATATATAAATTCAGTAACTTGATGTTTAGATTGGCGATGCTAGAAAACAGCAGGAGGTATTTAGAAAATTTCAAAAACAAAAAATTGGAAAAACACAGAAATTAGTTGTCTTTATATTTGTTTAGAAAATAGCTTCTCAAGCTTTACAATGCTTATTTGTCTTGTCACTAACAGTTTTGAATATGTCCTCTAAAGGTTTGAGAGACTTGTTTACTATTCAAATTTATTTTTGTATTCTATTCATTTTCCTTATAGCACCTATTACAAACTAAATGATATTTGTTTGTTTATTTGTACCTCCGTACACTGGATTTTAAGTCTACAAACAGAGAGAGTATAACCTGTTTTAATGGATACGTTATCACTGACACATTGATACCAAGCAGATGCTTGCTCAGTGAGTGAACAAAGATTGCTAGCTCATCGAAATGAATGTATGCTGTGAGCCTGAGACTATGTCAGAGGTACAAAGATGAATGAGACACACTTCCTTCCATTAAGAAGTGTTTATTCTTAATGGAAGGGTTTCATTATTCATTAAGAAGGGTTTATTTGGGTTTATGGTTTCAGAGAGATAAGAGTTCATTATCATCATCACAGGAAAGCATGGCAACCTGCAGGCATGGTATCTGAAGCAATAAGCTGAGATCTTACTTCTCCCCCTGCCCCTTCCCCTTTAAGACAGGGTTTCTCTGTAACAGCCTTGGCTGTCCTGAAACTTGCTTCTGTTCACCAGCCTAGACTTGAACTCACAGAGATCTGCCTGCTTCTGCTTCCCAAGTGCTGGGATTAAAGGTGTGCATCGCCAAAGCTTCCTGGCTAAGATCATATTTTAAGATGGCAGCAGGAAGCAGAGAGCTATTGGGAATGGCTGGAGGAGACTTTAAACTTCCAAACCCTCTCCTAGTGAAGTACTTCCTCCAGCAAGACCACACTTCTAAACCTGAGAACAGTACCACCAACTGGGAACAATCAATTGCTAGAGACTGTGGGGACATTTCTTATTCATATCACAACTTGCCAGAAGGGTGTCTGCTGAGGGAATTGCCTGCTTTTATATCTTTCATTAAAACATGACCAGCCTTATTTTCTATCAACATAAAAATGATAAACCCCAAAGATAACCAATAAAGCATTTACAAGACTCTTCTTTGAGATTATGCACATATATCCACATATATATCTCTAAATATCTATCTATATAGAGATATTGGAGATTCGTGTAATGTGCTGACTTTTAATAACTAGGAACATGTGTTTTTCTTTTTTTTTGAGGGTGGTTTTGTTTGTTTTTTTAACTCATAGCTTCAGTTGGTTCCATTTATCATGGTGGGGAGGATGTGATGAGGCACAATTTATATCATGGAGGTCATGAAAGAGAAAAGCACTGTTCTGAGTTTTTATTTGTTTTTGTGGTGCTAGGATTGAACCTGGGACCTTACCTTCTTTTGTTTTTAAGATCAGTATTCATTAAATAGATTTTGTATGTGTATCAACAAAATAATACATAGTCTACTCAGTATGGGCATTCATGGAACTAGTCACAATCGCTTTGAATCATATAGTAGTATAAAATACAACAGTATTTTTTCTGTAGTATTTCACATGTATTTTTAATCCATTTTATTCAGACCAATGGAGTTTATTGAACTTAATTTTTAAAAGACTGCCATCTTTGTATAGTGTTTAAATCAACCCAATTATAACTTTGTACAACATGTTACTACAATTCCTTGTAGACCAAGTATTTGTATTTTGTTTTATGATAGCTATGGTGGATATGGTCTACCATAAGAATTTGGCTGATTTCTTTTTTCTTAGTATTATATTTTATTTTCTGATTATCATGGCTTTATCAGGAGGTAAAGATAGGGGCTAGGTGAAAAACAAGATTTGTCTGTATTTTACTTGAAATGTGATTTTATGTCAGTTTACTACCAGCTTTTGAGAAAATAGAGGTTTGTTGGGTTTTATGACACTGCTTTTCTTCCTGAAAGGACTGTGACTTTTTACTATGTAGTTTTAAAATATAGGGCCTACTTGGATCAATCCCCAGCACCCAAAAGCCTCGTAACACTTTGTAATTTCTTTTTTATGTATTGGTGAATGTGGTACGAAAAGTTGAATCTAGGGCCTCATGTATGCTTAGGAAGCATGTTTCTGCATGGATATAAGCCCGTCCTAATACCTCAGGAGTTTGCAAAATCACATGAGAACTCAGATTTTTTTTTTAGGTGACATTGGATTGCTTTATTATTATCTCTCTTTATATTTTTCTTCAAATGCTGAGTAAAAGTTTGAAATCTAGATCATGCTTCTTCTTATTGTTACTCCTTATGTGCCATTGGGTGGTTCTACTTATTTATATGTGGTTCATTTGTAGTAAGAATAGTCATAATAAGATGTTGATTCATAGAGATGGGTCTTTACATATACAATACAGGAGATGATTTATGTTAATTATGCTTTGAGGATTTAAGTTAATCACTTTCTGTGACTTAGCCATTTGATATATTTTACTTAACTTTTATTTTCTTCCAAAGAATTCCGATATATATAAAATAAGATGTGGTAGTTCTTAACATTGTACTTCCCAGAAAAAAAATTACTAATTACATTCATACAGACTCCTGTGTGTGCACATTCTTGTACATGATTAGGTTTGTGGTCCATGGATATGCTTTATAAATGCATCCTTTAACACTTAATGGTGACACTAAAATCTAGATTTACTTAAGGGACTGAGAATTAAGTAGAATCAGGGATATGTTTCTTAGAATAGTTTTGACTGGACTGGCAAGATGGCTCAGCAGGTAAAAGCACTTGCTGCCAAGCCTGAAGACTTGAGTTTGATCCTAAGCAACCGATAAAAGGAGAGAACTGAATCCTGAAGATAGTTCTTTGTGGGATTTGAGCCTTGCCCTTCAAATAAATACATGTAATTAAACAACAACAACAAAAACATAACCTTTAGAGACTGTTTTGAGTATTGATAAAAGCAAATGTTTAATGTAGGAGGAGCAGAAAGTTGGTAAATGAATGCCTTTAACAGTCTTTCTAATAGAAATTTCATTTTAGTTCAAACTTAGTTACTCAAAAATTGTTTAAGATCTAGGAATATAGTTCAGTTGATAAAATGCCTGTCTGGTATGCATGAAGCCCCAGCTCTACGTAAAACTGGCTATGCTGGTACACGCCTGGTTTGTAATCTCATCACTGAGTGGGTGGAGGTAAGAGGATCTGTCATAAAAGGTCATTTCCAGCTGTGTGGTGAGTGTAGGCCCACTTGGGTGACACGAGACCTAGTCTCTGAAACAAATAAACAAATAAATAAATAGCACTGTTCATTTCACTGTGTAGTTCACTAAGTTTTAAGTTTTTATTCCATTTATATATTTTGTGCGTGTGCTGCTGGGTGCACATGGAGAAGAGGACGACCTGTGCGAGTTGATTCTTTCCTTCCAGTGGTCCCAGGGAGCAAACTCAGGCTGGCAGGCTTGTCAGCAGATGTGTGTCTGTTGAGCCACCTTGCCATTCCAAGTTCAGTCTTTAAAATATATTTCATATGGAGGTGGGTAGGTAGAGCATTCGTTGTCTATGAGTCTAGTGCTGTAGTGGGTGGACCCCCAAGGATCTCCTTTACACTCTAGCTTCAGTAACAGAACCTATCTGAAAGGAGCAAGGTAGAGAGTGATAGAGCAGGACCTTGCTGTCCTCCTCTGATCTGTGTGTGTGCACATTATAATTATATATCCACACATAATTTCATATAGATGTTAAGAGTTTTTACTTATCAAGTTGCAAAGTAGAAACTTAAAATTGACTTTTACTTAATATATTTTAATTTTAACTGATATAATAACAATGCATTTGTGTGGTAAGGTATGATAGTTCAGTATATCTGTTCACTGTGTAATGATCAAATCAGGGATATTGGCTTATCCCTCAGATACATAATTTCCTGGGTTGGGAACATTAAAATACTTGTCTGTTAGCTATTTTGAAATAAACAGTTAGTTGTTTCCAACCATAACTAACATATTATGCTGTAGAATATTGGGTTATTCCTCTTAAAACCTGGTGTTGTAGTGCAGACCTACAGTTACTGCACGCTTGAGGTGAGGTAGGAGTATTACTGTCAGTTTGAGGCCGGACTAGGCTATATTTCTAAGTTAAACTGGGTCAAAAAACCTTTTTTAAAAAGTTATTCTTCTTGTACTGCAATATTATAACACCCACTAGCTATTTTATCTGAGTCTCCCCCTTCTCAGCTTTTCTCCAAATTACCGTCAGAAATATTTATAGTTAGAAAATTGGAATGATGACTTTTCAAAAACATTTATATTCATTTGTGCACCTGTGTCCCTGTGGAGGTCAAAGGACAATTTGTGGGAGTCAGTTCTCTCCTACCACGTGGGTCCCAGGAACAAATGCAGGCTCTCGGACTTGGAAGTGCTCTAGCCACTCAGCACTATTATGCCAGCCTATGATAGCCTTTTAAAAAATCAACTCTGTTTATTCTTAGAAAAATATATATTCTTGGGACTGGAGAGATGGTTCTGGTTAAGAGCACTGGCTTCTCTTTCAGAGTTCCTAGTTCAGTTCCCAGCACCCAATCCCATGGTAGCTCACAGCCATCTGTAATGGCATCTGATGCCCTCTTCTGTCATTCAGGCATACATACAAATAGAGTACTAATACACGTAAATATATCTGAAGAAGAAAAGAAATGTGTATTCTTTTATTATTTATTTATTTTTAGAACTATATATTCTTAAAACATCTTTTTAACATTAAAAAATTAAAAATTACTTCTCAAATAGAAAAAAAAAGCTTGACAGTGAGAAGAAAATCATCCAGAATACTACTGCTATATGTGTCTTCTGTTTAAAGAGGAGAACTAAAGGCTGGAGGAGGGCTCCAGAAGAAGACCGCAGAAAGAGGTGATTTATGGTGCTGCATGCACTTTGCCATCTTCACATGCCGTGCATCAACTGGGAATATTTTATTGTTGTGCCATGAAAAGCAGCTAACTCTAAAGCTAGTTAGGAGACTGTCACAGAAAACGTGTTGATATAATGGAGACTTCACCATGAAATGCCTCTTAAGAGTTTGTCCTAATGAGATGAAGCCACCTTTTTTTCGCATAGTTTGACTTATTAAAGTATTGGAAATAGGTAGTGCTGTAGTTACCTTTTACAGATCGACTGCTCCCAGAGGACGGTTATTCTACTTCAGCTTTCCCCCTTCTCTGAGTTGTTTTTAGGCGTTGTTCCGCTTTAAGGGAAAGCCTCTTTTCCTTTTTTCTTGATGTTGTGTATTAGTGTTTTGCTTGCATGTATGTCTGCATCATTTGTGTGCCTGGTCCCCACAAAAGTCAGAAGAAGGTGTCAGATCTCCTGAAACTAGAGACAGCTGACTGTGAGCTGCCAGTTAGGTGCTGAGAATCAAACCCAGGTCCTGTGGAAGAGGAGCCAGTGCTCTTTACTGCCGTGCCGTCTCTCCAGCCGGAAGGCGGGGGGAGGGAAAAACTTCATTTGTGATACTCATTCATTGTGTTTGTTCAACCAGTATTAAGAATGCAGTTGTTCATCCCTGTGCCAGGTCCTGGGAATAGAAAGTCTGATATGTCACTGACCTTTCCCTGAATCTGAAAACCTTTTAGTTTAGAAGAAGAAAGAGAAAAAGTAAACTAAATTAGCAAGTATGACAGTGACCTTGATATGTGTGTACATATGGACATCAAAGTATTACCCAATCACTCAGATTGTATAGAGAAGTGGCACTTAAATAGAACTTTTGTACTTTATTTTTTGTGTGCTTATTTAATTTTGTATTTGTGTGCACACATGCACATGCTCTGCAGCACATACGTGGAGGCCAGAGGACTGCTTGGGAGAGCTGGTTCTCCTCCCACCATGTGGGTGCATGAACTCATGTTGTCAGGCTTCAGTAAGTGTGCCTTTACCAGATAAGCTATTATTGAATTTTAAATTGCCTTTTAAGGAATATGTAACAATTATTGGCGTTTAGGAAACTGGAACAGTTTGTGTTGCTTCACAAAAATCAAGGAAGAGGGAGCTGAGTTGATGGTGAATGCCTATAATTTCAGCATTCAGGAGCTGGAAGAAGAGAGGATGATTGGGAGTTCTAAACTAGTCTCAGCTACATGGTGAGACCCTGTCTCAAAATAACAAAACAGTCAAGGTAAGGCATGATATGAGGTTGGTAGAGAAGGACCAGTTCTTACTGTAGTATAGAAAAGGAGGTCTTGGACTTTGACCTATATTCTTTTCTCTTTTTTTTCCTCCATTTTTTTCTTTTTTAGACATTGTCCTATAGCTCACACTGGCCTTGGGATTCCTTGCATATCTGAGGATTACCTTTGGACTAGCTTCTTTTCAGTGTGTGAGGTTTAGCGCTGCATGAACAAGGGAGTTGGTGAGGACAAGACTCAAGGGAAAACCAGTTGAGAAGGGGGCAGTAGTCTAGGCAGGAGACAGGGAATAGTGATATAGATGGACAAGATGCTGTGGAGAGCTGTATGAGGCTGTGGTGGAAATGTACAAATATCCTGATCTCTAGTCCCCTTTCTTGATTCTTTACCAATAAAGATAACTCATTGGAGGTATGCTTATAGTAAAGGAAACAATTTGTCTGTTTTCTATAGCCAGTTGATACCATACCTATGCAGGACTGTGAATAGGGCCATCATGTTTGTCTTAACATGATTCGAGTCTAATGGATGTTTAATTTTAAGGATATGTATAAACTTTGGATTGGTAAGCAGGATTCAGCCACATATTAACTGTGTGATCTTGGGGTAATTATGTAAGTATTGTTCTGAGCTTGGTTGCTTGTAAGTGAGGTAGGGAAAGCCTGGTGTGATAGTAAAAGAAGCTTTAAAAGTGCATTCTCAGCTCAGAGATAGGTAGATAATAGAGGCTTGGCTGGTGTTTATACTTCGTTTAATTGAGGAATGATGGCAGTATTTCTCTTACTGGAGTAAAGATTAGTTCTTGGGGAATAGAGAGTGGAAAAAACCTTACTTTTAATGTATAAAATTATACACATATACACTACATAAACAGTATAGCATAGCATAGCATCTGTGCTATTCAAATGCCATAGGGAATGGGCTGATTAGGAAAATAATGTCTGAATAACCTTTATAGGGAGAGGATGAAAACAAATGCATGATCTGCTTAAATAAGATATACTCTGGAATATGAACTGCTAAGAAGTATAAAATTTTTCTCAGTGTAGTATATAGGTGCTCACTTTGGCAACTGTTCAGATTCTTCCCCCCAAAATAAAACAGAACAAAGACCCCACAAGTAAACCAACCTCAAACTTTGCAACCCCATACTTGTTGATGTTTTCCAAATAAATTAATATCCTTGAGTAGTTCAGAAAAACTGACCATTTAGGATAAGAATGACCATAATTAAGTGAAATATGATGAAGTTTGGTAGGCTTACCAGTGTAGCTTCTGTTAGCAGTTATCAGTATTTTTGTGCTTGGGGGATTTGATATTTTAAATCAAAATTTTCTATATGTCTTCACTTAAGTCATTTTGGTAATAGTATTATATTCTTAGTAAATAAAGTATTTGTGTAACTGAATATTCAGGTTAACTGAAGGTTCAAATGAAAAAATAAGACTTTTAAAAGTTTATGTTTAAAACTGGTTTACTGAAAATAACTTTAGCTGATAGACAACTTCATTTCCTTCTTTATGGTGTGGGAAAGGATGGTAGACATGTGATTAAATTAGTATCATCAGTGAGTTCATTGCAAAACTCAGTTTCCGCAGTATTATTTTCTAGTAGGAAAGGCAAAAATTAACCCATAATTGCTATTGTTATTGAAATGAACTAAGTTTCTTGATAATGGTATCATGTGTTCCTTACAGATAGAAAATAATATATAAACAAGCAGCACATAGGCATAGCCATACTTCTATTCTTCCATTCTTTGATGCTTTTGAACATGAAAATTTCTCCCCCATGCCTCCCCCCCCCCTTTTTTTTTTGCTAGGAATTGAACTCTGAGCCTTGGACATGCCAAGTGTGTGTTTTACCACACATTATAAGTTGCATTCCAGCTCTATTGCTCTCAGTTTTTTATTTGAAACCTTGATATATTTTGTGAAATAGTAGTTTGTTTATGAATAATTTATAGTTTTTTGAAGATTGTTTTGGGTATATTTAATATTTTTCCCTTTAAATTTATGTTTTCTAATTCAACATTAGAATAACAAAAGACAGTTACTTATGTTCAGTGTGTCTACTTATTTTTTCTCTTGCCATTTCTTTTTTTTATTCACTTTTCACACAGTGAGTATCTTTATAATCGTTTCTGTTCCTGCCCAGAGTTTACAGGCAAGTCTCCCTTGAGATACTCTGAGACTTCAGATATATTTTGTTTAATATTCTTAGTATTGAGTGGTGCAGTTTTAAAGATACTTTTGTTAGCTTCTTTGTTTAAAAAAATTGAAGGAACTTACTAAAAATTTCGATTGTTATCATATCTTGAAAAGTGACATGTGTTTATGCTCCTCTGTGACAGCTCTTGGCAATAGCTCCACTGTCACACCGTCCATTTGGTGTGCCGTTGTATCATATCTGTGTTGTACTCATTCTGGATCTTGGCCTTGCAATCTCTGTTGAAGGCTCATCTGTGTTAACACAGCTTGGATGGCACTCTTTTGTCTGTACTTATACTTTGTCTGTTTTTGTCTTTCAGGAGAAGACGTATGGTCTTATGCAAAGGGTCTTCCTCACATGTTCCAGCAGGGTGGTGTATTCTACAATATTATGAAGAAAACTATGGGTATAGTTAAATTGTGATTTTATCTTTGAATAATGTTTCTATTTAAAGTATATAAAATTAAGAGTATTTAAGTAGGAGCCCAGAGAGATGCTTCAGTGGGTAAAGGCATATGCTGCCAAGCCTGACAGCCTTAGTTCCAATCCCTGTTACCCACATGATGGGAGAAGAGAGCCAACTCCATAGTTGTCCTCTGAATTCCACATTTGCACCGTGGCACATGTGTACACACATACATATACACAAAATAATATTTTAAAAGAACAATCAAATGATATTTTATTAACAATACTAACACCTGGGTATAGTATTAAAAATGTGACAGCTGGGTATAGTACCACAGGTCTGTGGTCCAAGTTGGGTGTTGATAATTGTGAAACTGCTTGAGCCCAGGAATTCCCAGCCAGCCTGCACAACGTTGTGACACACCCACTTTTTATTTTTAAAGATTTATTTTAAATTATGTGTGTATACGTGTGTGTGTGTGTGTGTGTGTGTGTGTGTGCGCGCGTGTGTGCGCGTGCGTGCATATGGAGTGCAGCTCTCTCAGACACCAAAGGAAGGTGTTGGGATCCCCTTGAGCTGTAGTGATGGGCTTTATTACTATTGTGTGTATTGTTTGTGAGCGTGCATGAGAGAGAGAGAGAGAGAGGGAGGTAGTACGTGAGTGTGGGTGTCACACGCCACAGCTTGTTTGTTTGTGGTCAGAGGATAACTTTCAGGAGTCAATTCTTTCTTTCCACATTGGGTTCCAGGCAGCGAACTCAGGTTGTCAAGCTTGTTTGGTAAGCACTTTTCATCTGCTGAGTCATCTTGCCAGCCCAGAGACAGATTTATTGAGACATGTTATATACAGAGTAAAATTCACATTTCATGGAGATACAGGTATAAATTAAGTATTATATACCCAGAATATGTGGAACCAGAAGCATTTGGGATTTGGGAGAACTTAGGAACACTTTACATATACATAATGAGCTATTTTGTTAATAGAACTCAAGTAAAAAATTTATTTATGTGACATACCTGCCTTAAACACATTGCCTGCAAATAATTTTATATAATGTCCTTAAGTCATTTTGTGTTTTGAAGTCAGTTTCACAGTGTGGAATCTTCTACTTGTCGCATTATTTTGTGCTGAAAAAAGTGCTGAAAGTGCTTTTAGATTTTGGCACACTATGGATTTTGGATTGTTGGATTAGAAGTGCTCAAAACCTGTGTATTTACTTTATACACTGTATATGGATTTTGAGAAACATGCAGACATGTCTCCAGAGCTAGTTCCAGGACAGACTCCAAAGCTACATAGAGAAATCCTATCTCGAAAAACAAAACAAAATACAAGAATATTTTCTGTCACTCCAGATTTTTAACCAACCCCCATTTTCTAGTGCCCACACACTGGCAACCCTTGATTTGTTTTCTGAGTTTATTTTCTTTCCCTTTTCTTAGTGCTGCACCAGGGTGACTTTTTGTGTGTGGTTCCTTTTTCTAACATAGGTGTTACTTGTTACCTATGTTACTTGTGAAGTTTTATTGGCATGCAGCCATACTCATGTCTACATACTACTTGTTCCTTTTGCAGTACAGTACTAGAATTGAATAGTAACAGAAACCTTATGGTCCACTGTAATCAAAATACTTTTATCACACTGTCCTTTAGAGAGAAAAGCCTTTTTCTGTTTTGTTTTTAATTATATAAGGGATTTTTATTTTTGCATATGGAGGTCAAATGTCTATGATCTATGATTTGGTAATAGCCATCTTGTTTACAAAGCCCTGAGGCAGTATAGAGCATAGCATAGCAAGAAACTGGCAGTGTATGTGTCCCATTTCTGTTTTAGTGTATATTGGCAGGCATTAGTAGCTGATTTTGTTTGCATTACTGAATAATGTTTCATTAATTGGATATCGCATTAAACAAATTAATAATTGGGTCTGGAGAGATGACTCAGTTGATTAAGAGTGCTTTTTGCTCTTGCCAGAGGTTCCATGTTCAGTTTCTAGGACCCACTTTGGGCAGCTCACAAGCCTCTGATGTCCTTTTTTGGCCTCCGCAAACAGTCTTATACATGGAGTGTAACGTCACAGACACATACACAGAAATTGGAAAAAAAGACCTCAACCAAAAGACATTGAACTGTTTTAGTTTTTAACTACTCTGAATCTAGTCCCTATAAGCATTTATCATTTATATACAAGTTTTTATTTTATTTATTTATTATTATTTATTTTATCCTATTTTATTTTTTGAGATGAGGTTTCTCTGTGTGTAGCCCTGGCTTTCCTGAACTCACTCTGTAGATCAGGCTGGCCTTGAACTCAGAGATCCACCTACCTCTGCCTCTCCAGTGCTGGGATTAAAGGTGTGCCCCACTGCTCCTGGCTCCATGTAGATTTTTTATTTCTCTTTGGTAAATACTTAATGGACTATAGAGTCATATGGTAAGTCTGTATTTGTCTCTATAAGACACTTCCGTGACTGGAGAAATGACTCTTGGTGTAAAGTGCTTGCTATGTAAGTTTGTGGCTCTGAGTCCAGATCCCTGGTACTCATGTAAAAAGCAGGGCATGGTGCCGTGTGCCTGTAGTTTTAGTAGAGACAAGTGTTTCTGCAGCTGACTGGTCAGCCAGTCTTGCCAAGTCAGCAAGCTGTGGAATCAGTGGAAAAAGAATCCTGTCTGGAAAAAATAAGGTGAGAATGAGAGGAAGATAGCAACATTGATCTCTGGCTTCTACATGAACACACATGTGCACACACGCCCACATGAACATGTACACATACTGCTCTCCTCTCTCTCTCTCTCTCTCTCTCTCTCACACACACACACACACACACACACACACACACTCACTCAGTCACTCACTCACAGAAACTTCTATATCATTTTCCAAAGTGATTAGACATTTTTTCATTTCCATTAGCACTATGTGAAAATTCCACTTGTTTTAGATCTATGTTGGCATTTGGTAGTGTCACTTTTGTGTGTGTATGTGTGCCTGTGCTTGTGCGTATGTGCAGGTACACTTTTTGTTTGGGCATGTGTTCACATGTGTATGCATGTGGAGGCCAGAGGGCAGCTACTTCTAATGTTGTTCTTACAGAGCTGCCCACCTTGATTTTTGAGACCATGTCTTTCACTGTCCTAGAGTTCATCAAATAGGCTAGACTGGCTGACCTGTGAGTTCCAACGATCCTCCTGTCTTTGTTGCCCTAATGCTGGGATTATATGACTATACCACCATTCCTGTCTCTTTTACACGGGTTCTGAGGGCTTAGACTTGGGTTCTAATGCTTGATGGTACGCACTACCAGTTTTTGTTTTTAGTTGAAAAGTTTATTATTTTAAATTAGGTCTGTGCATGTGAGTGCAGGTGCTGTAGAAAAAGGTCACATTCCTCCAGTCCTCTTAATTAGACTAACAGGCACCTAAAAAGGGTCTTGAGAATCAAACTCAGGTCCTCTGCAAGAGTCCTCACGGCTGACCACTGAGCCAGCTCTCCAGCTCCAGTTGTTTTTGGTTTTGTTTGTTTTAAGACAGAGTCTCACTGTATAACCCTGCCTGGTTTGAAACTTGCTATGTAGACTATGTTGGCCTAAAACTTAGAGATCTTCTGTCTTTGCCTCTCTTATACTGAGATGAAACTGACCTAGTTCTTGTTTTTAAAAAAACAAAAATTTTTAATACATGTATAGCACTAGCCATAGTGATTTATTAAATTGCATTTCTTCAATAAAGTGATGTTGGTTACCTTTTGATGTATTTTTCTTTTTCCTACTCAATGTTAAATAAGTTTTATATTTTACTATTAAGTTTTATGTGTGTTTTAGGCACATGTCATTGATCAGATGTATGTTTAGCAAATATTTTCTTATAGTCTGTAATTCATCTTTTCATTCTCTTGTTATCTTTTGAAGATCTTTGATATCTTTTGAAGTTTTTAAATTTAAATAAAGTCCAGTTTAGTAATTTTTCCTTTTATGATTCATACTTTTTATGCCCAATTCAAGGTTATCATTATTGTATTCTCTGTCTTATAGATTTAGGTTTTTATATTTATTTTCAAATATATTTTGGGTATTACAAAATGTCGTAAGTAAGCCAGGTAGTGGCGCACACTTGTAATTCCAGTACTCAGGAGGCAGAGGCAGGTGGATCTTTCTAAGTTCAAGGACAGCCAGGACTGTTACACAGAGAACCATGTCTCAAAAACAAACAAACAAACAAACACTGTTGTAAGTATAACAAGAAACCAATTTTTGATAGGTTACAAAAGTGTAAATCAAGGTTTATTTTTAGTTATGGATGTTCAGTTGTTCTTTTACTATTGAAAAACATACATCTTATCCATTAGATTATTTTGATACCTTTTCACTAATTAATGAGTTATATACTTGAAAGGGGTAAATTATATCATATGCAAACTATACCTAAGTAAATTTGCTCTCAAACTCACTTGAAGCCAAGTGAGCTATAGTCAGCAGCTGCTCAAGTTGAGACACTCAGAAGATTACAAGTTCTAGGCCTAGGCCTAGCAAGACCTTGTCTCAGAATTAAAAGGGTTGAGAATGTAACTTAGTAGTAGAATAGTTGCCTAGTATAAGACCCTGGGTTCAACTCTTAGTATTGCCAAATTAATCAAAACCAAACAAAAACTCAAGCAAATTTGCTGTATTCTAGAGTTTTTTCTTTCTTTTTGTGTTTTGTCTCTCCTTTTCTTAGTGCCATGACTTGAGTGTTTATAGTGATTCTTAAAATAAATCAATGTAAATATTCCCTGTTTCCCCTGAAAAAAATTTTTTTGGGGGAATTCTGGTTCCTTCCTTGTTAATCCATACAAACTTTAGGATCAGATTGTTGATTTCAACAACAAAAAAATCTGCTGGGATTATTTTGTTTAAATGTGATATCATTCACTATATAGACAATTTAGAAACACTCAATGGCTTAACAGTACTCTTTTTCAATTTATGAAGCTGTTGTTTCTCCATTTACCTTCATTTGAATTTTGTAGTTTTAGCATACAGACCTTACAGTTATTTTATTCTTAGATTTAAAAAATCCAGTTATAAGAGATGCTTCTTAAAATTTGTTATTGTTTATTGCTAGTAACTGGAAATAAAGTTGATTTTCATGTTAATACTGTACCCTGTGACCTTGCTAAGCTCATATATTCTTCTAGCTTTTTAGCAAGCTTTTTTCCCCAGAATTGTGTAGGTCAACATGTCTTTTGTAAATAAAAGATATCTCTTCCTTTTTTCTTTATTAATTAATTTATTATTTTACATCCCAGTACAGTTTCCCCTCCCTCCTCTTCTCCTATTCCTTCCCCCAAGTCCCCCTCAGCCGCTCCTCTGTTTCTGTTCAGAAAGGGGCAGGCCTCCCACGGGCACCAACAAAGCCTGGCCTGTCAAGTTGCAGTAAGGCTAAGTGTATCCCCTGAATTAAGGCTGGGCAGTGCAATCCAGTATGAGGATACGGTCCCAAGAACCAGCCAAGTTAAGGGTTGCTCCTGCTTTCATTGGTAGGAGTCCCACAATAGACCAAGCTACACAACTGTCACATGTATGTAGAGTCCCATTTAGGCTCTCTGGTTGTTGCTTCAGACTCTGAGCTCCTATGAGCCAGGTTAGTTGTTTCTGTGGGTGTTTTGGTGGTGACCTTTCACTTGTAAGTCTTTTATTGCTTCTTCTTGCTTTATTGAAGTGGCTAAGATTTTTAGTTCAGTGTTGAATAGAAATGACAAAGAACATGATGCCTTGAAGGGAAGCATTCAGTTGTTTTCATGGATGTGTCTTTTATCCCTTCCATTCACTTTTTTTGTGTGTAAGTGTGTGGTTTTGGTTTTTCGAGACAAGGTTTCACTGTGTAGCCCTGGCTGTCCTGGAACTCACTCTGGAGATTAGGCTGGCCTCAAATTCACAGAGATCCACCTGCTTCTGCCTTCCAAGGGCTGGGATTAAAGGTGTGCACTACCACTGCCTGACTACTTTCCTCCTTTTTGCTGACTGCTCTGGCTAATGGTTTTATCAGTTTTATTGGTCTTTTTCAAAGAAACAACTTTTGGATTCATAGGTTTTTCTCTTCCCTTATGCTTACTTTATATACGAGATATGAAGGAGAATTTAAAGCTAATTCTTTTTCTAGTTCTAATTCCATTGTGGGTTTTTTGTTGTTGTTATTTAGTGGTGGATATATGCATAAGATAGAATCAATATTGAAAGTGATAAATTAAATGTGAAGTATCACGGCTTCCGTTTTGAATGCCAGTTCTGTATGTTCATTAAAAAATCTGTTTTTATTTATTTACAGGTTTTTATTAATAGTTTGTTTTTAAAGTTTATTTTCCTTGTTTTCTAAGTAAATGCTTGACTATAAAATTTCTTTGTTTTCTGGTTACAAACATTATTTAAAATTTTATTTATGTATGTGTGTCCATGTGTGGACATGCATGTGTCATTGTGCATGTCTGACAAAGGACAACTTTTGGGAGTTAATGCTCTCCTTCCACAGTGAAATCTAGGGATCAAACTCAGGTCATGAGACCTGTCTTGCAAGTGCTTTTATTTTTTGAGCTTTTTTGAACCCTGAAATATTTTTTAAAATGTTAGGTATAACATTGAGACTTGGATAAGAATAATGTATTCTACAAATGGTGTTGAGACAGCAGGATATCCACATGTAGTCCATGTGAATGAAAGCGGGACAGTGGTGAAGCAGAGTCTACTGGTTGTTCCCTCAGGGTAGCCTTATCCTGCTTCCTCCACCTCCGGGTACTGGGATTAAAGGCATGAACACTATGGAGAGAGAGAGAGAGAGAGAGAGAGAGAGAGAGAGAGAGAGAGAGAGAGAGAGAGAGAGAGAGAGAGCGCGAGAGAGAGCGCAAGCCACTTAGACCAGGTCTCTGACTTGAATATTGTCTTTTCTTTGATTTGTATGGTTTGGCAAGGTCTGAGGATACGCATAGTGGCAGCTCTCAGCTCCTGAGCTATACTCTGGCAACTTTAATTTTTTTTTTCTTAGTTGACTGTGCCAAAAGCATATCAAGAGAAATTTCTACCTGGATTTTTATTCATTGACATTTTGCCTACTATTGTAATTACTATTTGTTTGAAATTATATTTAAATTTTAGTAAATAAAATTGTATTTTCTTACATTATGGTTGGTTTTGTTGTTGTTTTGTAATTCAGGTGTTTCTTTAAATTTCCTTTCCTAACTTTGCTTTAGGATAATGATTTCATGTATATATCCCCATTTCTGGGAGAACTACTTTAAGTTCTTACTGATGTCCTTTTTTTGTAGTAGAATAAGTTATTTTCTAGCAAATCATTTTTGGAAAGCAGTTCATCTTTTCATTGCTATCAGAAACTCACTATTTTGGCCATAAATGTCTTTGCTATGCTTTTACTAGTATTTATTGTAACTAAGATCTTAATATGTTAAATATCTCTCCTTTTTTTTTTTTTTAGGCATGGCTGATGGCAAACATTGTACTTTTCCACATCTACCTGGCAAAACCTTTGTTTATAATGCTTCTGAAGATAGACTGGAGTTGTGTGTCGATGCTGCAGGACATTTCCCCATTGGTCCTGATGTTGAAGATTTAGTTAAAGAGGCTGTAAGTCAGGTTCGAGCAGAGGCTACTACAAGAAGTAGGGAATCAAGCCCCTCACATGGGTTATTAAAACTAGGTAGTGGTGGTGTAGTGAAAAAGAAATCTGAGCAACTTCACAATGTAACTGCCTTTCAGGGAAAGGGGCATTCTCTAGGAACTGCATCCAGTAACCCGCACATTGATCCCAGGGCTAGGGAATCTCTGGCTGTAAGAAAGCATAATACAGGGACAGATTTTAGTAGTAGTTCCATTAAGACAGAGCCTCCTGTGTTCACAGCTGCTCCTAGTAACAGTGAGCTTATTCGAATAGCTCCTGGAGTAGTAACAATGAGAGACGGCAGGCAGCTTGATCCTGATGTGGTTGAGGCCCAGCGAAAAAAATTGCAGGAAATGGTTTCTTCTATTCAGGCTTCAATGGACAAGCACTTGCGGGATCAAAGCACAGAGCAGACACCATCTGATCTTTCTCAAAGAAAAGTAGAAGCTGTGAGTTCTTCTGTGAGGCCTGGGAGTCTTCAGACTGGCTTGCCTGAACCTTTTTCTTTAACTGGTGGCACTGAGAATTCAAATACTGAAACAACTGATAGTCGTGTGGCAGATACACTGGGAGCAACATTTGCCACAAGGTCAAAAGCACAAAAAGAAAATTCTATGGAGGAACCGGAAGAGATGGATAGTCAAGATGCTGAGACGTCTAACACAACTGAGCCAATGGATCACTCTTGATTTAATTAGAGGCTAATAAAGGCAGAATGTTTATTGTGAATATGTAATATTTGTTGGCTGGGCCACATAACTTGAGTAGTCATTAAAAATCTTGTACGTATATAATTCAAAGATTATATCTTGTTATTCAATGCATGATAGCAAGTGTGTGATCAGCAATAGCTTTTAATATACTGCTGCCCAGGCTGGCTCTGAATTCTTGTAAATTAGTTTAGATCTATTGAAAGTTCCTTCCATATATGTGCTTTATTGGAAGTTCTTTGTCATTTTAATTCCATGAAAGTCTTAATTTTCAGACATGAAAATTCTCTTGCTAAATGTTTGGTTTCTGCAAAGACCAGAATTGAAGAGGAAATGAGAGTTTGTACATGTTGTCATCAAGGTAGCCATCCTACATGTCATGAAAATGTCGATTTCAAGTTTACCTGAACTAATTGTATCTTAAAATACATAAAACAGTTTATTAGAGTACTTTAAAAGTTATAACATTTTAGAGACAGCTATTGTTGGCAAAAATATCTTGATAGTAGAGTGTAATGATACAACATTTTCCTGATTTGAGCAAAGTTGGGAAGAATGATCTATCCTAGAATGATAAAGTTGGTGTGATTCAGTTAGTTGGTCTGAGCCAATACGGCCAGTTGTGTGCTCTTGTTGATAATATGTTGCCATTATTTTTTTAATCTTGGCCTTGTCAAGTTCCACCTATTATTTTTTTAAATCTTGCATAGAAGAGAATTACAATTCGTTTTAGAAAATTTAAAAATAATGGTAGAAGTAGTTAATTTCTAACTATGTCAGAGTCACGGAGAATTTTATCTTTATGAGTGGGTTACATTGTTCTACAGTTCTGACACAGTGGTGTTTAAGCCTGTATATGCTAAATGTCTCTGAGCCCCTTTGAACCAAAAATGTTTCCTTTTCTTCTTAGATTTTCTATAAGATTTTCTTTTTGTTGACTTCACTTGAGTTTGGATGCATAGTTTACTCCAACATACCATGAGCAACTGAACATTTGCTTAAACATTGCATTCAGTAGCTCTTCAGTGCCAGTTTCCTCGAAGCAGCTTTCATGCTTATTCTTTAAAAGCAGAGTGTATACTCCTGAGATTGGAACTGCGCTATTGTACTCTGTTCTCCAGGTCTGTATTTGTAAATGTGTTCAGTCCGCCATCTTCCTTTGTTTACTGAAATTAAGTTGAATTTGAATGAATGAAAGACAAATGTGTGTTAATATAATCTCTTAGAGCATTCAAAGCCTGGCTGTCTCTGTTTGCACATGTAACAGATGCAGAACTGTTTGTAATTCTACAAAACTATATGTCAGAAAATATATTATCAGGTGTTTAAAAATCTCTACATGTTCATTTGAAGGGGATGTAAGTTGTACTTTAACTTTTTCTAGATAAGGGAAGTTTTGGTATCTTTTTTTTTTTCTGTGACAGTATTTTTAACTAAATCCAACTACTAATTACCCCATGTGTTGAAAAAGGAAGGAATGGGGAATCTAGACATTTTACAAATATAGCTAAGGTTAAGGTAATGTATAACACACCACACACACACACACACACACTCTGGATTAGTATCATATCACATGCTTCGCAGTATTTTATCTCCATCTATTTATCTCCTTTTGTCCGTTTCTAAATTTACTTTCATACATCTTTATATCAAAGTATCAGGAAAATTTAGAACTTTTGTATTGTTTGTTAGTTTTGCATGAAGTAAAAGAGAGCTACCAAATTCTTAACAGTTAGCTGTGCTTTAAATCAACCCCCCCCCTTCCCTCACCGCTATCATTATTTTGGCTTACTAAGCCACTGACATACTCTTTAAAATTTTTTTCTGACATAAGTACATGAAAACTGTTAAATAAACAAATTGTACTGCTTCAAATAAATTCTATAATCACTCTGCTCCAACAGATGCTCTTCTCTGGCTTGGTATGTTTAGTTAACAACTGACAGGATCTCAGCATTAGAGTATCAGAAACAAAATTTGTATTTTCATGGCATGGTCTCACTAGATGGCTCTGGCTGGCCTGGAGCTCACTATGAAGACCAGGCTGACCTTAAACTCACAGAGGTCTGCCTACCTCTGCCTCCCAAGTGCTGGGACTAAAGGCGTGCACTACCATGCCTGGCTAGAAACAGATTTTATCTCCCTATTGAATACTTGAATTTAGTGTAAATTATGCACATGTGAACGTTAGAAGATGGACTTAATCTCTGACAATCCTTCATTGTCTCTAGTGACAGCAGTGGTATTTAGGATTAGAAACTTAACTGGGTGTAAATAACAGCTTGGGTTCTCCCTTGATAAAAAGTAAACAAAAAACACGCATGAGAATTCATCAGAATTCTTGAACATATTTTAAGTCATTTGAAATTTGAATGGAATAACTAGTCACTTGGGGTAAGATTTTGAGAGGGTTTGTTTTAAATTTAAGAATCATCCTTGTATCTAAGTGTAGATGACTGTTACCATTGTGGTACCACTGTACTGCATCAGCAGAGCGCAGAAGCTTGTAATCTCAAGTAAAAGTGTTTTTTAGCCCTAGATGTGACATTATAACTGTAATTCAAACCAATTCAGCTATATTTTCAGTGTTTTGCTGAACACAGAGGTAATATTGTAAATATTTTTCTTCAGTGATCCATTCTGTAATTATACAGAGTTTGAGTTGATGACCCAAAGTCCAGGCAGTTAGAGGTGGTGTGTGTCCTGAGAGCTGGTAACGAACGATAGTTTGAAGGAAAGGAAATAAGACACTGCCAAGTATTATGACTAATATACAGTTAGCCCCAAGGGAATGGTTACTCAGGAACTAAAGAGCAAGCCTAGATAGCTTATTCCTCTCCCATCCCTTAAACTATGTTTCAGGTATTTATTGGAAATTATTAGGAAAGAGGCCTGAGAAATTTAGCAAATGATACCATTCAAAATTTGCTTTATACTTCCTGTGACTTTTAATTTCACTTTGACAATTAAGCTTTACTACTTGCAGTTGAGATTGCGTTCTGAAATACACCTGTGAGACTAGTCAGAGGCCATACAGGTTACTTGTTTTGTTTTGTCTTGAGAGGGTTTTTCTCTGTACCCCTGGCTGCCCTGAAACTCAACTTTGTAGACCAGGCTGACCTCAAACTCAGAGATCTGCCTGCCTCTGCCTCTCAAGTGCTGGGATTAAAGGCGTGTGCCACCACTGCCTGGCTACAGTTTTTTTTGGTTTTGGTTTTTCAATACAGGGTTTCTTTATGTAGTCCTGGCTGTCCTGAAACTTGCTCTTACAGGTTTTGCCATTATTTTAAGGATCATTTTCATCGGGTATTAACAGTGTCTTACATAGATAGGGTCTCTTACCTCAGGGAAGATCGTTTACAAGCAACTCCTGTTATTGACCAGTTTTGGAGAATTACTTTGACACATCACTTGTTAACTACCGAATGCAAAAAAGTATTGTTTAATGTAGTTACCTGCTGTCTGCTACGGGACATTTCTCCAGATATTTAGGAGACCTTATTAACAAGTAACATTTAGATATGAAATGAACTTCTAAGTTCTGTCATTAGTAATACTCATCTTGTCACTATAGTGATGGTATAATTATTTTAGAACATTGATAAAGTTTTGTCCTCATTTTTCAACAATCAGTTGGCCCAGACTTAAAATACTCAAGTGCAAATCTTGTGCTTTTACCCCTCCCCCCCCGGTTCTAAAAGCAAGGTCTCCATCTTAAGATTCTTATAAAATCAGAGCCCTTGCAAATTGGTTTAAATTCCACTCATTTTAACGTAGATTTAAAGTTGCCTTTTTATAACAAATAGATGTGTATTCTAGGTTGGCTAGATGTTCTACTTTCCAAGACTATATCATTTAACAAAATTGTACAACACAAACTTTTCACAATTTGATTATTTTTTTCAAACAAGAACAACTCATAAAAATAGGCCATAGTAGTAAAATGTATATTTAAAGAATAAGATAACAAAGGGGAGATAGATCACTAATATCACAGAATTAATTGCAAGTTCTGCCATTCTTTGAGATGCCAAGTGTTTCAATTCATATTTAATGATGCTCAAATTGTGGAAATTTTAACATTTGTTCCAAAATAGCAGAAACTGTAAAAAAAATTGTGAATTATTGGATAAAATGCCATTACTTGTATATCTGACATTTAAAGTTTTTAATTATGGAGTTGACATGTTTTGTAGTATAATACAATGACTATTCTCTTGTAAAAGAAAAGGAAAAACTAGTAAAGTTTTAGTTAATGTTATCTGCTTGTATCAATTACTAGTATTTTAAGATTTAGCTATTGCATACTTTTCTTTAGAGTGCAGAACCCCCTGGAGTCTTCATGCCTGCTGTAGAGCAATAAAGGACTGAAAAGGTTATCAGTATTTCAGGCTGGCTTGACTTTAAGCGCTAGTGCTAAAAACTGGAGAGTCTCCTTTTTGGAGGGAAATGCTACTTAGACTAAAACCAAGCATTAATAGTGTAAATATTTTGGCAGAAGACTAGCAGGTACGTTAACTTGGCAGTGAAGTATTGCAGTTGCTATGTCATCCGTAGGCACCAGTGTGAGACACCGCTTTCTGGTTTCACATTGTTTGTGTATATTACAGTTGAGAATGAATAACTGGTAACAATATAACAGTATAGTGTTCTTGAACACACCTCACTGTACAGTATTTGAAGGTTTGTATTAATAAAACTAAGTTAATAATATATTACTGATTTCCCCTCAACTTCACATTGTTTTTTAAAAGTAATGTTGTCTAGTTTCCTGGAATTATACTTTAATACCATAATGCATGAACAAATAGTTCATTCAGTTTTTTTTATTTTTATTTAGTTCATTCATTCAGTTTTATAAAAATGATTCTTAGCATAATAAAGTTGTTTTTAAGATGTCCATATATGAATTACACAGGAACTGTAATTTCTTTCCTTAATGCAGATTTTAATATTAGATTAAATGGATCCAATCAGAAAAAAAAAACAAAGTTTCTTTAGAAAGTTGGACCATGTAACGCTTACTAAATATTTCAAAACAAGTGTTCTAATAGAAAATTTGTGTTTTTGAAAAAGTATTAGTTATGGTGAGGAAATGAAAGAAAATACAGAAAATAGCACCAAATTCCTTATTTTCATAGTTTACCTGTCAACTGTCCACTTAAATTTAAGTTTTAGCACATTTACTTAGTATTTATTTATCATAGTAGACCATTTATCTCTGTTTAGAACTGCCGTAGATGCCATTCTCAGGTGCAAGTCTTAGCACACTACCTGCTGTGTAACCTGTTTCGGTTTCTTCTTGGGAAGAATGGCGTTCCCCCTAGAGTTGTGAGGATGGATGAGTTACTACCCGAGTGTTAAAACTGCCTGGCAAGTGTACATTCAGATACTTGCTGTGACGGGCTTGCTTCAAAGTGGTGATAGAGTTCAGCTGCCACTGAAGTGCAGTGCAGCCCTTCGTGTAGGTGTGGGGCATATGTGTTGCTTATTAAATCTAGAATTTGTTGCATTTGTAGTATGTTACTAATGAGTAGAAACGGGATGTTTTTACATCCTTATATTTCTATGGGGCTTTAAGATCTTGTTAACTACCGAGAATCTGGAGAATTGACGTCATGTGCTGTGACCTGGATGAGCTACAGAGCTTTTAAAGGCCCATTTCCGCTGTAACCTTGAGGGTTTACAGCTATGCCTCTGTGTCCTGACCATAGGTGCACTTGCTGAGAGTAGTGCTGATGCAGCAGGCACGGTGAACTAATAATTACCTTTGCTTTATGCTGAGACTGCAGTCACAAACTTGGACTGGAGGTCTTCTATGTGCATGCCATTGGTCACCTACCATCAAGACAGCTACCAAAAGCTTCAGTAAATAAAGTAAGGTAAACATTCCACTTAAGATAGTTCGTTACTGGTTTTGTTTTTATTGACTGTCATTCCCCCAGTTAAGTACAATCTGACTGAATAACTGATTGTTTCTAATAATTAAAAATGTACAGAGACAAATTGAAGTAAGTCAATCGATTTTCTAAACTACGGTACATGGGGAGTGAAAAACAAGTTCTTCTATCCAATTCATGCTCTTTGGAATAAAACCAGCCTTTCATTCACTTATACTTTTGTGTGTATGTGTGCGCACGTGTGTATGTATATGCATGTATGTGTCTGTGATTATTCCTGTCTTGGTTTTATGAATAGAGATATAGATGAGATGTGGTCTGCCTGTAAAATTACTAATTTTTACATTTGATTTGTGGAATCAGGATATTGTGTAGTCATAACTGTAACCATCCATTCAAAACAAATATTGTCAAAAGCCACACTTTCCTAGGAACTGGCAAAGCAGTTCTGAAAGACAAATTCCATGTGCTCTTGTGTAAATGGTGCAGTCAAGTAAAGACCACCCTTAAGTCATAACAGTGATAAGTCACTATAGCTATGAAGTGGCTCCTTTCCCTGGATTCAGACGGTAGTTTAAACACTAAGCATACAATGACGTAGTCCTTTGTGCTTGACTGTCAAGCTTACACAGATTAGATGGAACTGTGTCTCTGGGCATGACATGGTCGGTACTGTCTTGAAATAACCCTCACAAGTCTGGCTCCCTCCCAGAAATTGGTTGGGTCTCAGGCTTTGCTGCAGCCCTAGATAGTGTGATGGAGGACACAAGGCCACTCCCTTCGCTGAGGCTGTACAAGCAGTTGGTATAGTGGCTTATGCCCCTATAATCAACCTCTTACCCATGTTCCCATAAGTAAACCCAATGAATCTCTTTGCCAAGGTAGATTTGGGTGGAATCCTTTCTCAGGTCTGTTGTTGGTGCTGTTTGAAGTGAATGCTTTTTACCCCCATATCTCCCTAGGAAAAGTCACAAAACACCAATGTCTTACAGTTGAGTGGCATCTGAAATAAACCCAAATGTTCATGACTACACAGCCTGTCCTGTTAAACTCAATGCTACACTCATAATTTAGCAAAGGAGTAAGATATGGTTGTCCTAAGTCTTTTGAATATTATTTAAATCTAACTTGATTTTCTGTTCACTAATTTAGTTTGAACTCATTTTAAAGTACAGAACTTGGCTTTTATTTCATTTCCTGCTAGTTTGCTTTCTAAAGCCCAATTTTCTACTCGAGTTCCTATTTTGGGTTGATTTTTTTTTCTTACCTCCAAATGTGGGGGTTCTACAGAAAAATGTTTCATACTTTCTCCAGTGACTAATCTGGGTAAATTTGAGAATCAGTAGTGAGATAAAAGTCTAATGCCATCAATTCAAAAGTTCTAGACTACAGATTTGCTGGCTCTTCTAGAATTCCTGTAGAATCATATGTCAGGTACTTTGCAAAACAATAATAGGTCTGGGAATGTAGGTTGGGTTGGTAGAGTTCTTATCTGGTGTGCACAGAGCACTGGGTTTCATCCCTTAACACCACATAAAGTAGACATGGTGTTCACACCTGCCATCCAAGTGCTTGGAAGATGGAGTTAAGAGAAGTGCAAGCCCCCTCAGATACGTGAGACTGGGACAGTGTTTCTCAACCTTCCTAATCCTGTGACCATTTAATGCAGTTCCTTATGTTGCAGTGACCCCTAACCATAAAATTATTTTTGTTGATATTTCATAACTAATTTTGTTACTGTTATGAATTGTAAATATATTTAGAAATAGAAGTTTGCCAAAGGGGTCATGACGCACAGGTTGAGAACCACTGATCTGGAAAAAAAGCAATCATAAGGAATAATAAGCTTGTATGAGCAGTGCGCACTCTTTGCTTTCATTATGCTCACATTTTAGTGAAGAAAAAAACATTAAGACAAGTAAATGGACATAGAGCAGACCTGAGAGCTGTGGTATACTGTAGGAAAGAACTAAGCTGACCTGCTAATGATTAGAGAATGCTTCGATTCCTTAGCCGAGACAGAATTATTGGGTCCTTAAAAATCAACTGTCAATATTGAACACATCAATATTGTTTACAAGGCCAGTCCGACAAGCAAAATTAAGTGGAATTGGGTGGAGTTAAGATGGGTACTATTCTTGAAGAATAACTGAGTTTGGCTCCCAGGCCCCACACTGGGTGGCTCACAACTGTCTTCTGCCTTCCTCAGGCACTAAACTTGTATACCCTTCCCCATAATTAAAAGCTTTTCTAAAAATTAATTGAGATGCTTATGTTCACCACACCGTAGACCCTAGTATTTTCTATACGGATGTGGTGATCATGGAGAAAGAGGAGAATTTTGTAAGGAAGGCTTGTCAGAATACAGTCTCTAGGGTCCAGCACGATGACTCAGTGGGATTGGTGCTTACGGCCAAGCCTGATTTAATTCAATCCCAGGAGACCATCATGGCAGGCGAGAATGGATTTCCACTTGTCTTCTGAGCTTGGCACATGAACCATGCATGTGTGGGCCTACACACACGCACACACATGAGTAAGTAAGTGAGTAATAAGATGGTTGCTAGGGAAAGAGAAAACTAACACAATGAGAAGTTGTACTGAGTGTATGAGAACTCAGAGATATGAGCTTTGAAATCAAAAGGTAACTCTGTTACTAAATATTTCAATGTATTTATACACATGCAAGCACACACACACACACACAGAGAGAGAGAGAGAGAGAGAGAAAGAGAGAGAGAGAGAGAGAGAGAGAGAGAATGTAAATGACATGAAGCAAAGATCAAATTAGGGCTTGGAACCCAATCCTCAGTTTTATTGTCTTTTAAAGATGGAGTTTCATGTAGCTTGGGCTGAACTTCTGATCCTCCTACCTCCACCACCTGTGTAGTGGGGTTACAGGCATGTGCCTATAATGTCGTGCTGGAGAATTGAACTAGGGCTCCATGCATGTTAGGCAATTTTTCTACCAGCCAAGCTACATCCCTAGTCCAGAAACCTATCTCCTGATTTCTTTCATCATTAAAGAGAGAAGAATTATAGAGATTCACTTATAGCCCTGTACCAACGTCTCTCACTTTCCTTGTTTCTCTTAAGTAGTGACTAGTAACCAAATGTCTGACTTAAGTTTCATTTAGGAAATTACTTTTCAATATAAGATTATCACATGATATTTCTTATGGAATGTTTATTGGGCTCTTGAGTAAATGTTACATTTATATTATATATTTTAGTTCAGTGAGATGATATAAAAACCAAATTGTAAACTGAGCATGGTGGTACATGCCTCTCTCATCTAGCGAAAGGGAAGCTATGTAAGAAGATCTGGAGTTCAAGGTCAGCTTGGACTATATAATAAGACTCTATATTTAAAATACAAGTAAATAAAAGGGTAAAAGGGGCCTCGGGAGATGGCTTAGTGGTAAGAGCTTGCTCTGCTAGCAATAGGATCTAGGCTTGAGTTCCCACCACCATGTAAAAAGCTGAGTCTGGCTAAGTCTACCTGTACCCTGGCAGTAGCATGCACACAAAAAAATATATAAATGACATGCTCACATGATTATTTTAATACTACTTGTAAAGTATGTTTTAGATTAACTGTAAGTGGGAATTGATTATATTAACAAATAAGCTTTTCCTAACCTATATAAATGCATTACTCTCTCCTGTCAGTCATCTTGAGTTGATCTCTATTAGCAATCTCATCTCCTATCACTCTGTCATAGGACAGTATAGGTTCATCACCTGTGTATCTGAGAATTGGTTTAAAATGCTCCCAAATGTGAGCTTTGTAGGCTGATACGATACCCTAGGCTGGAAACTACACACCTGACTTTATGTGATGAGCCTCAGGTCACATGTGAAAGAAAAATCTCATTTTTAGCTTGAGTTTTATCCCTGAGATATTAAGTACATGTAAATATTCCTAAATCTGAAACATTTCTTCCCAAGTATTTCTGGTAAAGCATACACAACCCACAGTGTTACTGTAGGACCCACATATTTAAAGAATTCAGGTGGATTTTTTTAATTAACATGTTTAGGCAGTTGTACAATTACTATTCCAGTCGATTTTAGAGAATTCTCATCATCTCCAAAGAGATCTGTGCTCATTAGTGCCCTGCTTCTTCTGAGGACTTTCTCCTTAGGCATTTAACTTGCTTTTTGTTCCTCCATTAGCTTTTTAAAGTAGGTAGGGCAGAAGATAAGCAGATTTGTTTTGAAAGATCCCCTAGTACCTCAACTTGTGGCAGGTATATTGGATTGGACCTGACTGGTCCTGACCAGTTAAAAGCCTGGGTAAGAACGGACAGCTTGGACAGATGCACAAGTAGTTGGGGTGGAGAGGTGAGAATAATGGAACGAGAGTAGGTCCTTATCTGAGAGGCTGGCTGGCAGTGCTGCTTGTTCATTTAGAACTGAACACAGAAGTAACTACAGTTGGTGAGTTGGAAGTGAGTTCTACTTTGGGCATGACAACTTTGTATGTTATGCTTCCAGAAGGAGAAATACAGAGTTATGGGTGTGGAACTAAAAGAAAATGACTGTTAACCACAGGATATAGCTGAAATCATAAGTGTGGATGGGATTGTCTAATAAAGTGTAGATTAAGAAGAGCTAAAAGTAAAAGGACATACTTTACAATGGAGCCCGAGGAATGCAAACTATAGACAGTATATCACAGAAACAAAGGTAAATATAAATAGGGTATAATGAAATTGAAATAGAGTATAAATTTCTAATAAAGTAACAATGAAATTGAATGCTATACAAATTCTAAGTAAAACAAAGAGTAACTCATTTTCTTCAAACGTCCAAAGCGATAGGCTCTGGGCCGTAGTTGCAATAGTATGGTAGTGTTGCCAAGGTCCGTGTGCTAGAGGGTGGGAGGTTGATGGGGATCGAGGTCAAGATACTCTGCAGGAATTTGACTGAAAAGGAGAGGGGGGGGCAGCAAAGACAAGGTTGGCTAAGATGCAATCCATGGCTACTTAGAACTTTTTAAAGCACTTTATTTCTTGCTTTGGTTTGGATAGACTTGGTATGTCCTTCAAGGATTCATTCATTGAGGCTTGGTCCTTAGAGTAGCTGCACTGGAAGATGAAGCTTCATAGAAGTCTTTTGATCATTGTGGGACTCTTGTCTTCTGAATTTCTGTTTTTGATGTGATGTTCTATACTTAGGCTTGGCATTTTGACCCTCCACAGTTAGGCTAACACTGTGGGCCAAACCGATGCTGCACTCCTCCAGCTTGATCTTGGATTCTGAATTTCCAGAACTTTGAGCTAAATAAACCTATTTCATCACAGTAGCAGAAGATGGGGCTAATGCAATGTTTTATTGACAGTGTAGAGAAGAAACAGAAGATCTCTTGCTGACCATAGACCTCGTCAATTTGTCTTCACTGGCTGGATAACAAGCAGGGATCATCCTGTGTCCACTTCTCCAGCATGGGGATATCAGGTCTGCACTGCCATGCTTGGCATTTATTTCACTTGAGTGCTGGAATCTAAACTCAGGTCCTGAGGCTTACACAGGAAACGCTTCACTGAGTCAGCTCCCAACCCCTTCCAATGTATTACACACACACACACACACACACACACACACACACACACACACACACACATCCCTACTTATTTTCTGCCTCTGTGTGTATGTGTGTGGCTACACCATGCATGACCCATGCATGTGTGGATATCAGAGAAAAACTTGTGGGAGTTGGTTCTCTTCTCTACCACGTGGGTACCAGGATCAAACTTAGGTCATCAAGCTGAGAAGCACCTTAACTGGTGAGTTATCTAGCTTGTCAGTTTCAATATGTTTTTAGACGGTGTAAAAACCAGTTCATGTGTGAAAAGAGGTTAGGGTCTTGGCCTGAATAATTAAAATAGGGTTTTCACTTATGATAATGGTTGAAAATTACAAGGAGCATAGAATGCTTCTTCCTTGTGTAGTATTGTCTTAAACTTTACAAGAGTCACATATTCCGACTCCCAGTATAACTAAAGGCCAGTAATTACCTTCATTAGTCATGACTTCTCCTAAAATTTCTAAAATTAATATTCCCTGTGGAAATACCTAAATATGCCATTCGTAGAGAAGACAAAGGCTGAGAAGATAAGAACTGTTATTGTCTCTGATAAAGTAGAAGGTGACAAGCGTCAGGATAGGAATGGAGTTCAGCACTGAAGAGGGGCAGTACGCACGGTCACACGCTGGTGGACGAAATGTTTCCTGTGAGTGAAATGATAGAAACCTTGCTTTGAAGAGAGGGTGTGGTATAGACTGGCAAGTTATTTCAGATTTTGGATGTTGAGATTCTCTCTCCTGGCCTGGAGTTTCTGCCCCCCACCTTCAAATGCTGGGTAGTAGATTGCTCACTGCAATAAGGGCCAGCATATGAACACTGTGGAAGAACAACTTTTTGAAGAGAAAGCATGATTTTTATTATCCCAGGCTAGAATGTTGAAAATTTCAGAGGATGTGAATTCATTTCCTATTGGTGCAATAGCCAGTTATTACAAATATGTGACTCAAAACACACTTCTTATCCTAAGGTTCTGAAGGTCAGGAGTGAGAAAAGGATCTCATTGAGCTAAAAACAAGATAATAGTAGGGCTGAATTCCTTTCTTAAGTTCTGGGAGAGAATCTGTTTTCTTGTTTTTCTGGTCCCTAAAAGTTGCCAGAATCCCTTGTTTCATGACCCTTTTCTGTGCTCCTATAGCCAGTAGTGGAACCTCTTTCTTCTGGGTCCCTCTTGTACTCTTAAGTTCCTTGTGATTGTTGCCTGCAGGGCTAATCCAGATTAGTCCACGCAGGGCTAATTCAGATTATTCTCCACATCAAGATCTTCAGTAGAGTCATTTCTGCAAGAGCCTTCTCACCACATAATATCTGTATTCACAGGTTCTAGGAATCAGGACATGAATACATTTGGGGAGGGTCATATCTACTTCCCAAAATAGAGTAAGGAGACATGGGCAGAAACATTTCTCTCTGGCACGTTTTCTTGCAGTTCGACTGTTTTTATTTTTAAACTTAAAAGCTGAACTAAGAATTCTATAGTTGCTTATGCTAGATAGTGTGACTTCTATTAATAATCTCCATCGAATTTTAAATAGTACTCTAAATGTAGAAGATTAGTAAAAATATGGGGGAGGGGAGTCAGGTTGGAGCAAGCATTTCTGTATCCAAGTTTGGTTCTCAGCTAGAGTTTTGTTTTCAAATATATAATGTGAAGTCTCATCGTTTTTGCTGGAGAACAATCTTTTTTAGCATTATTAAAGCAGGAGCAAGCATATATCTCATGTTATTAGCTTTTTGCTGCGGTAATGAAATACTCAAAAGGACTTACAGTCTGTGATTGTTGGCTTTGTTGTTTGGGGGCGTGGTGAGAAAGCACATCACAGCAGGAGAGCACCAGGAACTAGGACAGAAGGAGAAGAAAAGGAAGGGGACTTCCAATAACCTCTCAATGGTTCTACCGCCTGTCAACAGTGTTGCTCTGAGGACCAAACCTTTCACACACGGGCTCTTGGGGACATTAACGATCCACAGAGCAGGCCTCACACCTGTGCTGCTTCTTTCTAGGGCTTTGAGTTATTTTTAGCATTTATTAACTTAAAAAATAAAAAAAAACATGAATTGATATTTTTAAAATAAAAAAAACATGAATTGATATTTTTTAAGAGTCAAATAACACAAAAAAATACAGTAAAAACTTTGAAACCTCTCTTGTTTCGTTTGATTTTTTCTCTATGGTTAAATATTGTTAACAATTTATGTAGTTCACAGGCTATTTTCTAGCATGATACACACATGCTCACTACAAGTGTTTATTTATGTAAGTGATATCATCCTTATTGTAAGCCCCATTTCTATCTCTTTGCCCTGCTCCTTTCTATCGCTATACCTCATGTGCACTATGTTTATAGCTGAACACTCACAGATATTAAAGCATTAAAGTGGAGCTTGGCTCTCATTCTAGTCTGCCACTGTATACCCTTGGGCAAATTAACCTTTGGATGTCCAATTTTCCAGGTTTATAAAATAGATGAAAATAATAATACCCACACTTCTCAAGGTAGTTAGGATTAAAGAAATTGTGAATGTTATCCAAGATAAATGCATGTAAATCATGGGAAAGATCTTAGATGGAGAATAGCCATTTAATAGAATCTCAATTGTATATGACTTTTATTGGCTTAAAAAATAAGCCAGGAGACCACTTTCTAAATATAACCCCAGTAGCACAGACATTGAGAGAAACAATTAAAATGGGACCTCCTGAAACCGAAAAGCTTCTGTAGGGGCTGGAGAGATGGCTCAGAGGTTAAGAGCATTGCCTGCTCTTCCAAAGGTCCTGAGTTCAATTCCCAGCAACCACATGGTGGCTCACAACCATCTGTAATGGGGTCTGGTGCCCTCTTCTGGCCTGCAGGCATACACACAGACAGAATATTGTATACATAATAAATAAATAAATAAATATTTAAAAAAGCTTCTGTAAAGCAAAGGACATACACAGTCAACAAAACAAAATGGCAGCCTACAGAATGAGAAAAGATCTTCACTAACCCTACCTCAGATAGAGGACTGATCTCCAAAATATACAAAGAACTCAAGAAATTTGTCATCAAAAGAACAAATAATCCAATAAAAAAATGGAGTACAGACCTAAATAGAGAACTCTCAACAGAGGAATATAAAATGGCCAAAAGATACCTAAGGAAATGCTCAACATCCTTAGCCATCAGAGAATTGCAAATTAAAACACCTATGAGATTTCATCTTATACCTGTAAGAATGGCCAAGATCAAAAACACTGATGACAACTTACGATGGAGAGGTTTTGGGGAAAAGGGAACACTTCTGCATTGCTGGTGGGAGTAAAAATTGGTGCAGGCCCTTTTGAACATCAGTATGGTTATTCCTCAGAAATTTAGGAAACAACCTTCCTCAAGACCCAGCAATACCACTTTTGGGTATATACCCAAAGGATGCTCAACCATACACAAAGAAATGTGTTCAACTATGTTCATAGCAGCATTGTTTGCCATAACCAGAACCTGGAAATAACCTAAGTGACCCTCAGCTGAAGAATTGATAAGGAAAATGTGGTACATTTGCACAATGGAGTACTACACAGTGGAAAAAAATAATGACATCTTGAAATTTGCAGGCAAATGGATGGATCTAGAAAACATCATATTGAGTGAGGTAACCCAGACCTAGAAAGACAAATATAATATGTACTCATTCATAAGTTGCTTTTAGACATAAAGCAAAGAAAACCAGCCTACAATTCACAATTCCAGAGAACCTAGACAACAATGAGGACCCTAAGAGTGATATACATGGATCTAATCTACATGGGAAGTTGAGAAAGACAAGATCTCCTGAATAAATTGGGAGCATAGGGACCATGGGAGATGGTTGAAGGGGAGGGGAGGGGAAGAAAGGGGAGCAGGGACAAATGTAGAGCTTAATAAAATCAATAGGAAAAAATATTTTCATAATAAAAATGTCTGCCAGGTGCTGTGGGATAATGGTCTTCTGCCCTGTAAAGATTTGTCACTTGTATTGCTTTAATAAACACTGATTGGCCAGTAACCAGGCAGGAAGTATAGGTGGGGCAACCAGAACAGGAGAATTCTGGGAAGAGGAAAGGCTGAGTCTGCAGTTGTCACCCAGACACAGAGGAAGCAAGATGAGAATGCCTTACTGATAAAAGGTACCAAGCCATGTGGCTAACACAGACAAGAATTATGGGCTAATGTAAGTTAATTAACTAGACCTCTGTGTGTTTCTTTGGGATTGAATGGCTACGGGACTGGGTGGGACAGAAATCTCTGTCAACAGAGAATATGACTGCAGTCACAGGAACTGGAAGACTGAGACAATAGGAGGCTAACCCAAGTTATGAAGACTCTGTTTGAAAAGCCAGTACAACAACAGTAAGAACAACAAATCCCAGAGACCATGACCAACAAAATGAATTTATCATGGAATGTGAGTATAAAGATAGTTTAAAGAATTTTTCATTGGGAAAATTTGACATAGGCGCTAGGTCTAAACCCTTCTCAGCTGAGTAGAAAGTAAGAAAGCTGTCCCTTCTTGTTTGTGTTTGTTTTGTTTCGAGATAGTCTCACTCTTGTAGCTCAGGCTGGTTTAGAATTCATTATGCACTTTAAGCTGGCCTTGAACTCATAGCAACCCTCTGGCTCAGCTGGGATCATAAGCATGTGCTACCATGCCTGGCTTATTTTCCATTTTTGATACACACCACACCACACACACACACTTTTTTCCTTGCCTGTACTGCAGTGTCAATGGGGGGCCAGAAGAGGGCATCAGATCTCCTGGAACTGGAGTTACCATTCAATGTGAACTACAAAGTGGGCTAGGAATTGAAACCATGTCCCCTGGAAGAGGAGCGAGTGCTTTTAACCACTGGGCCAGCTTTCCAGCTTGTAAAGATTATAAATGCTTTCCAAAGCCTCCCCCTCTGTCTGTCTTCCCCTCACTCCCCCTTTCTTTCTTTGTTTTGATGGCATCTCATTGTGGTTGTATTTTTATTATACATTGTTAGATGCAGTCGCATTGTGTAACTCAGGTTGGCTTGGAACTCATAATCCTTTTGCCTGAGCTTTTTTAGTTTGTATTTCTGGTTTCTTTGTGGTTGAAATTTGCAGTTTTCTAATGATTTAATGAAGTGAGACACATTGTCA
Organism: Myodes glareolus; assembly: GCF_982192425.1. NCBI lineage: Eukaryota > Metazoa > Chordata > Mammalia > Rodentia > Cricetidae > Myodes > Myodes glareolus. The sequence goes on along the minus strand of NC_142041.1, from coordinate 56,088,257 downwards.
TGTGCTTGTTACTTTTTCTTTCCCCTTCTTCCTTTCTTTCTTTCTTTTTTCTCTTTCTGAGACAGGGTTTCTTTTAGCTCAGGCTGGGCTGGCCTTGAATTCCCGGTTCACCTGCATCTGCTTTCCAGCTGCTGAATTACAAGTGTGAACCACCACACTCAGTTCACTTTTCTATCTTTTTTTGGCAACTTAATCTAGTCAATTTTTTTTTGTAGATTTTAATTGCATTTATCCTCTCATTGAATTTTGAGAGTTCTTTAATAGAATAAAATCTCTGATTTTTTTTATTACTTTAACTTTCTATTTATTCTTTGTGTCTTTCACATCATGCATCTTGATCCTATTTATCTCCCTATCCCTTTGTATCTTCCTTCTGCTTTTGTAACCCAAAATAATAAAATAAAATTTAAGAGAAAAAAAGAGGAAAAAAAAGAAGGAAAAATCTTGTTGTGGAAGCTGTCGTGTGACACAGTGAGTTCATATATCTTTACTTGCAAGTGTTCATTGCAAAGAGTCTGGTTCGAGGCCTCTGGCTTCTGTTATACTATTGATGCTGGGCCTTCACTGTGACTCCTCTCGGATGTCCTGCTGTTGCCCTGTGTTGTGGAGGGCCTGCAGCTTTGGGTCTGCAGGACCAGCCCCTTCATGTGCTCCAGCAGATAATAGATGGAGTGGGTTTGCGGGCGAGCCACTCAGCCCTGATTCTGGGCCTGGGCGGCTGAAGGGTTGGACAGCCTGCCAGCTATCTGCCATCCTCACCACCAGGGTGAGCTCTCTAGCATTGCTCCAGCTAGCTCACCCAATGCAGCAAAGAGCAAGGGGCTGAGCAGGGCAGGTTCGCCTGCTTTCATGTCCGCAGGGCTCACTCACCCCACACCTACACCACCCGAGAGTCAGCTCTACTGTGTTGCCCAGGCAAGATGCGGGGTCCACTCTGCCGAGTGCTGTAGCCGGTGAGGGGCACCGGATAGCTTTCCTGCTCTCATGACCTTCAGGGCTAGCTCTTCCACCTATCACAGGTGGTGAGGGAGGAGTGCTGCAGCCGATGAGGGGCGGAGTCCGGTCTCCCTAGAGTTGCGGCCAGTGAGGGGTGGGGCCATCTCTGAGGAGCCTCACAACCTTCAGTATGATGAGCCATGGACATCAATCAACACAGATCATAGCTGCCTCATACCTGCCTCTGGGCCACGGCCCCAGACATGGCCCTTGTAGCTCAGGCCCAGCCCCGCCCCCCCTTTCTCTCCCCTAGAACCCCACCATACATTTAGTTGCTCACAATGACAATGTCAACTGCCTGGCGCCTCAAGGGCAGGCGTTGGGCAGGGTCATACTTCCATTCTTCTATACACATGCTCCCTGATCCTGATTTACGTAAGTTCTGGAGTTTTGATCTCGGGTCTTCACATGAGCATGGCAAGTGCTTTACCCACTGAACCATTTCCCCAACTCTAAATGTTTACTTTTAAAGAAAGTCCTCAAATTCGTTTGATACGTTTGAGCTAGTGTATACAAATGGCTGTGAACTATTTTAATTTCATACTTCATCTGGTTTTATAAGATTTAAATGATTTCGCATCTTTTTAGATCTCTTGAAAATAGACTTTATAATAGCATGCAAAGGTAATACTATCTTTTTGAGAACTTTTCCCTATATAAAACGAAGGGAAAAAATTTACTTCAAAATCTGAAAACACTTGCCTCCAAGTTCTACAAAGGTAGTCTGTACAAAACTGAACACAGCAGTTTTGCTTCCTGTTAGAATATAAATGGAATAATGTATGACCCAAGAGTAAATAAGAAGGCACTGATTCCCAATAACATTGGAAGACTAAGGAGCTCCACAATTTAGCCCGGAAGAAGCCGAGATAGGAAAATCATGAAGGAGCCTGGGCTTCTCGGTGAGTTTGAGGTCAACCTGGGGTATTTACATAACACCGCTTACCTCAAAAAATATTAATTTCTAAATAAATCTCTCTCTTTAGACCTTACTAAGTTACCCAGAAGATAAAAATAATATTTTAAAAGTGCGTTTCCTTCCCAGAATCTATACCTTGAGAAAAAGGAAGTTTTTTTTTAAGCCAGTGTATCTACCTGATGCCATCGAACTGAAAGCTCATCTTGATTTGTATTTGCACCTGTACCTCTGATTTGCAAAAGACGATGCGTACAGTTTCAAAATAGCAAAAATGTCAGTTTGTTACAATATTAACCTGTGGGTCAGCACTCTATGCAGTAGAGCATGGTGCCTTGCAAATTTGGGCTCTTCACCGTGTCCAATCGTTACTGTAGTTAATAATCTCCTTGCATGCCTCTTTAGCCGTGTTATTCCTAATTGCTAGAGAAGTTGAAACCGCAAGAAGCTCCCTTCCTTATGCAAGATTCCCAGGTTACTGCAGCTTTCCGGGGCAGTTCCCAGGCTGGGGCTCCTCCGCCCCTCCACCGCGCGTAGCATCCCGTCCCCTTTGCAGATGGAATAGGTGGCTAAGCTTCTTGAGCATCGACCATTTCCCATTCCACGCCAATCTCCAGAACACAACGTCTTCCCCTTTGTCGCACTTTTATTTATTTTGGGGGAGAAACAAGTGATGCTATCACAGGGTCTCGGGCACTTTCTTCATTTCTGAGCAAAACTAGTTCACACACGCTTAAAAAATAACGGCCGCGCAAATTTTCTGGCTAGAAGGTTAAGTGGAAGACCGCGCCCCCTAAGTGGCGAGGCTCACGGCGCGCGAACGACTGCCCGCGAAGTCCTCCGCCGCCAAGGACCCCGGGCGTCTCCGCCCCGGGGGTACGCTCCGCACCGCTCCGGAGGTGGCGGTGGCGGGATCGGTCCCGGGGCGGCTTCCGGCTCACACCCCGCAGTGCAGAAACTCGCCTTCCCGGCAACCTCCGCGCGGGGCGCCCCGACCACCGTGCGGCCCAGACAGCGTTCCGGGTCCTGTCAGCTGCCCGGGCCGCGAACCTGGCCTCGCGCCTCCCTCGGGCTCCGCGGCGCTCGCTCCCCGACTCCCGCGAGTTCCAGTCCCGGCTTCCAGCGCCGCCGGCCCCGCCCTCCGCCGCGCGCGCGCTCCCCGCCCCGCCCCCCGCCTCCGCCCCCCCCTCGCGCAGCCGCTCCAGCCAATGAGGTTCGGGGCCGCGTGCGCAGATTCAAACGGCGGCTCTTGAGGGAGGCTAGGCGCGAGATTCGGCGGTGCGGACAAAACCCTGCAGGAGGCTGCGAGTGCTGCAGAGCTGCTCGCTGCGGGGAGAGGGCGGGGGTCGGCGCCCGTGACGGAGCCGCGCCGGGCCGGCAGCGCCGAGGCGGAGGCGGAGGCGGCGGGAGGGGCGGGCGGAGGGCGGGAGCACGCCTCCTGACATGGTGAAGGCATCCCTGGCCGGGCCGGGCCGCGGCTAGGAGCAGCGGGTCTTTGGTCCGCCCCTCTGTCCCCGACCTGACCGGGCCGGCCTTCCTCTGCCGGCCACCTGAGGGAAGGAGCGGGGGAAGCGGCGGGAGGGTCTCGGAGAGGGAGCATTCGCCGGAGGCTGGAGGAGGCTGACCCGCGTCCCCGCCCAGCCCGCGCCTATGCGGTACTTGAAGGATGGCGAAGAGGTCGCGCAGGTGGGTGACATTCCCTCGGCCTGGGCCTAGCGGCCCTGTCTGGGCTCCGGCTCTCTGTCCCTTCCCGCTGGTCCCCACTCAGGCCCTCTCAGGCCTGGACATGTTCCTTTCCGCTGCCCCACACCCACTTCGGCCGCGCTGGCCGGAGCACATCCATCACGACAGGAGAGTCAGGGCCACTGTGTGTGTGGGACCCTAACACATGCTCAGGTTGCTCTTTTGCCCGGGTTCTCCCACACCTCGCAGCCACTTACAGGAGAGGTTTCTTGCCAGGTAAGTTTGTGCACATTCAGGGGTTACGCCACCCCAGAAGTGGTCGTGTTTGCCTGGGAGACTTGAAACTGGCTTACCGTGCCAATCACAGCAGCATCTCCGTGACAAACCTGGGTGGGCAGCATTCTGGGACATCCTCTTGAGAAGGGGACCTGCTAAATATGTCATCTCCACACTGCTGTTCTGAGCTTTCTCTCTCTGTAGCCTCTGAGGAGATTTTTACGTTGTTACCATCGGTTAAACTTGACCGTGAAACAATGGGTTGAAGTTACTTTGTATTCCGAGTGTTCATGTTTGTTTCTGACCATATCTGGGTTGTAACAAGTAGGACACAATTTTCTTGTTGTTGATGAAAGATGTGCTAGAATGTCTTCATGAGCCTTTTATACCATTGTAATAGCTACTCCTAAATCGTGTGGAATAATCAGATGACAAAAATCTAGTGTCTCGATTTTCAGTATTAAGGAAACCTGAAGAAGATTTGGCAGAATTTCCAAATATCTCCATTTATCTAGATCCATAGCCTCAAAATCTTAGGGCTGTATTTCCTGAGTTGAGATTTAGTACTGGGAGTTACTACAGAGTTAGATTTAAAATAGCTACACACAAAATACTTTGCTTTATTCATTTGTTAAGCATCTGCCGTGTGTAAGATAGTTCTGCAGATATCAACTTAAGTTTATTTAAGACATAATTGCCTTCTATGTATTAGCTGCAGAATAGGTTGGTCATTGCAGTGGAACAGATGTGCATACACCCACAGGCCTTGCCACTGTTATGTTTCTGGCTTAGATAGTTTAAAGTTTTAGCAGCATTTTTACTCAATAGAAGACAGTAGCCCTTTTCCCCCCAGTCTGAGCAACCAACAATGTCTACGGATGGTGCCACTTATCTTTTGGCGGCTAGAAGCAGGAGCATGCAGGTAAGAACTGCTGGTCTACAACTTCAAGGACAGAACATTCCCATCTTCAGAAAACATGCGGATTTAAAAATAATTAAGATTGCTGGGTAATGCTTTAGGCTTTTTGAATTTTGAAGTCTGTTTTTAAATGATGTAAAGTGAAAAGTGAATGTATCAAGTCAATAAGAGAACCTTGTATATACCTGCTGTGTGCCATTATCTACTTAGAATCATTGTTAATCTTACATGAAACAGTATCTTGGCTAATTCTGTCATCCTCATTTAGTTAAAAGTTACTGTTAAATACTGATGTATGAATGTCACATTCTTCTCAGATTTTTTTGTGTTTTCATGTCACAGTTGATCTTGCTTCCTAATGGTAGGCTAAGGAGAAATGATTTAGCAATTACTTCTTGTAAATGATTTTATTACCAGTACTGGGAGTTTGACCTCTAAACATTAATTATACTGTTGGCTCTTATTTCTTGCCAGTTAATTGAAGTTTAATTGAAACACTATAGAATGGTAAAGAGTTATGTCTGGAGTAATTGTGTTGCAGTGAAACTCTGCTTCTCAGGGGATATGGATAGAGGATGTGGTGAGAAATCACCATCACTGGTGTGCTTCTTTGGGTTTTCTTCAATGAGTCCCGTGGGCTGTTAAATTTATTGTATTAGAGGCTAATAGAATGTGAAATATTTGAGGGTGAATATTATTCATTGGGCCCTCTTCTCTTGACTAAGAATCTTAGTATAGATGAGTTCAATTTATAATAGAAACAGGGTCATTCAGTACTTTGGGATCTCCAGAATACAAACTTTTATTAATGTGAATGGAAAATTTTATAAGGATAGAGGCATAAATTCTTATAGTAGACTCTTTCTATGTGATCTGAAAAATAAGGCCAGCTAAGAGCAGAAAGTGTTTACCCTAAATATGAAATAACTGAAAGATATTGGTTCTTTTTATTTTTTAATAGCTGCAGAGTCTGTCACTGAGATTTGCATATAGGAAAAGGTCATGTAGTTTGTGGCTTAAAATAGTTTTAGAACCCAGTGGCAGTTTTAATGATGTAATTTAGAGATAATTCTTTTATTGGGATATCTGTTAAAAACATGCATTTGATTTTTAAGCATTTATGTAAAATAAGTATAGTTTTATTTTAGTACTTAAAATTTTTATCTTTTCTTTTCATGTGTATGCACGCATGCATGCATGCATACATACCTGCCAAGGTGTGCAAGGTGAAAGGGCAGTTATCTGGAATTAGTTCACTCCTTGTGAACTATGTGTGTCCTGGGGACCACACTCAGGTTGACAGGCTTGACAGCAAACACTTGTTGCGCCATCTTTACTGTCCCAGTTTAGTTTTTAAAAGCTAATTAAACCCTTAAAAATAATTACACTTAAAAAATAGTTACACTTACAGTAATTCTGATGCTGCAAAACCTACTTATTAGGTATAGGTTAAGATATTTATACTGAAGATGACCAATGATTAAATTAAAATGATAAGATGAAAACTAGATTCTACACAGAAAGTTTTTTTCCTTAGTAGTATGCATGCATTTGTGTGTGTGTGTATGTATGTATGTATGTATGTATGTAGCAACTTCACTGTTGTTTACAGAAACGAGTGGAAGTGAATGTATGTAAAACTCTGAGAAAGGATTTTTTTTTAGTTAGCTTTGTCTTTAATTAGCAGTGTTTTGGGAAAACAGATATAATTCATTTCAGTTTTTATTTGTTAATATAAGGTATTTGGACTTTTTAGTCTGTAAGGTAGCTTATAGAGCCTTAATGTGTATGTTATTTTGAGAACTTTTGTTACCATTCTTTTTTGTTTAAAAATATACTTCTCTAAATGAATTATAAATGTTGTCCATTGTCTTCGTTTATTGGTAGTTATATAGAACTCTTTTCAGTATGTATTTCAGTGTTTGTAATATTAATGTCCAGATTATCTGAAGTCAAACTTTGTCTTATTCTAATACTAGTTTGCAGTCTAGAGATGGAAGCCCGTCATCATGCATGCAGTACATCATATTTACCACTGGGTGGCCTGATTTCACTTTATTAAATCAGCTTGGTAAAGTCTCATAATTTGAGTGCAGCTGAACTGAAAATAATTAAATATACAGTTGCCCCGACCTCAAAAAGTATAATAAAGATGTTTTTTGAGACAGGGTCTCTCTATGTAGTACTAGGTAGCCTCAAATTTACCATCTCACTATGTAACCTGGGCTAGACTTGAATTCATGAAAATCTTCCAGACTCAGCATCCCAAGTATTGAAATTACAGATATGAGCCATTACAGGATATGAGCCATTATGACCAGCCTTGTGACAACTATTTGAGATCTGAGGAAATTTGAATTAAGAATGTGATCAAGTTGAAGCAGTTTTACTACTACAAATTCTTTAATTTCTCTAATTATTTTTTCAGTAAAAATAAATTATATTTTTCCTTTGTTTAACTCATATCTATTAGATTATGTTATTCTGTACTTCTCCCAAACATTTTATCTTAAAAACCAAGTGTAATTTTTTTGTGTTGATTCACAAGTAAAGTCATGACTCTTGTATCCTATTAGCTTATACCCCAGTGTAAAATTACCTTTAACCATTTTCCTAGCCTAACATGTTACAGATATTTTTATGCTTCTTTTTGCTGTTTCATAATCATCTTTATCACTTTATTTAACCATAAAACAGTTTCTAGTCAGTTGTGGCAGTGCATAGCATATCTATAATATTAGCTCTTGGGAGCCAGGAAGGAGAGTCATTAGTTCAAGGCCAGCCTAGATTACAAAGTGAATTCAAGGCTACCTTGAGATAGTCAGATGTCTCAAAACCAAAAAGAAAATACCAGCTAAGTATTAAACACTTTATAAAAAGAATTTTTCTTGACTTAAATAAGAACAGTAACAGTGATTGTGGAAAACACAATCTTAGATTGGTGAGCTTTTTGGTTTATAACTAGTATAATATTTTATCTACTTCTTTTGTCTTCTAGGTTAATCATGCTATAGTAGAAATAATTCATTTTATTTAACTACATAGTAGAAAGCTCAATTTTACTGAATCATTACATATCACTAACACTGATTTCTGCAGTATGAAAATGCCCCCAAATGCTGTAAAATGTTGAAAAATGATTAGCTCTGTCTATAGTTTCTAATTACTGCTGTTGTAGCATCTTTTCATTGTTAATGGTGAAAGTGGAACTTTGATAAGGTTACATATGAAGATTAATTCTTTTCCTTTAAAATTACTTTTTATCTTGTGTATGTATATGTTTGTATGTATGCATGTGTGGGTCTGCTTGTGCTGCAGTCAGAATAGTCCTCAGGAACCCTTCCACCATGTGGAAGTCTCTTCTTCCACCATGTAGGTCTTGGAGATCAAGCTTAGGTTGTCAGGCCCACACAACTGTCTCTGAATCATCTTGCTGGCTCCGTCACTCCCCCTTTCTCTTAGTAAAAAGAGAAATTATAAGCAGAGTTAGGCATTTTTTTGTTACAGTTAGTGAAATTGATACATTTCTAGGCTTCTTTGCTACATTACTAGAAATTATATTATGCTTTCAACAATCAAATGTACATAGAAATAATTTGGGGCTGGGGATGTTGCTTCATGGTATGATGCTTGTTTAGCATAGATGAAGGCTCTGGGTTTAACATTTATCTCTGAAAACAAAATCAACAAAAGAAGCCTATGTACCAAAAGTTTATGCTAAAATTAGGAGGTGGCTTAGTCAAATGCTAGGAAAGTCCCAGTGGTAGAGATGATTCTAAGAATCCTACTTTAATGTTCCCTTGTCTTTACCCTCACCCACTCAGCCCAGCTTCCTGAATGCTGAGTAGACTATATAGCTCATTGTCTGAAACTGATGACCATGTTAAGTGTAAAACAGAATACAACCTTGTGAAGAAATAGAAATTTCTCACAGAGTGTGCAGGTAAAAACAAACAACAGAGTTTCAAAGTGAACAAGGTTTTAGAAAAATTACTCCTTGGTGACTAGTGTTTTTGACCAAAGTAATACTTTTGTAACTCATATCCCTAAAATATTTTGATAAGAACCTTCAGGTGGATTTTGTACAGATAAGATGTGATATAGGTATTTTTGTGATCATTAAAGATCTATACAGGCACATTTCTAAATTAAAATTTATTTTGGCATAGAGATAGCCTAGTTAAAAAATAGTTTTGAATATGTTGTGATGGAAGCTCTTAAGACCAGAGAGGAATGAGGACGAAGAGAACTTATGAGAAGCATGCCTGACAGTTTTTTGGGGTGTCAGGAAGTGGTAATGTTGTTAAGGCATTTCCAAGAAAGGTTAGGCTAGATTTAGATACTCTCAGTCAACCCCTTGTGTGCTGAATTTCCTTTAAAAGTTTGTTTTAGCAGGTTCTACTTCTTAAAATTCTACCAGTCAGAGGTACATTTGGATTTGAACAAAAAGAATGTCTTCCCCCTCTTCCTAGAGCAGTGGTTCTCAACCTTCCTAATGCTGCAACCCTTTAATACCCCAACCACAAAATTATTTGGTGCTATTTCATAACTATAATATTGCTACTGTTGTAAATATCTGATATGTTACTCCAAAGGGGTCACGCATGACCCTCATGTTGAGAACCACTGATGTAGAGCCCTCTCCCTTCTTGTATATACTTTGAGATCATACTGGTATTGAGGAAGGCAGACGTTTTAGATGGACTGAAATGGAATACTGCAAATTTTGTAGTATAAAGCAGTTCGAGGAGGAGGAATACTAAGGAAATCATTCATTGATCTTACAAATATTTGAATGGCGGTGTTGTGCTTGGTTTGGGAGGTGAACATGGTAACTAACCTTGGTCTTTACACTGTTGAGCTTACAGTTTGGTTGGGAAGGTTGGCAAATGTGATTAGCATTAAGATAAGAAAGAGCAGATACTCTGTAAACTACGGTACGGAGCGTGGTCCAGCTAAGGAGCTTACTTAGAAACTTGAAATCCTTGGACCTTGAAGCATTTTCATGTTATTGTGTGCTCCTGGTTAATCCCATGATATTTCTGATAGTAGATCTTGGCTCTTGGCTGCTAGTAGTAGGTATTTTTTTTAACTAAACCTGTATATTGATTTGAGGCATAGTTCCACAACAATATTAGGGATTAGCAGATTATTGTTGCAATAGAGGCATCACAACTAACAGACTAGAGGAGTTTGATATTTTGTCTGCCCCAATATGAAAATTTCTGGTCAAATGGATTTGACAAATGAGAGGAAATTGGGGGTTCCTACAAAGGGTGTGTTATATGTGCATAAAATCTAGAGCTTGACTTTTAATTTTTGTAAGATCGAATTTGTATACTATATTTAGATATTAAAAGTCATTTATATATTGCATTAAATATACTGAAATCTTCCTACTTGATATTTGAAATCAGAATGAATTTTTAGGAGTTAAATTTAGTAAGAAAAAATAATTTTAAATACCATTAGATGATCAATGTATATAATACTGAACCATCTTTTCTTAAAGGTAAGTGATATGATAGTCATCTTACAGTCCTGAGAAGTTAGTATGTTTAGGATTGTAAACTTGTAACTTGAACCTTGTTCTCATTTCTGAAGGCACTTGAGGTTTGCCTTTTTAACTTCCAGTTTCTTACTATGCTTTCCTCATTTTCCCAGTGTGTTATATAACTAAAGTGGTTGGATAGTAAACTGTAGAACTCAACTGTGCCTTATTTGGTGAGACTTTGGGAAGATGTTACTTTTCTAAGTCCAAGTTTTTTTGTTTCGTTTTGTTTTGTTTATTTGTTCTTTTTAAACCTCTGAGCATGGCAATACTGATAATACTCCTCTCTTATAGTTAGTTGCGAAGTTTGTTTTCTTTCAATGATTTATTTAAATTCTCTTTAGACAGGATCTCACTATGTAGCTACACTTGCTCTGGAACTCCCTGTTTAAACCAGGCCAGCCTCAAACAGAGGCTTCCATCTGCTTCTGCCTCCAGAGTGCTGGGATTAAAGACATGTACCATCATGCTTAGCAAGATTTCTTAAAAAGAATATTTTGTGTGTGTGTGTATATGAGTGTTTGCCTGTGTGTTTGTGTGTACGTGCACACAAGCATTATGTGTATTCTTGGTGCCTGGGGAGACCAGAAAAGGGTGTTGGGTCCCCTAGAATAGGTGGTTGTGGGTTCTAGGAACCAAATCCAGGCCCTTTTAGGATCTGCAAGTATGCTTAACCCCTAAAGGATCTCTGCAGCCCCTGATATGACATTTTTAGAGGGAAATTTAATAGACTGCTATAATCTTTGATACTTGAAAAGTTTAAAATAAATGCTAGTGAGTGTCATTTTCAGATGCTCACTACTTCTCATTCCTCTGACTACTCAGTACCATCTACTCAGATTATCATAGAGCCTTGCCTCCTTTAGGGGTTCATTCTTGAAAATTCCCTTTTCCTTATTTCACTCCATATCAACCCAAGCGCTGATTTTTTCACTTATGTCAGTTTTCTTGGGTCATCTCATGTCCTCAACTATTATTTTTAATTTTATTCTCTCTCTGTATGTGTGTTTATGTCTGTGTGTGTACACATGCACACATGTACATGTGCTTGTAGAGGCCAGAACACAATCTTGGGTGTTTTCCTCAATATGCTCCGATGTATTTTTTGCGATAGTGTCTCTCACTGAACCTTAGCTTGCTGATTTACCTTTGCTCACCGTCCTCAAAGCTCTCCTTCTTTTCCTCACATAGTTGTTCTCTTGCTTTCGTGCTACATATATTCCAGTATCCTCTATTGTTCCCATCTTCTCCGTTAGGACTTAATTTTCTAAACTTTGTTTAATCTTGAGACTATAATTGTTTATTCTGAGTAGCTTCTTTAGTCACACCTGCATATATAGACTTAGAGATTGAATTAAATAATTTAAATAAAAATTTTGAGCTTATATATTATGTTCTTTTGTAGTGAGGATGAGGATGACGACCTTCAGTATGCTGATCATGATTATGAAGTACCTCAGCAAAAAGGACTGAAAAAGCTCTGGAACAGAGTCAAATGGACAAGAGATGAGGTAGTTACCTGGCAAAATTTACTAGACTCGTATTTATCAATTAATACTATTATAGTTATGAACAACATTATAATAAAAACAATGTGAGAACAAATTATCAACTCACTTGTACTTTTTTTTTTTTTTAAATTATGACATTGCGAGGCAGTGGTGGTACAACTTTTAATCCCAGGGGAGGCGGATGCAGGAGATCTCTGAGTTCAAGGCCAGCCTGGTCTACAGAGTGAGTTCCAGGACAGCCAGAGTTAATAGAGAGAGAAAGCCTGTCTCAAAAAACAAACAAAACAACAACAAAAGCAAAAAAAAAAAAAAACAACAAACCAATAACACAAACAGTTGGTTCTTTCGGATTTACTCAAACAGTATAGTAAATGGAGGAATTTGTGTGATAATGACTTTAATTCTTCTCAAAATGAGTACCAGACATGACTTGAGAGAGTGAGAATACCATCTATATGCCAGGGGTGGGAAAAAATTTTTAATTTTTATGCCTCTCTTAATAGGATGACAAGTTAAAGAAGTTGGTTGAACAACATGGAACTGATGACTGGACTCTAATCGCAAGTCATCTTCAAGTAAGTGAGATGTGAAGTGTATTTCTGTAATAGCAGGTCTTACCTAAGGTATTAGTTTACATATTCTTTTTTCAGAAATATATTTGTATTAAAACATCTGGTTAATTTTTTTCTGGTGTTGTTTGTAGTTGTTTGCTAATGACTTAGAAAGTAATTTTCTAGAACAGGTTGAATACCTCAAATCTGAAATCTGAAGTGCTTCAAAATTCACAGCTTTCTTGGGTACTGACATAGAGCCAAAGTAGAAGGTTTTACACTTGACTTAATGTCACATGTCACAGTAAAAATGCTAGGTGTACTTAATATGTGTAAAATTATTAGATTATGTGTATAAGGTAGATATTAAGCATAAATAAGTTTTATCTATCAACTTCTGACCTATCTCCCAAGATACATCATTATATATGTAAATGTTTCACATTTTAAAAAATCCTGAAATCTGAAATAGTTCAAGTCTCAAGAATTTTGAATAAAGGATACTCAGTCTGTACAGCATTTATCCAGGGGCCTAAAAAGATTACTAAAAAAATTTCAGAAGTGGCATTAGGTTTGGGTAGGACTTCACAGATATTTGTGATAATTTTTTAATTTAATTTTATTTTTTATGTATTTTGAAAATTGAACCTAGGGCCTTGTACATTTAGGCAAGCACTTTACCACTAATATACATCCTAAACTGTTATATGTGTTAAGAATGTAATTTTATAAAATATGAAAGTAGTTTTGCACGTATTCATTTGTTTCTTAGAGCATTGTGAGTAGTTAGATTACCTGTATTTTAAATTTCAGTGTTGATTACTTTGGTTTCAGAAACAATGTTACTGAAAAAAACGATGGTGTTTTTTTCCGTATTATCATAGTATCTTTCAGTGTAACCTGAAAGCTGAGATCAAATAATGGGGGAAGAAAATAGATTGTGGAGTTAGCTGAAAATGTATTCACTTGCTTCTGTAGTACTGTGAGAATTAGACATATAAGAAGGTGTTCAATAAAAGCAAGCTAAATTTGAAGTTATGTATGCTGGATTTAACATAGAATTGATACAAAGTTATCTGAAAGTCATTTTGAAAAAAGTAGTATCCTTAATATGGATCAGCATTGATAGACGAAAGCCATAAATGAAGAAGCTCAGTTTAAGTAAGTTAATGAAGTCTGGCAGGAAAAGGCATTAACTGAGAAGCTATTTTTATATATCCCTTATATGTTTTTGTTTCTCTCTCTCTCTCTCTCTCTCTCTCTCTCTCTCTCTCTCTCTCTCTCTCTCTCTCTGTGTGTGTGTGTGTGTGTGTTTGGTACTGGGACTGAACTTGGGAACTTGGGACCTTGTGCATGCTAGTGGAGCATATACCCCAGAGCTGTATCTCCAGTTCATTTTCTCTCTAAAGTGTCAACCTTTAACCTACTGAGCTGAAGTATAATGTATATCTTCTATAAGAATGTTTAATGTTTAATGTTGATTGATAATTTGAAGGGACTTCATTTACAAATATACTTTTAATTCCATATAGAGTCTAGTAATACCTTTAGGGTTGTTTTCTTTTAAACTGTTACACTGTATGAGTTTGACTTGCTATATCTAAAGTCATATGTCCACTTCATAAAGTTTTCTGCCTCCTGTCATTTATTCCTCAACCCTGGATTAATTTTATTTTTTGGATTTTTGAGGCAGGGTTTCTTTGTAGCTTTGAAGCCTGTCCTGGAACTCGCTCTGTAGACCGGGCTGGCCTCGAACTCACAGAGTTCTACCTGTCTCTGAGTGCTGGGATTAAAGGCGTGCATCACCACTGCACAGCTGAATTAACTTTTTATGGAATATGTCTTACTATGTTATAAAGGATAGTATAGAGGTACATACTTTAATTTCAAATGTATTTTTAATTTGCAATCTAAACCTGTGATTAATTAAAGATACAGAATTGGGATTTTAGGCATGTAAAATAAATATTACATAAAATAATAAAATAAATAAATGTAAAAGTTTGATGTTGAATATAATATTGATTCATATTTTGTTCATATGGGTATACTTAAATTTGGGCTAATTTGCTTCCTGGGAGACATTTATTCAATAATAAAAATGTCCAAATTCTTCCAGAATCGTTCTGATTTTCAATGCCAACATCGATGGCAGAAGGTTTTAAATCCAGAATTGATAAAGGGTCCTTGGACTAAAGAAGAAGATCAGAGGGTAACATGTTCATGTTCATGTTCTGAAAAAAAAATTTAAGTGTTTATTTTTGTGTATGTGTTTGGGCACATGTATGTGCATGCGTGCTCATGCCACAGCTCATATGTGAAGGTAAAAGAATAATTTGTGGGAGCTAGTTCTCTCCTACCCAGCATTTGGGTCTCAGTGGTCAAACTCAGGTCATCAGGCTTAATGACAAGTGCTATTGAGCCATTCACTTGCCCATGTTCATATTCTTTGTGCTCACTGTGTATGTAGAATATATTCAGTAGATTATTTATTATTTATTAGATTTATTTTTACTTATTGTTTATTTTTCAAGACAGGGTTTCTCTGTGTAGCCCTGGCTGTTCTGGAACTCACTCTGTAGACCAGGCTCTGCCTCCTGAGTGCTGGCATTAAAAATTTGCACCACCACTGCCCAGCTAGATTTATTTTCTTATTAACTTATTATAACACATAAAGTATGATTATGTATGTACATACATGTAGAGGCCCAAGGACTACCTTGGGTGGTGGTGTTCCTCAAGACAGTGTCATCCAGCATTTTTTATGAAGTAGGGTCTCTCTGACCTTAAACTTGACAAGTAGGAATAGGTTGGTGGGCCTGTGAGCATCATGGGCCTGCCTTTCTGCCACCCTATTGCTGAGATTGCAAGTGTATGCCACTATGCTCAGATTTTTTTTTTAATGTATTTCTGGGGATGGAACTCAGGTCTTCATGACTGCAAGGAAAGCATTTTAATAACTGAACTATCTTTCCAGTTCATACTTTAAGTTACTTGGTACTGTTCTTTGGAGGCTGTGCTGTATATAAGGATTGAATGTTGAATGTCTTGAAATATAACCCTCCCCAGGCAAAAATGAGTGAAACCACATGTAATAAATACAGTCTTTTTTGAGGGCTTTATTTATTAAAGGAATAATGCTTTATTTAAAGTTTGGTTTAGCCCAACCTTCAGTCCACAACCCCAGACGGCCTATACAACAAAGAGGGTCCCCTAAGAGAGAAATACATGAATACATAGGAAAGAGAAAAAGACAACATCTCCTGGGTAAACTGGGAGCATGGGGATCATGGGAAAGGGTCGAAGGGGAGGGGGAGGAAGGGAGAAGAGTGGAGAAAAATGTATAGCTCAATAAAATCAATAAAAAAGTGACTTAAAAAACAACTGAACTGAAGCAAAAAAGAAATACTGTCACTATGAATAGGTCTAGAAATAAATAGTATGTGCTCAAAAAATATTCCTCAGACATTAATAAAATGTACAAATCTTAAGGATTTTCATTTAAAAAAAGTTTGATTTAGCAACATTTAAGGCATAGTTTCCTGTCAAAATTTAATTAGCATTAACAATGGATTTTAATTTTCTTTTCACATTTAGTAACTTAATATGTAAGGAAATCATTCTTAATTTTTCCTCTTGACTGTAAATGAACCCAGGATTAGAATAGAAACATCTGCCTTCCACTAGGAATTCTCTTTAATTCAAACTCCTTAAAGCTTGCTTATTACTAGTGTACTTGGGGAATTAGAGAATTATTAGTGCCCATAAAGGAAAACAAACAGAAAGTTACTTCATTAGTCTCAGGACTGGCTGATTTTTCTTAATGACCAAGGATAAGTTTTGAAATGTGTGATCTGGGGCTGGTGAGATGGCTTGACTGGTAAAAACTTGTGGTTTGCTGTGCAAGCTTGACAGCCTCTGTTCAATCCCTGAATTCAAAGTGGGAGGAGAGAACTGCCTCCTGAAAGTTGTCCTTTGTATGGTTTGTATATGCCTGTACTCATTCTTGTGAATCATAAACATGCAAATAATAATAAATAAAGTTATGTAGAATACAGTGTGGGATCTTCAAAGACATTTAATAGCTAGACCTAGTGGCATTGGCTATAATTCTAGTTACTCAGTAGGTCTAGATAGGGCATTGCAAGTTTAAGGCCTGCCTGGGCAACTTAATGAGACTCTGTCTCAAAATAGAAAGTAAGAAAAGGGCTGGGAATATAATTCAGTGATAGAGTACTTGTTAAACATACCTAATATCATGAAAACAACCACAAAAACAATAACCAAAACTGCACGTTTAATCTTTAAACCTTATTTTCAAAATATGACAAGTAGAAACAAATCATGAATATATATGTGTTAAATTATCCATCAATATAGAATGGTTATGATGTGATATTTGACAGTGGGTCAAAATAGCAGTGAAGTAGGTCAGGCTGAGAAGATAAACTGTTACTCTAATTTTAGGTAAATTAAAAACAAATTTAAAGTGTAGGAGAAAATGTGCAAACTCTATTTTTTCAGTTTGATAAGGAAGAAATGAAAAGTCAGTAATTGTAGATCTTTTCTGCTTCCTAGTGAACTTATTTGACTTTTAGTTGAAGCTTATTTTCTCTTGTTTTTTTTTTGAAGACATAAGAGTAGAAAAGACAAATCTCAAAATTTTGTAGTTATTTTGAATTAATTTTGTATGAAAATGGTTTAACTTATGAAATTTTTGGTTTTTTGGGAATTGATTTTTGATCTTGCTGTATGCTGAAGGATTAGCTGGTAATAAATTTACTGTTTGTGAATTTTATTTATAGCTGAAATTTAATGTATTTATGTTAAATAGAATTCTTAATTTGGAGTTTTTTCATTTTGTTGTTGTTGCTGAGGTGCTTAGATCAGACCCAGGCCTTTGTGCACACTCAGCAAATGTTCTGTGACTATCCCTGCCTTGACATGCTTGAGTTACAGTTTGAAATTCTCTCGTGGTAATGGTTTTTCAACCTTTGTTTTTGCTTCTTAGGTTATTGAATTAGTCCAGAAATATGGGCCAAAAAGGTGGTCTTTAATTGCAAAACATTTGAAAGGAAGAATAGGCAAGCAGTGCAGAGAAAGATGGCATAATCACTTGAATCCTGAAGTGAAGAAATCATCTTGGACAGAAGAAGAAGACAGGATCATATATGAAGCACATAAGCGGCTGGGAAACCGTTGGGCAGAAATTGCTAAATTACTTCCTGGAAGGTGCTTATATAAACGAATGTACATTGTTTTTCTGTGCCTCAGCGTGGTTTTTACTACCTTACTGTTGAGTATATTTGCAAGAACCCCCTTTCCTTTATTTATAATTCAAATTTAGACTGTATAATAGAAACATTCATTTGGGACTCTTTGTAATAAATTCTGTGGTAAGGAATATGATTAGTTTGTGCAATAAAATGTTCAGACCTTTAAGTTATGTAAACAACATCTACTCCACAAGTCCTATTTTTGTATTATTGCCATTCAGGCAGAGCCTTTGTACAAGTTGGTGAAGTGAAATCTAAATTAGAGATCGATTTCACATTAGGTACTGTGCACCAGATTGGGGATTGCAAATACACTGATTGAAGAAACTTATTGTGAAAGTATGTTAAGGAAATCCAGTTCTTAATTGTGGTGAACTTCAGCCCATGTAACTGAAGTAGAGCATTTTCCTCAAGGGCAGCGCTAAGTGCACTCTTCATTCCACTGCTCACATACTTTCTGGCAGTCGCCAGCTACCCTAGGCAGCTTCATATCGTACTCAGACTACACGTCCTCATGCTTTATAGCTGTAATCTCTGTGTAGCACTTTATAGTAACCAATATGCTTCATATGCATTTCTTCATAATCTTTGTATACTTTGGAATTATGCGAACGGGAACATCAATGTCTTTGTTTCTTTCATCCAAGTTCCTAACCCTGGCCTGTGAACTTCTGATACATTCAGTGTTTTATGGACCATTTTTTTTGTTTAGGCCCTGCCTTGGGGCTTTAGCAGCGTAGGTTCCAGTGTCTGTCTTATGCAGGGCGGGATTCACACTACAAGCAGTGCTATGCTCAGCTTTATAAAAAGAACCTTGGAGTAAAAGAGAGCTGATGAGCCATAAATTCATAAGTTCTATAAATACAATATTCTAAGAAATGGTAAAGAATTCTTGCAATCTGTAATTTGTATTTTTCTTTCCTTTTTTTTTTATTAATGGAATTGAGGATTGTACCCAGGACCTCATTTATGATAGGCTGCTAGAGAAGCACTTTACCCCTTAGTTTTGTTTTGTTTTTCTCTTTTCATTTCCTGGTGTGAGGCTTTTGTACTTAGTATGCCTTTTACCCAGAAGGCTTTTTTTTCTGTTTTTATTTGAGCAAGTTCTTACTGTGTTGTCTCAGCTAGTCTTGAGGTCCCATCCTGCTACCTCAGCCTCCCAAGTGCTGAAGCTGCAGGCTGATGGCCTCGTGCAGGATGTTTTTCTGTTCTTGTACTGCTAGTTCAGTCTCGACTTAAAGATCTCAGCTTCACTGTCATCTCACCAGAGGTCTTTCCTGTGCCCCTAATCAAAATTACCCCACTTACTCACTTCTCATCCTATTTTAGTTATCCACACTGCAATGATAATTTTCCTATTTATTTCTTTGTCTTCTCTGATGCCATGCTTTCAGTAAGAATTTAAGCTCTGTGACAGCAGGGACCTTCTAAATACTTATTTCAACAGTTGTAAAAGTGTGTTTTATGGATTTTGTGTATGCTAGACAGTGCTGAAATTTTTGGATTCCCTTTTAAAATGATATACTTTCATTTCTTAGGACTGATAATTCTATCAAAAATCATTGGAATTCTACTATGCGAAGAAAAGTGGAGCAGGAGGGCTACTTACAGGATGGAATAAAATCAGAGCGATCGTCATCAAAACTTCAACACAAACCTTGTGCGACTATGGACCATTTGCAAACCCAGAATCAGTTTTACATACCTGTTCAGGCACATATTTTTAATATCTTTATTATTTAAAAACAGTTTCTTTAGTTGCTATATGGGAAAGGTTCTTGGTATTTTAGAACAAGTAAAATTTGTATCGGGCAGTGACATAGATAGACCTTTAAATTTCCAACTGAAAAAGTAAGCCATAAGTTTGACAAATATTTAGTATAAATTTCATTTAAAATTTCCTTTTATATGTGATTTTCACATTAAGAAATGTAGCATATAGCAGTACTCTTTAGTTCTTTGTAGTTATGGTCCAGTGGACATGAAGATGTGCTTTCACATCTACTGTAGTTTCTCCTCAAACATTGTTCTGTGTAATTGTAATATTGCCCAACTCACATCATTTAAACATTCCTTTGGGGAACAGTAAATAGTTGATCTTAATCTTGTTCACTTTACTCTTTACTTGGGTGATTTCAGCCTTCTTTCAGGTTCTCTAGAGGTTACTTAAGTTCAAACTGATGAGCTCTGTCTTGTCCCTGATAGCATGCATTTACCCACCTGTAAGAAATTTGTTTAGGAGTCTTCATAAGACTGGCTTTATTTTTTCCTGGCTGTCTGTGTCTTACGTGTTTGTGATGAGCAATTCTTAGTTCTGTTCACATAAAATATTAAGACTGTCAGGACTAAGTAGCACCTAACGAAAGATAAAACGGGGCATAGTGTTAAAAAGTCTGCTTCCTGAGCCTCGGGTTTTATTTCATTTTACTTTTTATGAGCATCACTAAGTTTTGTTAGACGTACTTTTAAAAGAACCACTTAACGTAGTGACATCTTCATTTACAAATAGGAAATTATACTGAAACCTGACATTAAGGATTTTAATGTTTTGTTTTTTTTAACATACTTTCTTCAGAGTCCTAGATTTCAGTAGCATAAACTATAAGGTTTTGCTTCTGTCTTAGAAAAATTACCAAAGTTTTTTGACTTACAGAAAGATAATTTTATAAATTAGTTGTTGCTAAGGAAGTGTTTGACAATCTCAACCAAAATGTGTTGGAACTATAAGGAGTTTTTTAGTATTTTAAGAATTGTTTCCCATTTAATAATTTAGAAAGCATTATACATTTAAAATTTAAACTATTAAGAAGATAATTCTATTTTTTCTTGAGAAGTGTGACATAAAGAAAAATACATTGGTTTAAAATACTGTGGCATATTTTCATTGGAAAGTTTGAGAAAAATAAATTTCTAATTTATTTGAGTTACCAAGTTGAGTAATACATGATTCTAATTGAGTATTGTCAAAGTTAAGTTCTAGATTAGAACAATGATTTTGCATTTGATAATGATTTAGGTAGATCCTTATAGAATATATACAGATTATATTTATTTGTATTTGATTACCAGATTTTTATAAACATCTCATATATTTTACTAGTGCTCACCGAATTCTAATACAATTATACAATTTTTTTTTAAATTTAGAGATTGACATTAGGTGGTGATAGTAGGAACATGATTTATTATCTCCTGTAGTCAACCCTCAAAAGCTGACTTTTAAAAATATGTGGTAGGGAGGTAATGTTGGTAATGAACTGATTGGCTGATACAACTAGGCTTAGAAGCTAGGTGTGGTGATAGACACCTGTAATTTCAGTTCTGGGGAGGCTGAGGCAGGAGGATCAGAAGTTTGAGACTAGCATCAGGTACATAGTTAAGTCCAAGCTGTTTGGGCTAAATAACAAAACCCTGTCTCACAAAACCAAAAGACAAAAAACACAAATCTAAAATATATATTTTTTCCTACACTTACTTATCGGTATACTCTAGGTATAGGCAAAATAATTATTAAGTATTATTAAGTATTATTAAGTATACTTATTAAGTAAGTAAAAACTATTGTTTTGAGTTTTCAAAGTTATTAGACAATATCCAATTTCCAAATTTTTGTTAGTTTATTTTTTTGGGTTTGTTTGTTTTGAGACATAATCTCACCATCAAGCCCTGAGATCTTACATAAATCTGTCTGCCTCTGCCTCCTGAGTGCTGGCATTAAAGACATGTACCTCCCTGCTTAGTGTTCTATTTCTTAATGTTGACATTTTATCACAGGCTGTCTTGGCATAAGATTTTTAAAAAATTGTATAACCTATAATAGCAATGCTTTACTTATTCTTTAGATCCCTGGTTATCAGTATGTATCACCTGATGGCAATTGTGTTGAACATGTTCAGACATCTGCCTTTATACAGGTAAGTTTTATTTGTAGCAGAAATACAAAGGAAGAGAGTTATCATCCATTGCTTACCTGTAATCCCGTTTTTTTTTGTTTTTGTTTTTTTTGGAAAATGATCACTTTAATAGTCTATAGAGTAAATTACATAACTTCATGGAAGTTTATTTAACAATAGTACACTAATGGTTTGTAATCCCGGTTTTTAAGATGAGGCAGGAAGATTGCCACAGCTCAAGACAAGCAGAGCTATGTAGCAAGTGTCAGATCAGTCAGGGCTACAGAATAAAACCTGTCGCAAAAAGTGAAAACAACAAAGATCAAACAAATGAAAACAAAAATAGAGGAAGCCTAGTGATATGTGCAGACCTGTGACCCCAGCACTTGGGAAGTGAGGGGCAGGAAGATGTGAGTTTGAGAAAAGATTCTGTGCCCATCCCTCACTTAAAAAAGAAAAAAGAAAAAAAAGCTTTTGACATAGTTATAGAAGTTTAGTACTCATTTCCTTATCTATTAAACTAGGATAAAGAACATTGTTGGATTTTTGTTTTGTTTTTTAATTTGAGTATTATAAAACTAAAGGAAAATGTATAAATGGATTGGAAAAATATAAAACCATAAAAGTATGAGGTGATTAGCAGCACCAGTGTGGTAATTTGTTCAGTCTTGTAGCTTAAATCTTTCAAACAGTTGCTGAAGGCATAAAATATATTACAAGGTAATTACCTAAAATGTTCCAAATGTACATTTTTGATACGTAATTAATGTAATATGCTTTTTAGTTAGTTTAGTTTTTTGCTGTTGTTCATTTGTTTTTGTGGAGTCTCACATAGCCCAAACTGGCCTTGAACTTGACAAGTACTCAAGAACGCCCTTGAATTGGAAGTCCTCACATCTGCTCCTGTCTAGTGTTGGCCACCATGCTCGGTTTTAGGTGTTGCTGGAGACATAGGGTGTTACCATGTAGGGCGTGTTAGCTTTAAACCTGAAACTCTCCATTCTTTCTGTTTCTAGAGTTGGGGAATCGCAGGTGTATACTACCATGCATGAAGTAATGTCTTTTTTTGTACACTTAAGTTTCTCCAATATTTTTTACAAAGTTGAAAATATTTGCCAAGTACCTTTTTAGATTCCAGAGATATTGTGATACATTGATTTAGTAGCATGAAAACGTTAGTAACATTTGGATTTAGTAGCATTAAGCTTTATTATAGGTTACATAGAAGAAAATAAAAAGGAAAGCATTATTTTAAAGCAATTGTGATGGTTCCTGTTTTTCTCTTTTATTTAACTTATTTTAGCAACCCTTTGTTGATGAAGATCCTGATAAGGAAAAAAAAATAAAGGAACTTGAGTTGCTTCTTATGTCAGCTGAGAATGAAGTTAGAAGAAAGAGGCTTCCATCTGTAAGAAATGAATTTATATGCTTGTATTTGATTTTTAGTCCTTCATATAAATTCTTCTATGCTTTTTCTTAGTTGTTGAGTGTTTTCAATGTGACTTCACATTTATTTAGTTATTTGTTTGTTTGTTTATTGTTTTTTAAGAAAGTCTGAGTAACAGTCCTGGCTGACCTGGAACTCACATTTGTAGACCAGGCTAGCTCTGAACTCACTGAGATCCACGTGCCTCTGCCTCCCAAGTGCTGGTATTAAAGGCATGTGCCACCACCGCCTGGACAGCTGTTAAAGGGTAGACTCACAACCAAAAATATAGGTGACTTTACATTTTAATATGAACACTTTTTTTCTCATTTTAATTTGTAATTTTGAGGTTGCATGATTATGATTTGCATCTCTTCCAGCCTGTTTTACAGTGTTCTGTATCAGGATACTCAAAAAAAAAGTTTCTTAAATAATAATTGTTAAAGACTTAAAATAAAATCTTTGATTTGTATTTTTTTCTGTTTTATATTAAGATTTTAAAGACTTGAAATTCCATGTAATGATGTGTTAAATTGAAAAAGCATATAAGATGAGAAATGCAATAGATAGAAAGATTTAAAAGCTCTAAAATTACTTTTATTTTCTTTGAAAAAATTCTATTTTAGTCTATTTAGGGTATGAATTCAATAAATTGGAAAGAGTGATAATAACAAGCTGGTGGCAGTGGCACATAGTTTAATCCCAGCACTCAGGAGGCAGAGACAGGCCGAGCTCAGTGAGTTGAGGCCAGATTGGTCTACAGAGTGAGTTCCAGAGGACAGCCAGAGGTACACAGAGAAACCTGTCTCGAAAAACAACTTAATTATAACAACATCAGCAGGGAACATTTAGATTTTATAGTCTCTAACTCTTTCACAAAAAAAAGGTTGATATGGTTGTCTTTAATTTGGTTCATCAGAATAAGCAGGAGTATTAAATTAAGTGATATAAATTCTAGTAGAATTAAACAGGCAATGCTAGATGGATTAGAGAAAAAAAAGATGTACATTTATACTTAGGTGAGAATTTTGGACATTTAAAGTGATATCTGGAGTATTTTTTATATTTTGAGAAGAGTTTTCTTAAACTGGGCATACAGCTCAGTGGTAGAGCATTTCCCTGATATGCATCAGATCTTGGGTTCAGTCTCAGCACTGAAGAAAGTTGCTTTTCCTCTCCATGATTTCAGACTGAATGAGAGGGCAAAGTTACTGGGAACTCAGCATCACCCTGATAGAATAAATTGACATGTTCAATTAGTGTCATGAAACAAATGATATTGTCTTACATTATTTAAGGAGAAATTAAAATAAAATGTTAATTATTATGGGTGAGGTTTTTACTGTAGGGAAGGCAGTTTTTGTTTTGAAACTATAAACTATCAGTAAATAGGAAGACTAGTGTTAATTTTAGTTTTGCTAAAGAAGAGACAAATAGTTATATAGAGAAAGTCCTTATTTGTAGATGACTATGTCACGTTTAAGCCATTCTAAAAATTTTTGGAATGAGATATAGCACAGTGGTAGGAACCTTGTCCTATGTTTGAGGCCTTGGACTTTGTCCCCAGTGCTTCAAAACTAAAGCTAAACAAAACAATTATGAAAAATTTCAAGTACTTTTAGGTTTAAAAATTTTAATTTTTCCATTTTATTTTTTTTTGTTTATGGGCGTTTTGCATGTCTGTATATCTATGTACCACATATATGAGGCCTGAGGAGGCCAGAATAAGGTGTCAGATCCCCTAGAACTGGGGTTACAAATGGTTTTGACCTGCCATGTGGGTGCTAAGAATCAAACTCAGGTCCTTTGGAAGAGCAGCCAGTACTCTTAACTGCCGAGCTGTCACTCCAGTCCAACCTCCCCCCACCCCCAGACAGGTTTCTCTGTGTAACAGCCTCAGCTGTGCTGGCATGAGTTGTGTAGACCAGGCTGACCTCAAACTCAGAGATCTGCCTACCTCTGCTTCCCGAGTGTTGGGATTAAAGGCTTGTGCCACCACCACCTGGCCTAATTTTTGGTTTTTTTAAAAAAATATTATGTTGGAGGCATGGAGGGAGGGATGTGGGGGGATTGAGAAGGGAACAGTAGGAGGAAATGATCAAGATATGTTATATACATGTATGATGTTATCAAAGAATAAATATTTTTAAACTAATAACAGTACCTTAGCTCAGGATGCAGCATACTGTCTCATTTAATAAGAAAAATATATTAGATAAAGTAATTCACATTTTATATTAAAAGGGAGAAAATTACTGACTTCTTTTTAAAACTTCATACACTTCATAAGACTTCATACACATCTGTTTTTTTTTTAACAATCGTGTGATTATAGTGACTACTATTTTACTGAATTCCATTATGCTCCACTCAGCTGAGTAAATTGTAGAGGTCAGAAATGAGTGTGAGATCCTCTGGAAATGGAGGTATAGATGGTCTGAGCCCACATGTGGCTGCTGTGAACTGAACCACAGTTTCTCTGTGTTCCAGCAGTTGCTCCCAAATAATAAATAAGTGCTCAGACACTTATTAGTAAATATAAATGCTCAACCAATAGCTTAGGCTTGTCTCCTCCAGCCAGCTCTTACAACTTAAATTAAACCAATTCTATTAATCTATGTGCTGCCCTGAGGCTGGTTTAGCTCATCTATGAACTTCCCATATTGCTTCTTCTGCATCTGACTCGAGACTCCTCAGACTCTGCCCTTCTTCCCAGCATTCTCTCTGCTCAGAAAGTTCTGCCTGCCTCTGAGCCAATCAGCTTTGTATTAACAATGAAAGCAACCCATTTTCACAGTATACAGAAAGATTATTCCACAACATTCCTCCTTTTTATCTAAATAAAAAAGGTTTTTACTTTAACATAGTAAAATGATAAACAACAAAAACAGTTATCAAGTAAGAATTTTAGTTACAATATCCAGTTCTTTTGTATTTGACAAATTTAGAGAAAATAGTCTGTTATTAATCTTTGTAGGTCTAAAGTTTCATACCTAATTTATGTACCTTTTTATCATAACAAGGAAAACTTTAAGTCTGATTATTTAGTCCTTAGCGCCATCAAAGACCCCAGAAAGGTGTCATGTTGTCTAACAACAGGGACATCTGTCTGGACAGTCATCCAAAGGTCTTCTGTACATTGGGGCATCCAACTTTGGCCTACAGGCCTAGTATATCTGACAGACGCTTTTGGGAAGCAAGGAATTTTGAAGGACTGTCATGCCATGTATTGGCAAAGTTTGGCAGTCACTTTTTTTGTGTCCTCTTGGTTCAGTTTTGACAGGATACTGTCAGCAATTGAGACAAGGGCAGTTTCTTTGCCCAAATAGCTAGCTTTTGCCATAAAGAAAGGAAACTCCATATGGAGGTTCTTTGATGCCCATTGTCCTTTTTTGAGGTAGACTGCAGACATGTCTCACTGTCATGAAAAGCCTTAGGTTAGTAAAC
The DNA here is from genome assembly GCF_982192425.1 of Myodes glareolus. Classification (NCBI taxonomy): domain Eukaryota; kingdom Metazoa; phylum Chordata; class Mammalia; order Rodentia; family Cricetidae; genus Myodes; species Myodes glareolus. Next base: position 56,061,812 of record NC_142041.1, on the reverse strand, counting down.
GTATTAAATGGCATATTCTGTAGGTCTTAGAAGTGTTTTAAGACCATCTGTTCATCTGAATATATCTTTGTATGACCTTGAAAACATACTAGCATGACTATGAGTTTGACTATTATAGATGACTATATTTCTTAATTAAACATTATATCTTTAAATGAGCTGTATAAACACAATACCCCAAACAAGAGTCAGAAGATGCATAAGTATAATAAAATTAACTTTAAATTTGTATCAGTATACCAAAATTCATACTTATGTAAAATATTTTGAGATTAATAGTTGTTTTTTTGGATTAAAGTAGAATCAATAATCTACCTTTTTTTCTTATCGTTCCTGTATCATATTCCCTTTTTCCTTTAGAAAGAGATCTTAGAACTTAACTCTTTTGTTTAGGTTTTATTCTGCCTATGACCAATAACAACTTGTAAACAACTCCCTAAACAGTGACAAGTATTTATAATCCATTGAATAACCAAAAGCCACCAATACCCCCATCTTGGGAATGTGGGTGTTGCTTTCTAGACTACTTCCTGTTGTTTGTCAGTGCTGGTATCTTTGGTGAAACCTCGAGAAAATCAGAATAATTGTTAAGTCTTGGCTGGATCATCTCAGCCAGCAGTTTTGAAGCTGTTTTGAATGCTGGATCATCTGGATCATTTTTATTGGTGTTTGGTCCCCTTGCATTGAAGATACATAAGCTTTTAAAGGTATTAATACAGGTATATACTGTGCATTTTACACAAGGCAGCCAAAGATAATTTTTTGTTTTATGTTTGAGCAGATAACATATACATCATGTGTCTTGTAGTTTTTCTAGGTTTGGTTCTTTATGTCTATAGTCAGAATTTCTAGGGGGTCTTCTTTGATGAGATCTGATCATCTTTAACCTTTAATGAATCCATAGTTTTTTGCTTTCTGTGGAAAGTATAACCTCTTTTGCAAAGTAACATCTTTTGACTTCCATTTTGAAATCAAGACATTTTTAAAATATATAAATTGGTTTAATCCAACAGTTTTCATAATCCAGTGTGTCTTAGCATCTGTCATTTCTTCATTAAGAATCAGAAAATCTAGAGACAACACAATAACATACAGAATCCAGACTCTGTGTATTTCCCATCTTTATGTGGCTTATATTTTTTTAAACTGTATTCTTTTTTTTAATGACTTCATTATTTTTTAACTATTTTTAGAGACTCTTTTTCCCATCTAGATCTGTCTTTACTGCATATCTGTAACTTTTCTGTCTCTGAGCAAAACCCCAAACCTGCCACACAGCTCATGCTGACAGGGCTTGCATGGTTGGCTCAAGTCCACAGGCAGCTTCTAAGGGATGGATCCCTGGACTGAGGGCCAGGATGAGAGACACAGGACTAGGAAACCGCATTGGACCCGGTTTTTGTGTGTTTAGAACTTTAAGCTTTCTCAGGTCTTCTGTGGATGTAGGTGTGCCATATTGGAATGCTATTTGTAGGCAGAGTGTCCTAGCAGCTACTCCCAAATAACCACTCAGAGACTTACTATTAATTATAAATGCTCATACAATAGTTTAGGTTTGCCTCCTCCAGCCAGCTCTGTTAATCTGTGTGCTGCCCTGAGGCTGGTTTACTCCATCTATAATTTCCCATGTTACTACTTCTGCATCTGGCTTGATACTCTTCAGACTCTGCCCTTTTTCCTGGCATTCTCTCTGCCCTAAAACTCCTGCCTAGCTACCAGCCAATCAGCTTTATATTAATAATTAGAGCAACACATTTTCACAGTGTACAGAAGGATTATTCTACAACATGTAAAAGATCAGCAAGTACTCTTATCCACTGAGCCATCTTCCCAGCCCCAATTTTTAATAGTAGTAACCATTTGTTGAGTGATTCCTTTAAAATGGGAAGTATGTTCTTTTTGTTTTATCTATTATCAATTTGTCTGTCTGTCTTTATCTATTTATTTACTCATTTATTTATTTGGTTTTTCAAGACAGGGTCCTCTGTGTAACAGCCCTGGCTGTCCTGAAACTTGCTCTGTAGACCAAACTGACCTCAAACTCACAGAGATCCTCCTGCCTCTGCCTCCTAAGTGATGGGATTAAAGGTGTGCACCACCATGCATAGATAGCATGGGCAGTACATTCTTAAGAATGTACTACTAGATATATTTAATTTTAAATAAAATTTAAAATTCCTCATGTGCACCAGCCACATTTTACAGATATGACTGCTGGCTCCCATACTGAGTTGCTGAATATGTAGAACATTTTCATGTTTCAGAAAGTTCTGTTGAATAGTGCTGTATGCATTGCAAGTTATCTTTTCTTTGTGATGCTTCAAGATCTCCTTATTTTATTATCATAACAACAGGAAACTAGGCTTGCAAAATAAATAAATTGCCTGGGTTGTTTCTAAAGAAAGAAAGAAAACTTGTATAGGCCTGATATCAGAGTACTTAATCTGCAATAAGAACAAAGATAAGGAATAGAATATAGTAAGATGAAATAAACCACTTAGTTTTATAAGAACATAAGAAAATTATGTACGTTAGATTCACAGTCAGACTATGTTCTTAGAAGAAGTCTTGCTTGAGGTCAGTCTTGAACAGAAATATCTTTTATGCGCATTGGTATTTTGCCCATATTTATGTCTGTGTGAGGGTTTTAGAACACTTGGAACTGGAGTTACACATGGTTTTGAGCTGCCACGTGGGTGCTGAGAATTGAAACCAGGTCCTCTGAAAGAGTAACCACTGTTCTTAACTACTGAGGTGTCTCTCCAGCCCTGAATTCAGTCTTGAAATGCAGAATGATTATATTGTGTGTGTGTATATATATATATATATATATGTATATATATATATAAACATATGTGTGTATATATATATATAAACAAGATAGATGTATTAGGGCAATATTTTAAATAGCAGATGAAAGTGTATTACTATCAGTCACATGGCATACCTCTTAATATTTAAAGTATCTTTTAAATCAAGGCAACACTGTGTGGATGGTGGGTTAGGGAATGTTCTAGATAAAGAGAACAATAGTATGTACAAAGGCTCTCCAGAGTAAAAAAAAAAAAATCACTCATCGGGGAGTTAAAAGTACTAAAGCTTGGTATTCTCATAGAGTGAGGGTTGTGAGTGGAATTGTGGAATGAAGTTTGAAAAGAACATGAGACTACATTTTAGTTCTTTGTTACATATAAGTGCTAGTTTTATTGGCAGTGGCTTTATAGTTAAAATTTATTTAGAAAAAAAGAAATCTAGTCAAGGAATGAAATTTAGTAGAAACAAAGTATATACTAATATTGAAGAAAGGCTATACTGGGTACTATATCTTTTTATCTAAAATAATATGAAGTATGTTTTTGAAATTTTTTATTTAAAATTTAAATTTATACCTATATTGAGAATGACTAATAATATCTAATTTTCTTTTGTACTTTTAGCAACCTGGAGGCTTTTCTAGCTGGTCTGGTAGTTTCCTCATGGATGATAGCATGTCTAACACATTGAATAACCTTGAGGAACACACTGCCGAGTTTTATAACATGGATGAAAATCAGACTGTTTCTGCTCAGCAAAACTCACCCACAAAGTTTCTAGCTGTAGAAGCAAATGCTGTACTGTCTTCTCTACAGACCATCCCAGAATTTGCAGAGACTCTAGAACTTATTGAATCTGTAAGTTTGAAATTGTGAAATTAATAACATAATCTCATGTTTAGAAGCTTAGTTTAATATTTAAATAGACATTTACCTACTTAAATGCTAAGCATTGCCTAATTTTGATCTCTTTTGTAGAGATTTCTGACCAAAAAAAATTAAAGGCTTAAGTCCTCCTCAAATATGTATCTTAAAAAGATGTTTTAGAATTAAAAATTTAATTCATTATTAGATGAGTTATTTAAATACATTAGAATGTTTTAAACTAGAGGAACTATAAAGAAGAAATTTTAAATCTATACATTCAGATTTGATCGTTTGAAACACACACATATAATTCATGTTATATTTTTATCTTCTATTATATTATGATTCTGCCTTTGGTTTATTAACATATATATAATTTTGAACAGGGTCTCACTATGTATCCCTGGCTGGCCTGGAACTCCATATATAAACCAGGCTGGCTTTGAACTTACAGAGATCTGTTTGCCTCTGCCTCCTGAGTGTTGGGCTTAAAGACGTACCACCCACCATGCCTGGAACTTAAATATATTTTTTAAACTTGAATTTTGAGGCTTTATAGTATTCCAGCATATGAGAGTTTAACAGTAAGACAGTTTATTTACTGAATGCATTGCTGTGTGTTTAGAGAACATCTAGATTTTCCATATCATCAATAAAAAGTAATATTTAAAAGGCTTTGTTGTCAAATCATAACAATTATATACTTGGATAAATTGAATTTCTAAGTCAAAGTATATGTTCCATACATATTACTAAATGGTTACATAGTTTTATAGTATTTTCGTTTAATAGAATGGTTTTATTGATGAATTAGTTCTTTTTAATAATAGCCTAAAATAATTTTTCTTTTTATGTAAAATATTCTGACAGAAAATTTCAGCTACTGAGTTAGATGAAACATTATCTTGTAATATTCCAAATTGTTATTATAAAAAATTGTAATTTTTTTCTAAAGTGTTCTGCTTAATTAAACAAAGATGTTTAGACAAAGTTTGTTTTTACTGGTAAAAATGAGTAAATAACTTGTTAGAAATTATCATCCTAACATTTCTCAATGCTGTGGTGCCCGTGTGAGATGCTGAACCACTCCATGTGCCCTGACTGAAGGCCACAGCTTTCCAGATTTTCTTGTTTGTGGCAAATGCTTTCTATACAGTTATGGCCATTAGTGGTCACGCCCTCTGCACAGTGTGGTGGTTTCCCAGGCCAGATCCCAGCAGGCTTTTATCTTCTGTTGTTGAGGCTTGCTATTGCAGGGAGTCTTGTTCATAGAGGTAGAAGCTATGGAGACAGAGATGGAAAGAAACGAGCAGTTAACTTTCCATCATTACCTCAGTCAGATGGATTTGCTCGCACCCTCTTGGGGAAACTGAAAATCTCCATCAGGAAACAGTTAGGAGCTTCTGGGTAGCCTAGGTGAAGAATTTCCACTGTCCAGGAGAGTGTCACCTCCCACCCCGCTCTCTGTCTGCCTCTCCTTTACAGCCACAGAGGCAGCGACACTGATGCATTGCTGAGGTAGGGCCTTCCATGTCCATTTTTCTGCCTTACTAGATAAAAGGGAACAGTTTGTGACCATTTTCTATTTAAGCAGAGTGGTCTTAGATATAAGATAAACAACGTGCCTAGTGAATGGAAGCATTTATTTCAGTGCATGGAGCAATTCTACACCATCCACATTAATATTTCTTTTACCTCTTAAGTAGGGACTGTCATAGAGATGATATGACAGAAAGGTTTATTTAATTTGTCTTTACACTTGAACCACTCATTTGAAATGATTTAAAAAATGTTTCTATATAAATATTTTCCAATTAATAAAATGCACTAATGAAAAATGTAATGTCAAATATTCAGGGCATGTAATTTTCTAACATGGAAATACAATTGGACGCCAACAAATTAGGAGATTTCTTATTTTTATTTAAAATTCTGTTTACAATCTGAAGACAGTGAAAAGGGAAACGGGTTATTTGGAGTTTTTCTTTAGATGGTTTGGATTTATAAGCAATGCTGCATAAACAAATAAATTAATATAAAAAATGAATTATTATCCTGTGTTCAGATCATATTTAATTAACTAGGTTACAACTTAATGAGTTAAGAATTCATTTTTTTGCAGGATCCTGTAGCATGGAGTGATGTTACCAGTTTTGATCTTTCTGATGCTGCTGCTTCTCCTGTCAAGTCTACCCCAGTTAAACTGATGCGAATCCAGCACAGCGAGGGAGCCATGGAGTGTCAGTTTAATGTCAGCCTCGTCCTTGAAGGGAAGAAGAACAGCTGTAACGCTGGGGACAGTGAAGCCGCTTCTCTAGCGTCCCCAAGTGTGGTCAAGTTTAGCACTCCACCAACCATCCTCAGAAAGAAGAAGAGAATACGAGTGGGTCAGTCTCTAGGCAATGAACTTGGTGATGGCTCATTCAGTGAAGGCAGTAATACAGCATTAAAACACACACCAGTGAAAACACTACCATTTTCTCCTTCACAGGTACTAATGTTGTTTCACTTATGTTTGCAAATGTAGACAAGATGAATTAAATTAGATCTTTAGTGCCTTTAATAGCAGTAGGTTGCTTTGTTAACGCAAAGATGTGTTTAAATGTATGCGTGAGAATGGTGAATTCAGTGTCTCACCAAGGGAAGTATCCGCATTATAGCACCCTAGAATTTCAAGAGCTAAAAGGGACTTTTTCTTTGTCATATGGTGCTATTTCTTTATAAGACTCTTCAGGAAACTGGCCCCTAAAGGTAAAATGATTTATTTGCACAAGGGTATCTAATGCAGAGCTAAAACTAAGATCCAGTATGACTCTTTGATGCTGGGTTGTTCAGCATATATGTCTGGCATGCTGTAAACGATCTTATCTGCTGTATACAGCAATTTAGATTTTCATTTACATGTTAAGTTTTCGTTTTTGACATTCTTTGGAAGAAATCTAAACAACAATTTATTCTAAGAATTTCATGTTTGGATATTCAAGATTAACTACTTAATTTTTTAGTAATGTTCCCAGAAGCAGATGTACACATTACGATTATTTTTGTTAATGTAAAAATTTTGTTATATTCCAGGTGTCTGTCACTTTTCTTACAGCATATCAGTTAATCTTTCTAAAGACATTGAATGCCAAAAGGAATGCAGTTTTGAAGTTCAACCGCTGTTTGCTGGAAGTGTTTTGATTATCTTAATGTTTTTTTCTGTTGCTTTGATAAAATATCCTGACAAAAGCCATTTAAAGAAGGAAGGGTAGAATTTTTTTTTTTTTTTTTAGCCTGCAGTTCACAGTGACAGTGCAGTGGAAGTTACAGTGCAGTTGAGAGAGCTGCTCACATTAACATCCACAGCCAGAAGAGAGCTAGGAATGTATGCTGCTGCTTAGTTCCATTTCTGCTATCTGGAGATGGCCCCTTCACTTTTAGGCTGGGGTTTCCCACCTCATTTAACCCAATTAAGTTAATCCCTCACAAGTATGCAGAGGCCCATTTCCCAGGTGATTTTAGATTTTTGTCAGGTTGACAGCACTAATTATCACACAAATGATAGAAAGTTTTATGAGATAAGTAGGGACCTTGAAGGTCAAATAAATATGAGGAGGTCTGAAATATTGTTGGAGGTATGTTTTAAGTTGGGAACACAGCTACTGTGATCTGAAAATGCTTGAGATAATATAGTTTATGTGTACTACAATGTGAATAGTGTATTCTCTCTCCAGCTCTCAAAGTTCAAAATTATTCCAAGGTAGATGAGGGTTTCCATTTCCAGAGATTTGTACATTAGTGATTTTTACTGAAGTGAATTCTATGCTAGAAAGCCAGTGGGAGGTGCTTATATCCCATGCCATTTGGCTTTTATCCTTTGAAAGAGTTTGATTGCTAATCCTAGGTGAGATGATTCAAGTATTAGGAGTGATAGAGCAAGAGTAGACTGTAGTTGTAGGTGGCACTTTTGAAGCAATTTTCACGTCTTCATATTGCCACTTCTAGTCTGCTAGTGACAAAAGAAAATCAGGTTTTTATAATAGTGTTTAAGTTAAGTCTAGTACATTGTGTAATTTAGAGGGTGTACTCTTGTTTTGTCTGCTTAAAGTAGATGTGCTTTTAGGCAAGCAGATTTGCCAGACAGTTAACTTCCAATAAGCAAGCAATGTTCCTTCCCAAGACTTGTTCTTCCTGAGTAGTTGTAACAACAGGCATGCACACCATGCCCACTCTATTATTTTAGTCTGAGTTCAAGATAGTCTGAAAGAAAAGCACACTTACCATAATTTATGAATGATAGTTCACAGCTGACTTTCTCAGTTACACTCTTGTACCAGACTGAAGATGTGCTGAGACAGCGGTGCATGGATCTGTAGATCTGTGCTTGGTGGTGCACTGTTTTGTTTTAAATTTTCTGTGCTGTTATAAACCTGACCATTTGTAAGACAACTGTTTCTTAAATGTTTTTCATGTACTACCCTGTTCAGAATGGTTCAGGTGCTGGGAGGCAGCAGTGAACAAAATAGAAATTTCTTGTCATTATGGAGCTTAATTTCCATGAAGTAGAAAATATATGTAGTATTATTGAAAATCTTTTCCTAAAACAATAGAGAAGTCTTACCAGTTTGATATTTGTATAGGAATTTTGATGTTCTAAAATATTGTCTGTGAATTCTGTTCTCCTTTAAGTTTTTTAACACATGTCCTGGAAATGAACAACTTAATATAGAAAACCCTTCGTTTACATCAACCCCAATTTGTGGGCAGAAAGTTCTGATTACAACTCCTCTTCAGAAGGAAGCAACTCCCAAAGACCAAAAAGAAAATGTAGGGTAAGTCTGCACTAAATAATATGCTATGGAGAGAAGGAAGCATAAAGTCAAGGGTATGTTAGCATTTTATTCAAGTAAATGGCACATCACATAATTTCTATGTCTATAGTTTTAGAAGTTGGTTGTTATTCTTTTTAAAGTCACAACCTCTTATACTGTCCCTGTAGAATACTGAAAACTGGATAAATATAGCATAAAATTTTTATTTCAAGCAAAATATTCTTAGTACTTTTCCTAAGTCATTCTTCCTTTTAAAAAATACTAATTAGAGAATGAACAACTTTAGGCAACCATATTTTAAATATCTCTATAATACTTTAGGAAAACATGTGTATATAAAAATGTAGTTTATGATTTTTCAGGGCTTTGCCTTACTTAACATATATGAACTCATATCATGAGAGTAATAAGAATACCTGAATGATTGACTAGGTTTAGAACACCTACTATTAGAAGATCTATATTGGGTACCACACCAAGAACTCCTACTCCATTTAAGAATGCACTTGCTGCTCAGGAAAAAAAGTATGGACCTCTTAAAATTGTGGTATGTATACTCTTTATTCTCAAGCACTTCCTAGTTTTAATTAAAGAAAAAGTGGTGTATATCATCTTGAATTTTTTAGTGTTAAAAAGTGTTTATTGAAACTGAAATAAAATTTTATCTCTTAATTTATGAATGTAATTTTGTGTTAATCTTACTTGACCTGTAAATAGCCGTTTGTTTGACTCATTTTAAGTTTGTGTGTTCTCATGTTAACTAGAAGAAAACAGTTTCGGTGGCGTGCTTTTTTTTCTTAATATTAAAGCATGTATTTAGTAGTTTCATTGCAATAGAATTAATACTTTGATATATCTAATCACTTAATGCTGCCAAGGAAACTAACAGGTCAGGGAACCTTCTTAAAGTTCAGTTTCTCTTCTATGTACAAGTTATTAAGCACACCCAAGTTTTTTATTGTGAAACTAAAAAGGACAATACAAATAAAGGACTTGTCTCTAGTTTCATTATAGTGAGTACTTAGTTACTGCTATTAGTCTTGTAGCTGTGGTAGCAATAGTTCATGAGTTAATATATCTGTGAAGTGTTTTAGTTATTTGTGTTCTCATAAGTATTGTTATCTTTGAAATACCTCAGAAAAGGCCAGAACATTCTAGACATATGCAAATATTTTATGTTTATTAGAAATAAAGCTGTTACTTAAATTTTATTTCTTCAATGATAGTTTAAATTTTGTTCTATTTTTAGTAATTTTAGCAGGTAGGTTCATTAAAATTGACATTCATTAATATCTTAAGCAATTATGATTACTGTGAGCCGATTAATTAGTTAATTTGTGTATCTATAGAAAGTAGAAGATAACTTTGTTAATATTGTAAAAGTCTAAAAGTTAAAGCAAAAAGCAGCTGTGTATTATTGTTATTGTGGGTGTACACATGCTATGATACTCTTGAAGAGGTTAGAGGACAGCTCTTGAGAAGTCATTCTCTCCTTCTGCCGTGGACTCCGGGGATGGAACTTGAGTTGTCAGGCTTGTTGTCTTATCAGGCCAAAAGGCAGAATCTTATATACAGAGAGAGAGAGAGAGAGAGAGAGAGAGAGAGAGAGAGAGAGAGAGAGAGAGAGAGAGAGAGAGAGAGAAGGAATTTCTGGCAATTGCCTTTTAAAACCTTTAAAAAAATAATTTAGTCCCAGCCACTTGCCTTCTTGGAAGAAGACATTCGAGAAGTTTTAAAAGAAGAAACTGGAACAGACATATTCCTCAAAGAAGAAGACGAACCTGCTTACAAAAGCTGCAAGCAAGAGGTAATCCTGAGGATTGTTTATATCTTCATTTCCATAGTTAGTTAGAGGAGGTCTCTGTGTAACTTCAGCTGCCCTCAAACTTGCAAATCTCCTGCCTGTCCTTGCTGAGAGGTGTGTTACTCCATGTCAGCTCTTCTAGTAGTAATGCTAATGAAAGGCTTCGTCATGTACAAGACTTGGATACAAAGTTACCTTGTGAATTATTTTTCTTAGCATTCTGCATCTGTGAAGAAAGTCAGAAAATCACTAGCTTTAGAAAGCTGGGACAAAGAAGAACCAGGCTCTCAGCTACTAACTGAAGACATTTCAGACATACAGGTTTGTAAAGAATTCATACATGTTTTTAAATGTCTATCTTAAATCATGGTGGTTCTCATTTCATATTCATTGCTTGACCAGATCACTTTAAGGAGAGTCACAGAAAATTTAGGATTGTTTTGCTTAATTCAGAGAGAACCTATTATCTATGAAGAATATATTATTTTTTAAACTTGTTTTATTTTAAGAAAGTTAGTCTTTTGTATGATGTCAAAAAAAACAGTGGTTCACAAAACTTTAAATTTGAAATCAAAATATTACTATAGCACTATAAGTTTATTTTGTGTAATTACCAAGATATAATTCTAATGCTAGACATTTATTTTGTGTAATTACAAAGATATTACTAGATATTTCATCAGAGCCAAATGCTTCCTAAGAGGAAAATTAACAGGGCTTCCATTACTTCTTACTCAGTAGTCTCTTGTCTCTACTTTTGAATTAGTTATTTTCCTCTTTCTTTTTTCTCTTAGTCAGAAAATATACTTGCAACATCTTTATTAATGATACCATTATTGGAAATACATGACAATAGGTGCAACTTGACTCCTGAAAAACAAGATATAAATTCAGCCAACAAAACATATACACTTACTAAAAAGAAACCAAACCCTAACCCTTCTAAAGTTGTCAAATTGGAAAAGAATCTTCAGGTATGGATTTATAAGTTTCTTTAGTGATTTTTGTTGCTGTTTTAGTCAATGATCACTTTTAACTTACTGATCATAAATTATACTTTTCCTTTTCAAGTTTAAATTGACAAGTACAATAAAAATTATTATTTTATCACTGAAAGCAAGTTTGGGTTTAAGAGAGACTCATTCATTAGTGTACATACTATCTCTACAATTAGAATTTTAACCAGAGATTTTTTTTAGGGTTTTGTTGTTGCTGCTGTTGTTTTGAGACAGGATCTCACCTCGTTATGAAGCTGACCTTAAAATCATAGTCCTGCGGCTTCAACTTCTTAAATCCTGGGATACAGATTTGTGCCATCATGCCTGGCCCTTTCGTGATTTCTTTGTGTGTGTGTGTGTGTGTGTGTGTGTGTGTGTGTGTGTAATGATATTTAAATCCACTTCTGATATTTTTTACCTGTAAAATAAAAATGAATAGCCACATTCGTTGTTCCAAATTGGTAAGTAGGTGGAAGCATTTTCAGCATATTTTTTTTGTTGTTGTTGATATGATTGTGCCCAGTAAACTCTGGATCAGAAGCTATAAAACAAGAAATTCCCCCCATTCCTCTGTGGCCAGTAAATGGTTGCAGATGAAGGCTGGTGAAATTCTTATCTTGTTGTCTTAGGAGTTTGCCCAAAGAATATGAATTGTTGGAGAGGAAGATTTCTTCTTTATGCCTCACTGACTGTAGAATAGTTTCCCTGACACTCAGGCATTCCTTGAGAATATCTTTGGCAATCAGATATAGACAATCACCTGTCTGTCTTGGGCCATGGCTTTCAGAGAGTGTCATAATGCATTCCCTTAATTGACTTAAAATGCTTTTAATTCCCAGTATTCAGTTAATATAGAGCTTCAAATATATATTACAGGAAGTTCACATGTAATAACTCTTACATATCATATAGAAGTCTTTATTCTTTGATAAGGGAGAAAGCAGGGTGCACCTGTGGTTCACTTTTTGACATCTTCCCTTTAAGTCTTTTCCTTTGTCTTGGTACTGGGGACCAAACCCGAGTCTCCTACAGTAGATAAATACCCTACTAATGATCTACATCTCCAGCTCCTCTCTTTAAAACTTTTGGGAAATTTGGGAACAAAAGAGATTTATATTTTTTTCCTGTTATGATTCATTTGACTTATACTATTCACCATAGGCCAGTGAGCAATATACACAATCATAATAATTACACAAAAATTGTCATAAATATTTTAGTATGTGTTAAAAATATAGCATCTCATTTTAAAAGATATAATATTGTTATCAAAATATTTTATAGCAATTACTTATAAAATTCCTAGTCAAAGAATTGATTTTTAAAAGTCTAGTTATGAAGACTGACAATATGGCTCAGTGGATAAAGGTGCTTGTTACTAACCCTTAGAACCTAAGTTTGGTTCTGCAGTCCACATGGTAGCGAGAGGACTGACTCCTGAACTTTGTCCTTTGACTTCCACATATGTATGTGACATGTTAAGCGCGCACACACACACATGTATACATGCATGCACTCTAATTATGAAGTGGTTTGGGTAGTTAATATTACTAATTTTTACATCACTTTTGCTATTTCCTTCATAGTCAAATTGTGAGTGGGAAACAGTGGTATATGGGAAGACAGAAGACCAACTTATCATGACTGAACAAGCGAGAAGATACCTGAGTACTTACACCGCCTCCAGCAGCACTTCAAGAGCTCTCATACTCTAATTGCTACTAAAGCTGATACAATGCCTTACCCATTACTGTATTTTGTGCCAAATTAGGTTGCAATGGAACTTGTCTCAATTAATTTTTTAAAGGTTTTAATACATCCCTAAAATGGTTCGCATTTTTTTCTATATTGGACAGACAATAATAAGCCACTTAAAGTAAGGGGTAGGTAAATTCATTATTTACTTTTAAGAAATGAGAATTTTAAAATTTATTTTTAAAGAACACAATGGGAAAATAAGGATGTTCATGGATATTCCAAAGCAAATTTTCACATAATTTCTTTACAGGATATATGTCAGTACTTTCTCAAGGTTATAGTCTGTTATAAACAAGTTAAGTATGTGTGATCTATGAAAATCTATATTTAGGACCCGGGGGCTTTATGAAGTACTTTTGCACATGTGCTGATTTATTTAGACTACCATTTATAAAGAAACACAATGAGAAGGAGTCGCAAGGAAGCTAGAAAGTTGCACTACTAATTTTTGGTATTTTTCAGAAACAATGAAATTAACTACAGTGTTAAGCATGTTTATTTGAGCATAGTAATAAAAAAGCATTCAAAGTGGGCTTTTTCTTACTAGTAAAGAGTCAGTATTTCTTAAGTCTCAGAAGAGCTGAGAATTCTGTTGAATGTATTGTACAGTACGTAGGAGCAGGAAAACTGTGTAAATTTAAAAAATGTCTGTTTTTATAATTTATTTTCATTTTTAAAGCTTAAATGTAGATATTTATATATATATATACAGGGTGTCTAGAAGCCAGTGTTGTTTCTTGTCATTCCAGCTAACGTAGTAAAGAATAACTTTGACTTTCAAGTATGAATTAGTTGTTATAGCTGCAAAGAATACAATATCTATACTGTATGTCACATCTACCTAAATATTGCACTATATCCTTTAAATCATGTTGGTTATAAAGTAGTTCAAAAATGTACTAAATAATAATTTAATATTTTCTTTTTAAATTATATTGGAGGTCATAAATTAATCTGGTGATTCGTGTGTGTGTTTGAAATTTTCATTTTGTTTAAAAAACAATATGGTACCTTGCTCCCTAAAACAGTCTGCACTTAGAAAGTTTATTCTATTTACTCAATGTTTCAGAATTAGAAAATATTATCTTTTATTTATACAAATATTTTGTCCTTTTATAAATGTTTTGTGTTTCCAGGTTACAACAGTTGCTTCAGTTGCCTGTTTAGGTGTTTGCACTTATTTTATTTCTTTTTGAAAGAATGTCTTTGCTTATGTGGTAGAGATTTTATGTAATTTTTGAGACATATAATGGTGTGCTGTCAACCTAAACACTGACAAGCAAATAGAATTGTACACTGTAGTTCGAATTATTTATAATTGACGCACTCTCTCCCTCTCCACTCCTGAAGTAAGCTGCTATAGAAAGTAGCAGAATCGGCTGCTATGAGAGATGGAAAGAGCGACCACCACTTGCACTGTGTGAAAAGATAAGCAAATGATGGCAAGTTCTCAAGTTAACTTAATGGATTCAACTATTACCAAGCAGGTTCTTACAAAGACCAAAACACTACTATGCCTCAAAACCAAACCAAACAAAACGGCTTAAGATTTTAAGAAAATCTATTTATCTGTTAATAGAAATGGGACTACTGAATATTTTAAGCCTAGTTCTTCAACAGTAGACCTAAAAAGGTTTTAAGCTTTAAATCCAATTGCTAGTTTTTGCATACTATATGTTAGTGAGAAGTAAAGAATATGTGTGGTGGTACTAAGATTATGCCTTCTTGATAACTAATAGGTAAAACAATTTGAATCTTCTTAGCATGTTAAATATGTTTTTTTCTAATTAATGAACTTCTCACAGAAATGTTGCTTTGTAAAACCAATGATTGTGGAAAAATCATACTATATCATTTCATTTACTTTGGGGTAATAATAGTACATAATTCCTATTAAAAATATAGTTTTTAGCTGTACTGGATACGATAGTCTCCAGTTGCCAAAGTAAAATATCTCAGATATGCTACATATTTTAGAACATAATTTTTCTTGAGCATTAAGTTAACACAAATGTTAATATATTGTATATAAGCCTGGGCTTATGGAACGTAGTATATATTTGGGTTGGTGTTGGTTGAATCCTCAAGTTAACTGCTTTGTTGTTTTTTTGTTGTTTTTGTTGCAAGATTTGTAATCATAAACATGCCAGGCATCTTAAGTCATCTTTTTTACTGTTCACTTGGATTCTTCAGTTTTCTGAAGATGCCATGCATACAGGTAGTAGCCATACATGCATGGAAACTGACTACACGCATACCATACTGCATTTTATTGTAAGGTTTTCACCTTAATACAGCAATTACACTGACTAAATTAAGTTTTTTTTTAATATATGAGAAAACTTTGCATTGTTAGAGAATCTTGCAGACAATGTTGAAATCTATTAACATCCAAATAAAGCATCTGTGTACAAGCTGACATGGTGTTGCTCGTTTACTTTGCTTCTGTGTAATGGATTTGATTGAACCCTTAAGACCTGAGTCCAACACTGAGCACTTACCCTTTGTACTCTTAGAATTCCCTTTGCAGATGATTTCCCCTGTTAACAAATGTGGCCCCTCCAACAGGCTTCATTCAGAAATACTTCAAGTTCCTTTTACATTCTTTCGTGTAACTTTTGTTGACACTGGAAATAGAATGTTCAAAACAGATTTCTCTTTCCCCACCTGGACCTGCCCTCCCTTTGTCAGGTTTCTAAGTGAAATTGCTTTTCTTTTGTTCATCCACTGACACATTTCTTAGCTTCTTTCAACCTCCATATTGGAGTCTGTCATAAAGACTCTGTACATAAGGCCACTTTATCTCTTTATTTGAATTATTGCACATTGCTCTGAGCTCATTCTATAGAAATAATAAGAAACTGGCCTGGCATTAGAGTCACCTGGGAAAGGCCAGTGGCCACCAGTCAACTGTTGGCAATACTGCATAATCTTAATGAGTTCATCACCATTACTTAGTTTTCTAGGCCTAGCAATCTGTTGGAATTAACTCACTGAAAATGAGTTTACCTCTCAGTAAAAGATTTACATAACTTTTTAAGATTGATATGTGAAACCAGAATTCTATTAGTTTGTACGTAACATAAAGCTACAGAGGACTAGGTACATTCTTACTACAGATGTAAACAGAAGGAAATGATAACCATATGCAGATGCAATCATATCTCTGGGGTTGCCTAAATAATGGTGATTCTTATTAATTTTCTAGCTGGCTGGTTTCCACACTTCATTTTCAACCCTATTGGTGACTTGGCTCTACATTTTTTTTGCACTACTTTTTTTCATTCTGTGTTTGCAATGTTACCCTCTTTATCAGCTGTGAAATGCCTGTGAAACATTTCCTGAGTGCTCCATAAAATGTTAGCATTATCCTTCATGTATCTAAAGAGTAAAAGTTGCTATTTGCGACTCTTATTTTTGAGTCTATCAGTGGGCTTAGAAAATCTTGGTACATGTTGAGTCTTAATAATTAGTTTTTACCAGGATATACTAGCTATACTCCCATGACAGGTTTATAAATAGCTTTGATTTCTTAGTTATTTACATAAGACAAGTTTTGCCTTACATATAAGAAACTTTCGAGAATCTTTTAGCCCATTTTTTTTATAACTATGTAATCTACTATTTGCTTTATCAGTTATAGAGTGATAAGACTGTTAGGTGGTCAGGTCTTTAATTTCTAATATAAAAAAGATGATAGAGATACTTATTCTCTGAGAAATGAAAATGTATTAGGTAGTGGAGGATAAGTTGAATCAAGAAAGATACTTTGGGATATTAACTTTCTACTGTTGGATTTTTAAAATGAGTACAGATACGCTCAAGGAGAACACACGAGATAGACAAGGAAGTACACTTGGGAAAGAAATTAAGTGGCCAGTGTGACAGAAGACTTTGAAAACTTAGTATCTTGGTGCAAGTACATTTAAATGTACTTAAATTAAAGCTTTAAATTAAAGCTGTTGGATGTAGCACAAATAATAAAAACCCAGAGACAGATATTGGGGTTGAAACTGAAGATCAGAAAAGCAAAACAGCCAAACCATTTGAAATGTCTTACGTCTACCAAGGCTGGGCAACTGTAGCCTGAGCCCTGAGCCTCCTGTTTGATATTCCCCTTTAGTGGAATATCTTTCCTCCTGTTTTACATTCCCCTTTAGTGCTGAGATTAAAGGCCTGTGACTCCCTAGTACTGGGATTAAAGGTGTGTGACACTACTGCCTGGCCTCTAGTGACTTAGTTTTACCCTCTGATATTCAGACAGACTTTATTTACTAAAAAATAAAATACCACTATAATTGGATTTGAGGAAAACTTAGTTCCATCGTGTATATACTGCACTTCTTTCTGAAATTCCTAGAACTAGTGCTTGTTCGAGCGCCAAGTACAGAATGTGTTTGAACCACATGGGTTCCAGGGATTGAATTGAGGCAAGCAACTTTTACCTACTGAGCCAACCTGTCAACTCTGTTCAGATTTAGCTACTATAATTTTGCCAATTATAGCTCAAAGGTTTAAGTATTCTGACAATTTCTTAAGTCCGAATACAGTTAGTATTCAGCTTAACTGAGTACTTCCCATGCTCCCCTGCTAGGTTCTGGGGATACTCTGAGAACACGTGTGACAGTCTTAATTAAGTCTTCATTAAGGTCATCAATAACAGAGAAGCTGATTGTCTAGATGAAAGGGAAACTATGTAACAGAAATACTTCTCTTTGGCCAAAAAAGTGAGCTGGATCCAGCAGCCAAATTTGCTATTACATGTGAGTGGAATGCTAGGATTCAGTCCAGAGAGTGAACTCCTAGCCCTGCCCACCAAACAGAAGTAGGGTTATATGGTTTCTTGGAGACTTGGGTAGACTACAATTTGGAGTTAATGTAGCAGCTGCAGCCACATGCCAGTTGCTATGCTAAATCCTTATGTACTTAATTTCATTTTAATCCTTACAGCACTCCTTTGAGATAAATACTCTTATAATCCACTTCTGTGGATTTGGAGTAGGCTTATGCTAAGAGACTTGTCCAAACACGACGCTGAAGCTGGGATTTAGTTGGTCATGATTTATACTGATTCTTTTAAAATTCAGCATAGGGTGCAAAAGATTATGTGGTATATGATTCCATTTATGTAACTGTCTAAAGCCAGCAAAGCTAATGTATACTGTTAGAAGTTGGGATGGTGGCCACTCTGTGTGAGTGGGTATGTAGGAAACTACGGTGCTCTTTTTTGCTGTAAATGCTGATTTCATGGATATGCTCACAGCTTGTAAAAATACAAGCTGCAGTATTAATAGAGCGACTACTCCCTTTGTACATTATATTTCAGCAAGTTGTGAAAATTAATCCTGAATTGGATAAGAAGAAAATAAAAATGTTCTAGCACAGCAAGATAGTACTTTTCTAACTACATGCAACAAAGCCAGCACTCAGAACTTAATGCCGTTACTTCCCGGTAGATGACAGGCTCATTTCTCCTACTAAACTAATTTTAAGTTTCTGCATGGTATAAATGACTTCTTCCTGTATAATTACATATCATATTTTTATGAATAAGAGCTTATTCTGTTCCACTACATGAACCTTTGTGAGACTCCCATCCCTTATAAATTCTCTGCCGTTTCTGAAGATGCCCATCTGTTAACTTTTCCCAGCCTTTCCCCTCAGCTTGAAGTGTATGCTTTCCTTCCCACCCCCACAGAAATGTCCAAACTCACTAAATCTCTGCTCCCCAAATAGTCATCTACCTAACATGGAATACTACATGTCCACTAATTCCTTATATTTTGTCAGCTGTATTTCTTTATAACGCCATGGGTTAATATCTTATTTATTTGGAGTTGACATTCTCTGCCAGTATCAGGTTGATTCATTCATCTGATTAACCCTTAGTCTGTTCCTAAGGTCTCCGTGCACTTAGGGTTGAGTAGAAAGTAGGCCTCTCACCAGTTGTTGCAGACTTCTGCTTTAACTAAGCCTTAACAAGAGAGAAGATATCTAAGTTTTACAATTTAATAATCTATTTTATTTAAAGAAATATGTTCAGAAAATTAACATGGGACTGCCTCACAAAGTTATAAGCTGAATATTTTTTCTTTTCCTTTCTAAGTCTTTGAAATCCAGTGTTTATCACACAAGGGCCAATATCTGGAATTTACAAAGAATTGCAGAAATTAAGTACTGAGGAAATGAAACAGCCAATCAACAAATGGGCAAGTGAACTAAGTAGACAGTTAAAAAATAAAAAGAAAGTAACACAAATGGCCAGTAATTATTTTAAGGAGTGTTCAGTATCCCTCGCCATCAGGGAAATGCAAATTAAAGCTACTGTGAACAAGTCCAACAAGAACTAGAGAGGATGTGCTGAGAAAGGGACCCTTTTCCACCATCAGTGGGGTGCAACTGATACAGCCATTGTGGAAATCAGTTTGGAGATTTATCAAAAAATTTAAACAGAACTACATGTGACCTGCTATTTCACCCTTGGTCATAAACCCAGAGAACTCCATAGCCTACTGTAGAGATATTTTTGTGCCCCCATGTTTGTTGCTGCTTTATTTACAATAGCAAAGAAGTGGAATAAAGCTAGATGTCTATCAAAAGAGGAACAGATAATAAAAATTTTGTATATTAAAAAAATGGAATACTACTTAGCTTCAGATGGAAAAAAATTTCAGGAAAACAGATGAACTTAGAATGTGTGATATTAAGTGAGGTCAAACAATTCCACAGAGAAGCCTGCGTGTTCTCTCATGTGCAGAATCTAACAAGTGTGTGTGTTTAAGCAAACGTACATGTGGGTACAGTGTAACATGAAGAAAAAGCTAAAAATAAGGACTTAACGTAGGTAAGATGAGTTATTGGACAGAATATAAAGTTAACTTTTTCTAGTTCTAATTGTGTCATAGATTTTGTTTTGTTTTTGTTTTGGGAGATGGATAAATTCATAAAATACTGCAAGTGAACTTTAATCCATAGGTCCAACACTTCTGTTCCAAATGCCTATTCTAATTGTATAGAAATTCATAGAGATGTGTAGACTTTGGTTCTGGCTACTTTTAATATATGATGTTCTTATTTAGTTGTAATTTTTTTATAATGAAGTTTTTAAAATTTAAAAAATGTCTATTGAGCACATAAGGAATTCAGATCAGCCACATTTCATGGACTTCAAGGCCACATGTGATAAATGACTACTTTATACTGGTCAATACATTTACAGGCATTCATGGAAGAGACTGTAATTCAGGAGAAATATTGCCTACTTTAGGTCACAACAGGTAATTTAGTAAGTTACAGACAGTGTCTTCTCCCCCTTCCTGAATCTTTTGAGTTTAATCTGAATTCTCTTTCTTGCCTATGACCTTGTGCAAGTTACTGGCTAAGGTTTCTCCATTATGAAAGTAGAGAAATATTACATTTTTAACCCCCTTCTTCTCCCAGTAGATTGTAAGGTCCCTGAAGCCAGTGGTTTGTCCTGTTCACCAGGACTTACCTAGTATTTAGCAGACAGCCAAAAATGGCAGTGATGAGCAGATCTAAACAGCACTGCTGCGAGAGCAGAAAGGCATAAACCTGAGTGCTACACAGGAAACTTTTGGTGTTTCATATGAGGTTGTGACAAAAGAAAAGATCTGTTTTTCTTGGGAGAAAATTATGTCTGAAGTGATGAATCTCAAACTGATTGGCCTGAGGTACACGGTTAAATCGATTGGGAGATACCAGGTAAAGACTTGGAAACAAAAAGAATCAGTTCCATCTTTAAAGACCCTAAGGCAAGCTGTACCCTAAGGGTGTAGTGGTGCATGCCTTTAATCCCAGCACTTGGGAGACAGAGGCAGGTGGACCTACAGAGTGAATTCCAGGACAGTCAGGACTACACAGAGAAATGCTGTCTTCAAAAACCAAAAATAAAACCCCCAAGGTTAGGGGTGTGAGTGGGGGGACTGATGGAGGAGGAGATGATATAAAGAGATTCATAAAGTAGGCCTACCCTGGTAAACCGTATATGCTATACAAAGCAGAGTAGATCAAAATTAGCTTGGAGGCGATGCATAAGGGGTGCTTAAGCCATCTAGAAGAAACAGAATTGACAGGGAAAAGCTTGGTTGTAGTGGGTCTCCGTGAAGGCCTCTGCAAACTCCATGGGGATCTTTGAAACTCAATGGCTCTTCCAGTTGCAGCTGTACAAGTTGAGGTGAAAAGACCAGGTCTTCGTTGCATGTTAGCTGTTTAGGAATGAGATTTGCTCTTGGGCAAGGACACAAACCAGGAGATGCAATTCCTTAAAATGTCTGTGCATTCATTAAAAAGAAGACAGAATCAGAGGCAGGAGGATTTCTGAGTTCAAGGCCAGCCTGGTCTACAGAGTGAGTTCTAGGACAGCCAGGGCTACACAGAGAAATCCTGTCTCGGGTGGGGGTGTGTATAATCATCTGCTTCATGGAAAGGAGGAACTATTGCTGTGGGAGACATTGTCAATGATCTCAGAATAAAGACTGTGGAGTGCTGAGCCCTAAATAGGACATTTATGTTATCTCCTCCCAGGTTCAGAGAACATTATAGAAGAGGGGTGAAATGAACATGAGAGCTAGAGGCTAGAAACACGTGAAACACATGAACGCAGTCCTTTAGATGTGACATGGATGTTGTACCCAAGAACTTACCACCAGCTGTGGACACCCGTACAAAAGCCCATTGATGTTCTACCATGGGTAGGGAGGGATCTCGGCACTCCTACTCTCTCTGAGTGCGAAGGACAGGTAGTCATATTTGTCAACAGTGTAGCCACTGCCAAGCTGCCCTTGCTTAAATAAATAACCCCCACCCATGCTCATGAAAGTAGCCTATTGAGGGTTCAGACTGGATGCTACAGCAAGTGAAAGAAAATCTCTTCTTAGGGTATCAGAGGGCGAATGAATGAACTCTCTCACTCTGTGCTTTTCTGAATCAATCTCTTTATTGCTCCGCCTCTATTCTAATTCTCCTGTCCTACTTCTGATTCCTCCCAGCTTCTTCTCTTCTATCCTAAAAACTCTTCTTCTTACAGGAGCCTTGAAGTGATAAAAAAATTATAAGAGCTACCTCTCATTGGTCAAAGCACATCCGTAGGGTAGTGATAAGTGATAAGCAGCTGAGCATTGCCATGGCAACACAAGATCCCCAGGTTTCAGGAGTAAGACCATGCATGACCAGATGTGGGGTGGAGGGGCAGAGCACAATGCTCAGTGACAAACTTTGTCAGCAGACTGACAAGCGAAGAATCGGCATGCTTTTCTTGGGGTGCTTTGTGCAGCGGTCTAGATTGGACATCTGCGACTCTAACCTTGTGCATAGCTGGAAAATTTTAAACTTATGATGTATTTACAAAAGGTTTTAGTCTAGTTTGAACTTGCTCTGAGGTGAGAGAGAGCTAATTGTGTGTGGGTAGTCTGAGCAGAAGGAACAAGGCAGGTTTTTAAGAGTCTACAGTCCTCATGGGACAAATAGGTCTAGTTATGAAACGTGTCCTAGTATATATTCTATATGTCAAAATCAGGTAGTTTAGTGAAAAGCCATCTTCCTGACCACCCACAGATATATGTGCCCAGGAAATTGAGATATAATCGTGAGATTACATATACACATTGCATGAGATTACATACTAGAATACAAGTATTGGGGAGACACCAAGCTGCTTTAGCAAAAGTGAGCAGCGGTTCCCAGAGCTGATGATTCTGCAGGCCTTGTCTGGACAGGATTAGCCTCCATCAGAGAGTCACTTCTCTAGTGGATTGACATTTGAATTATCAATTGCCATATGCTGTATATTTTCACGTCCTCTGACAATAACCCTAATTAAACTCATGGGGATTTAGATAAAATTCTGTAGTTCTCTGAGGGGTGGTAGTGGGCAGCAGGCCACAGGGGTGGCTGGGTTCTACTACCTGAGGCCTCTGTGGGTCCCAGGTGGGTAGGGAGCAGTGGATGAGAGACCTTGCAGGTTGGTAGGGCCCACAAGGAGCCACTGCAGTGAGAGACAGAAAGGCACGCCATGCAGGGAGAGGGTTTGGGTATAGTTTATTCAGTAAAAGGGAAGGAAAGGGAAGGGGAGAGTGGGAGAGAGGGAGAGAGGAGGAAAAAAGGCCTCAGCCACCTCTTCCAAAGAGAGATGGGACAGAAAGAGAAGCAGAAAGATTCACTTGCTCCGGTAGAAGGGGAGAGTGGGCGGGGCTTGTCTCTTAAAGAGACAGAACAGATCATTACATTCCCATCTCTTCTTTTTATAATAAAAAGGCAGGGGGTTAGGCACAACAGGTTAAAGGAATTGGGACAATGGATTGTCAAGATTGTTTCCTGCTTATTTGTGGGCATCATCTGGGGGAGAACCCGAGAAAGCTGAGTGCTGGTCACATCCTGGGGTAGCTGGTCTCTTTGCTCCTGAATGGTGTTTGTGGTACAGAAATGTCCAGTGTCTCTTAAACCTGTTTAAGGTATTCACAGAACAGAGGTCAAAGTTAAGCTTAGGAAAAAAAATTAGAACCAGGAAATTAAGAGGGGTTGTTATCTGACCTGTTTAAGGTGGATCCTTTAATTTGGCTCCCTGGAACTCACAAGAATTTTGGGGGTTTGTGAAAACATAAGTTTTAAACAGCAGCATATTTATACCAGAATGACTGTGACAGATATTTTTGCATAATGAAAAGTATCTTTAAGACTATGAAAAGCAGCATGAGAGAGAATTCTGTTAACTTGTAGCTTATTGAAATTTGTTTGGTGAGGCTGTCCTTTTAAACTGACAAAACCTCTCAGCTGTCAAACTGCATCAGAGATCTTTGAGAAGGATAAGATTTTACTTGAGTTATTGATTAAAAATCGACCGAGATTTACTTGGTTGACACCTAGAGCTACTCCTCAGGGTCTTCCATGGTCACTGAGGGTCGTATTTGCTTTTTGCTGTTTAGTGCAGGGTCTGCCAGGCTCCAGAAGATCCTGTGGGCTAAGAAATCTGTAGGAAGACAAGCCTACCTTGACCTGAGCAGCTAGGCTGTCGATTCCAGCAATTATGTCCATGTCTAGAGATCTTCAGTTTAGATGAAAGGCGGTTTTGCCCAGTGGTCAGCACTTGGCAGTTGAAGCGAATTGCGAATGGATGTTGTTTTGTGCCCATTTGTCTTCTGACTTCTTTGGAGAAAGTAGAGTACTGCTGCTAGGAGCCAATCTGTCTCTTTTTGTTATGAAAATGCCATATTCCCCAGATCTCTGAGCTGTTTATTGGGTATAGATGAGTTATAACTACAGTATAGAGTCTACCTGAAGAGCCGAGTTCAAGTTAGACTGTAATGGTTCTATCGTAACAGGTGATATTTGTGAAAGACAAAGAAGGAAAAAACTGTTTGCAATGAAGCTTAACGGTGGAACTGACAATAGTAGAGAACAGCTTAATGTATTTTAAAGCTGGGTTGAACTAAATATATAGTATTTTTGTAAGAGACTTAAAAGTGCGTATCAATTTAAAGCATGAGACTTATTATTTTTGTAATCTGAAATGAGATACAATGAACAGACAATTATAACATTTAACAGTAAACATACATGCGTAAGTCACATGCATGCACACACAGACACACATATTAAACAAGAATTACGCAAAGTGGATGCTTTTGGTGGGCCTGACCAAAGGCATGCCACTGCACAAAACACAAATGAAACAGAGTAAGCACCAGGGGATCTCAGTTAAGATGTCAGTAAGGTCACATGACCTCAGTCAAAATGGTGGTGGTCGCATGTTATATGGAGAAGCCACGTTTTTTTGAACCTGTAGGAGTTTTAAACATAGTAAGAAGAGAGACATAGAGGCTGTGTAGAACATATATTTAAAACAGAATTACATCCATGTGGTCATACCATTCACATATTCTTTCATACATGAAGTAGAGAGGAAAATTAGCATCGTGAGCTGCCCTGTTGCTGAGCCGCTGCACCACAGGGTACTGTAGGGAGCAAGGGCTGAAACTGTAAACAGCTGCCTGTGGATCTGACCAATCTTGTCGGTTTCCACGGGACCAGCAGTAGCGGTGGCAGGGATAGAACAGAAGGAATGGGAGCGAGAGGAAAGAGCGTTTACAGGCGGGTGGGGAGGGGTTGCCTAGTGAAAGAAAAAGCGGAGCCGGTGGGACACCGGCAGAGCGTTTACAGGCGGGTGGCTGAGAGTTTGAAGGTTTGTTTATATTCCATAGCTGAAAATGTGAAAACCCGTGAAAGCAATGACACCACAAGGCCTATAGGAGAACATCTTCTTTGTACAGGAGGGGTGTTAATGAAGCTGTCTGGCTTTGGTCTGGGTGACTTGGAAGCCAGAGAGGCTGGAGGCTGCTCTGAGGGGGTCTCTCACAGCGGGGACCCCTTACGAGTGGTCAAAAAGAAAAGAAAAGGAAAAGAGAAAGAAAAATCTGAGGGACCCGGGGCCCCAAAATAAACACACTGGTCAACATGTGCAGTGTTAGCGTGGGAGGACTGCCCTGCGTCATTCAATCACATTTCTAGCTATGGGAAGCAATCAGAGATGAATGTTAGTGAAGGACTTAACCATAGCCACGAAGGCTGCGGTTGGGGGCAATCCACTCTTCTCCCCATTTCTAGGAACACCAGGGGATTTCTGTGAGCTCAATGGTCAATTCCTCGGGTGGTCTGCTGGTGTGCATAGAGGTTGGTGCTCAGGCAGATACCTGGTTCCGAGCCCAGGGTTCCACGTGTCCTCAGCCAGCCCACCCGTGGGTGGGAGGGAACATGGAGAGAGCCTGGTTGATTCACAGAGTACCAGTGTGATCATTTAGATAAAACGGCGCAGTTCTCCGAGTGGCAGCAGTGGGTAGCGGGTGGGAGACCATGGCAGGCCTCAAGGGCAGCCAGTACTACAAGGAGCGGAGGTGAGAGACAGAGACAGATAGGCAAGACATGCAGAGAGGGTTTGGGTATAGTTTATTCAGGAAAAGGAAAGGAAAGGGAAGGAGAGGGAGGAAGGGAGGGAGGGAGGGGGAGGAGAAGGAAGAGAGAAAGAGAGAGAGAGAGAGAGAGAGAGAGAGAGAGAGAGAGAGAGAGAGAAACAGAGAGAAGCGGGGAAGGGAAGAAAAGGCCTCAGCCACCTTTTCCAAAGAGAGAAGAGAGCACAGGCTAGAAGTGGAAGAAAGATCCACTTGCCCCAGGGGAAGAGGGAATGTGCTGTGTGAGGCTTGTTTCTTAAAGGGGAAGGACAGATCATTACAGGACCACATTATCAAAAAAAAAAAAAAAAAAAAAAAAAAAAAAAAAAAAGAAAAAAAAAGAAAAGAAAAGAAAAGAAAAAAAATAAAAGGAAGACTTGTGAGGGGACGGGAATAAGGACAATGTGCATTTTCTTCAATGTTTGAAGAAAAGAAGTCCTCTAAGAGAGCAAGGAAGAGACATGACTGAGGAAACACAATGAGCTGCCAAGAACATGAAGGGCTTGTTTTAGGTTGGTGAGCATGAGTCCAGGCCCTCTACCAGGTTCCTAGCGATGCCCTGGTGCGAATACAGGTCCTTTCCCCTTGGCACAAGCACAGGCAGGAGAAGCCCTGCCTGTATGCGGAGCGACACATGCCTGCCCTGCCCTTGGCAGCATCCTATAGGACAAGGATGACCTGGGGGAGCAGCAGAGGAAGCAGACACAGTGCTCACTCGCTAAAAGGACAATACAAAGGACGGAGAAGCAAACAGTGTGGAATATTACCAAGAGGCAGGATAGTTCTGTACCGTAAGACACTCTGCTTTTTCTGAATTCCAATCAACCCTTAACTACCCACCTGTGTACTATCATTGCTTCCACTGTGTGCGTGTGTGTGCACGTGTGTGCGTGTGCGTGTGTGCGTGTGCATGTGCGTGTGTGCGTGTGTGCGTGTGCATGTGTGTGTGTGCGTGTGCGTGTGTGCGTGTGCATGTGTGTGTGTGCGTGTGTGTGTGTAGAGGAATCTGCTTTCCTTCTAGGACTCCTGCTGGAAGAATGCAATCAGGCCAGAGGCCGCAGCTGCATCAGGCACAGCTGCATACCTGGGTATGCTCTTCCAAAGTCTGTCATATCTCATTTTGAATCCTTTGGATGCAGTCCTAGGAGTAGTATGGCTGGATCATAAGATAGTTCAAGTTTTAGTGATTTTTTTTTAAAAGACTCTTTATCTAGTTTCTATAATGGCTACACTAGTTCACACCCCTTCCAACAGTATGTAAAGACTCCTTCTCCCAGCATATCTCTCAGGGTCTGTGGCACCATATTTTTGTCTTCTTGATGATGACCATTCTAATGGGGACAGGATGAAATTGTAACGTCGTTTGAAATTCGTTTCTTTGATGATTAAAGATTTTGAACATTTTTCATACATTTATTAGCCTCTTATATTTCTTCTTTTGAGAAGTGCTGCTTAGTCTGTTTCCTAATCTATTGGTTGAATTACTAGTCCGTTGGATGTTAAAATTTTTAGGATTTTTAACAAAATCTAGGTACTAATCCTTTATTGGAGAAGCAGCTAGGCAGAATTTTCTCCCATTTGTCAGCTGTCTCTCCACCCTGTTAACTGTTACCTGTGCTGACCAGACGTATTTATCTATTTATTTATTTATTTATTATCTATTTGCCTCCCTGTAGATCGAACCCGGCATTCAGTACATGTAAGGCGGTGCCCAGTCACTGACTATACACTTCAGCAACTTTTCAATTTGATAGAACCTAGGGTGTCAGTTTGGGTCAAGCATTTCAAGAGGTAAAACCTAAGGTTTACCATAACATCAAAGGTAATAAATCAAGTAGGTGTCTTTTCTACTTTCACAAATTTTAGATTTAAATTAATTTTAAATTTAAAGATTCACAAATATTAAATTTAAAGTTTAAGACAAGGTTTTTCTGTTTTACAGAGTAGGTAACTGATAGACATAAATTATAAATATTACCTGTTTATATATATTCAACTGTCTCATCTCCAAGAATTTAAAACATATATATTACTTACCTCCTCTTTCTTCCTATTTATTTATTTATTTATTTATTTATTTATTTATTTATTTATTTTTGAGGCAAAGTCTCCTGGAGCCTAGGCTGGACTCCAAAGAACTTGAACTTCTAATCCATCTCCCTCCTCCTTCCAAGTACTGAGATTATAGGCATGTGCCCCCAAAGCCAGGTCATGATGTGTTGAGGATCAAACCCAGAGCTCTGTGCCTGCTGAGTAAGCCCTCTGCCAGCTGAGCTATATTCCTAACCCTGTATTGTTTAATATGAGAGAGAGAGAGAGAGAGAGAGAGAGAGAGAGAGAGAGACAGAGACAGAGAGAGACAGAGAGAGAGAGAGAGATCAGCACAGAGACATCAAGGGGGCAGTAGGCAAATTCACCTCCCACTCCCTGGCTTACTCCCCCCCCACCCAATGTGGCTGTTTTCCTGCCCTGTCACTCCAGAGCTGTTTGGCTTAATATTTTCTATCCACCTGATAGTTCCTCCCTTCCATTCCTCCTGTGATCATTACAGAAAGGACGCTAACTCCGGGCTGTGGCAGAGGTAACTGTAATTGCAGTGGCTTTTAGTGGACTGTGAAGTAACACCTGAGTGACAGCTTTCACTGGTCACTGCCAAGGTTTTGTTTTCCTTTTATTTACCTTAGAAAATAAAAACAAAGAAACAAAAACACCTTACATAGTTTTCCTACCTTTTTAGAACAGTCACCAGAGGGAAGTATGTTTCTGGTGAGGAACAGGAAATAGCTAATGGAACTTTTGTGGGTTGAGCCCAGCCAGAGGCTAGCATCCCAGCAGCGGGAGGGAGAAAGTGCACGGCCCAAACTGGAGTTCTGTGTAGGGACTGGAAAAGCAGCTCAGAGCCTCTCCGATGACTTCAGGCCACCAGAGAGTCCAGTCCTGGGCAGGGTGCACCTCCAATGGGGCGTGAAATACTGTCTCCAGGCTTTTGTTCAATATGCAGACCAGCGTGGGCAGGGAACTCACTGGAGATGGCTCTGAAAGGCCCGTCTGCTCACAGGCCGGAGCCGTTGAATCTCTGGAGTCCTCTCACCTCATTTCTAGATGCATCAGTGCTGTGGGGAGGGGGAGGGATCAAATCTTATCAGGTATTGTTTTCAGAAGGAATAATCAAGGGGAAGACCCAGAAAAGGCATTGCTTTATTGAATTCTAATTTTGGCCATTCATCACTAGTGAAGCATGGGTAAAGATACACAATACCCGCTATTCTAAAAAATCCACTCAAAGTGATAGAAGAAAGGAAGGTAGAGATTGCTTGCCAAAAGCTGACAATAATATATCCGAAAGGAACTGGTCTCTCCAAGGAGCGGAACACACTACTGGGTGTTTCTGAGGCCGGATTCACCACCTGGTCTCTGGGGCTGGACATCGCTAACTGGCCTCAGGGGAGTTCCTAGCTTTTCAACGCTGCTTTCTGCTTTGCATACGCGTAACTGTAACTTCTGAGTCCTCCTGATGAATGAGCCATCTGAAGACTGGAACTGATTCCACTTACTCAAGACCATATTGCTGGAAGGGGATTTATTATTAACTGTTGCTAAAATGTCAAGGTCATCACTGGTCCCTGTGAGTGCTGGGAGTCTCAGGGTGCAGAAGAGGAATCAGACTGCAGAAAAAACCCTGAGGGTCTAGCTAAGCATCACTGGTAAATTGCCTAAAGAGATCTCAGAAAAGGAGATCTTAAGTCTTGGTGTCTCTAGATGTGTCTTTGGATTTTCTTTGCCACTGAAAAGCAATAGTCAACCCTACTGCTTTTGTATTTTTTTTAAAACAATCTTTTCTTATTTTACATACCAATTCCAGTTCCCCCTACTTTTGTAATCTTGAGGGGAAGCTCCCACACTGTAATAATGTTGGGCCACACAAAACCTTCCCATGTCTGAAGTAAGCTACAGAGATGGTTTGAATTTAGGTCTTCTGATTCAGAAACCTAACTTTATAGACTTTGTAAAAGAAAACCGTATAAATAGGACATTTTGTTGAAAGTATGAAGGTGGAGTATGGGAATTACAACAACAGCAAAAAGGTAGAGACAAAAAGGAACGTTTTCAAGCTGAGAGCAGTATGCTAGAATTTCTGGATTAGTGATTGCTATGCCTTTCCTCTACTGAAATGGTAAATTACTTTAACGATATAGACAAGCTTGGAGATACAAATTACTTATATTTATCATTTTTACCATTACAACACAGTATAATGCTAAATTTTTAAAGCTTAAGTGATTATAAAACAAATTCCAATAAGCCTTGTGAACTTCAGATGTCTGTGGAGAGGCTTATTGGGCTGCAGCAACTTTTCAACATGAAGATATAATCTTATTCAATGAAATGATGGTTGATGGGTATAATTCGGAAAAATAGATACATAACTTTTGTTTTAGTTACAAAGACACTAAAATTCGTAACCTAGGCACTCAGGTAGATGATTAAGTGAAAGCCCCACCTCTATCTCTCTCCCCAGACCCTGTCTGTTCAGAAAGCCCACCTAACAGGGGCCCCTCCCCTCAGAAAGTCCACCAAAAGTTTAGCCCCTTCTCCAGGGCTGCTCAAGACCACACCTTTAGTCTAGTTAAGAACTCAGAACCAGTGCAAAACTTGTATCTCTCGATATAAAGTCTGTTCTAGTTTTTTCTTTTTAAAATGTTATCAACATCTATTGATTATGTATACTGGAGGAGATCAGAAAGGAAGGGAGAGGGAAAGGGAGAGCAAGGGAGAGAATATGGGGAGGGACAACTAAAACTAAGGGCTATTTGAGGGGTTGTATGGAACCCTAATACAGTACAGGCCTCTTAAACTATACACGTTTATGAAAGAAACTTAAACAGAACTACCAAATAACAGGGGCGACAAAGCCCCGACTAGACATCTCTTGCCACCAAATGAAACCTCCAGTGTGGGGAATGAATTCCATCTTATCAAGCTGCTGACCAAAGGGGCCCCATGGGACTCCCAAACAACCCAGGCTACTGCTGAAACTGTTGATTGCTCTCCACAAACCACTGGTAAGGTCTGATCGCCAAATCATCTACGTATCTCATTGAACATGGAAAAGTTGAGCCGGTGCCTGACTAGAGCATTTACCCCTACTGACCAATGTTCACGGTACTGGACGGTACCTTGTGTGTTACCAGAGGAGAAAAGTAAACATCAAGCCCGCTCCAAACCCTGTGATCTACTATGGTGTCCGACCTACAAGATACATGAGCACAAGAGCGGCACGGCAGCTGTGAGGGTAACCAGCCACTGTCTGGTAGGATTTCAGGCCCACTCCATGAGATGGAATGCATGGCCAACACGGCCTGGGAATTACTACTGTTCTGCTAAAGGAACACAGCAACAACATGACTCCTAGTGACATTCTGTTCTACTCAGACATGAGTCGCTTGCTCATCCATCATCAGAGAAGCCTCCTCCTGCAGTAGATTGGAACAAATAGACTCACAACGGGACAAGGTGTAAGAGTGAGAGAAGGAAAAATTACTTGTCTCCAATGGACTCTGTCTTAGGATTGCTATTGCTATGATGAAACCGAGAAAACTCGCGAACCAGTGACACCACAAGGCCTACAGGGAGACATCTCTTCCTCTATAGGTGGGGTATAAAGTGGCGGCAAACACTGCAGGACCCATGGGAGAGTGTCCTCTGCCCACAGGTGGGGCGCTACAGTCTGACCGGATCCGGCTGGGGTGACTCGGAAGCCAGAGAAGCCAGAGAGGCCAGAGGCCGCTCTGAGCGGCCTTTCACAGTGGGGGGGGGGGGGGAGGAGAGAAAAGAAAGAAAAAGAAAAAAAGAGAAAAAAGAATCTGAGGGACCCTGGGTACCCAGTTGTGGGAGAACTGGCTCCTGACCATCCAAACACAATTTTAGCTAAGCAATCCAGAGATGAATGTCAGCAAAGGTCTCAACCGTAGCCTTGAAGACAGTGGTTGGGGGATTTATTATGGTATTTTCATGTATACATATAATGCATTTTTATCACCATTACACCAGTTACCCTCTCCTTTTCTTTCACATGGAACCCTTTCCTCTTCCCAACTAGTCTGTCTTTTACTGCCTCCCCTCACTTCTGTCTTTCTGATGACCCAGAGAGCTTCACTGGGGTTTCTCACAGGGTTCTGGGTGAGTGGTTATTCATCAGAGCCTAAGCACCGTACCAGCGGCTACACTCCTGAAGAAATTATAAACTCTCCCCAGTGACAGTTAACTGACCATGGATACTTAGGAGGGGGATGGGCCTCATGAACCCTCCCTTTGATCTACCATTGTTTTCTATAGGTCTTAGGGAGGATGGTTGTTCAAGGACCCTTCTGTCTCTTGTGTGGGTCTTGAGCTGTTAGTCAAAACCCTGTAAGATTAAGAATGCAATACTCGTGTCAAGTCCCACTGACTATGTTTGACCTCATTCTGCTTCCTCTAGTTTTTACATTCTTTCTGACCTATCTTCTATGATGTTCCCTGAACCTTGGAGGTGGTGATATAGACCTGTATATGGCTACGTCTCTCATTCTGACTGTTCAGATGGCTAAGGAGCTAAAGGCATTTGCCACGCAAGCCTGATAACCCAAGTTCAGACTTCTACAACCATGCAAAAGCCAGACATGGTGGTATGTATCTGGAGTCTGAGCAGTCCTACAGTGAGATGGAAACTCAATGGCCAGCTAGATTGGAACACATAGCATGGTTCAGAAACAGCAAGATTCCAGGTGGTGGTGACACACGCCTTTAATCCCAGCACTCAAGAGGCAGAGTCAGGCAGAGATCTGTGAGTTTGAGGCCAGCCTGGTCTACAAGAGCTAGTTCCAGGACAGGCTCCAAAGCTACAGAGAAACCCTGTCTTGAAAAACAAAAAAAAAAAACACAAAAAAAGAAACAGAAAGAGAGACTCTGACTCAAACAAGATGGAAGGCAAAGACTGTTTTCTGACACACATGCATGGTGGTGTGTACATACCGCCACACATGAACTTGCACATATACATATTCTATGCACAAATGTATGCATAAGTAAACAAATGAGTAAATAAGAAATTTTACAAACCAATCCCTTATTTTCAGCACTTTAACCAGTTTTAAGTCACTGTAGTTATTGCTGCCCACTGCAAAAAATGAGATTCCCTGACAAAAGACGATGGTACCAGCAATCAATGGGTATAAACATAACCAGTTAGAAGGCAATTTAATGGGTCTGTCAAGTCCATTTAGTGAAACAACAGCAGTAGCTTCTCCGCTAGGGCCAATGACATCCCCAGGCGGATCTACAGTACCAGATGTGGAGTGGCTGCAGTCCAAACAGAGAGCGGTTGCTTAGCCCCAGTACTGACTTGCCACTGCTGGGCCCATTTTTCCTGGCTAGTAGGTAGTGGAGTCCTCGGGGTTCCCGGCCAAGAAAGACTCTTGGTGACAATTCTCCCCCAGAAGTCCTAGACCTCTTACATCTCTAAGCCCCTAGATTTTATTTTTATTTTTGTTATGCATGCAAGCGCATGTGTGCGCGCGCGTGCGCGCACACACACACACACACACACAGAGAGAGAGAGAGAGAGAGAGAGAGAGAGAGAGAGCATTGGATGTGCTATCATGGAGTAAGTATGAAGGCTGAAGGACGACCTTTAGTACCAGTCTTTCCTTTCACTTTGAGTCAGGGACTCTGCTGTTTTTCTGCTGGGTACCAGGCTACCCTGTGAGCTCCCAGGGGTCCTCTTGTCTCTGCCTCCCACTTCCCCATGGGAACACTGTGAAGACAGACAGATACTCCTGTTGGCTCCTAGCTTTTCTGTAAGTTCTGGGGACTTGAACTTAGGTTTTCATTCTTGTGCAGCAAGGGCTTTTAAAACCCTCAGAATCATCTTCCTAACCTGCTTTTGAAATTGTAAAATGAAATTCAAAACTTTGGGTACCAATCAAGCTTCTTAGATAAGAGACTTTATCCATATAACTTTTTGCTAGAGGGTCTTAGAACGATTTATTTCTTTCTGGGTATATTCTTGTATTGTCATATTGTTCTTGAATAGCATGTCATGAAACATGCTGAGATTAGCCTTATTTCCATTCTTTCCTTGGCACCTTAAGATGAGAAAATAAACTCATATCCCTATCTTAGTCAATTTTACAATATTAAGTATATAAGGACACGACAATGCTCTATTTCAGTTTAAATTACTAGCACTGCAGTCTGTAGGAGCCAGCCATGATAAGCTAAATATGAACAGACCACCCAAAGGAAGTTCTTTACTTTTAATCATTATCACCTCAATGTAGGACTCAGCCATGATAAGCTTACTGGAGGCCTAAGTCTCAGTAGTTTACCCTGAAGCAATACCTGGTTGCAGGAAGAACACAAACTACGATTACTCAGGCACCACCCAAGAACAGGCCATCCAAAGGAAATGCCTAATGTTCCAACCTCTGTAGATAGGATCACCTGCCAGCACACACTTACTAGGACACCCTTAGACAAATGTCAGCCAATCAGGGGTCCTGAACCTCAGAAACACCTCACCCCCACCTTTACTACTATAAAAACCCAACTCTAATTGAGCTTGGGGCTCTCATTTATTCCAGTACATTGAACATGAGGAGAGAATGAGTTTGCACACATGCATAAAATAAAGGCTCTTTGCTTTAACATCCGGGACTCGGTCTCCTTGTTGGCTTTTGGGGGACTTTGCGGATTTGGGCATAACACAGTCAGGATGGTGTTTCATTAAGTTCACTGGTGAAAGAAAAGGAGGCCGGTGTTTTGAAATCTTGGATTTTCCTACAGAACACAGCCATGGTGGGGGGTCAAAGGAACATAGGACCTATTGCATTCCCAGCAGCTGCACAGATTTTCTTCTTCTAATCCAGGGAAAATGGCTTTAAATGACAAGGCGGGATGTCTAAGTGAAAAACCACAAGACTAGTGGCGGGGATGTAATGGTGGTGTTAGGTAGGAGGAGCCCTAGGGCAGCATGGTTGTGGCTGCCAATTAAATCATCAGATATCAGCTATCAGCTTTCCCCTGCAGTGTAAGGAGAGAGCCAGCTTCTCGGTTATAATTATGTTCCCTCCTTTCATTAAAACATAAGGGGAGCGTGTCCTGAAAGTGCTTTACAAGGGCATCGCTCTCAAGGACAAGGCTCTTGCGTAATTCCCATTTATTTTCCTGAGAGCTGAAATTGTTTCCTGAAGCTGATGTAAGCTATTCAACAATAAAGTGCTGAGAAAAGACAGAAAAGGAGTTAGGGCATCCATGCTTACGGATGGAGTGAGAGGTATCAGGCGCTTCGTTGCATAAAAGAAACTAACGGTGGGCCTGACTTTGATTACAGGTCAATTGATTACAGGTTAAAGCAAACCCTGTGGTGTTGTGCGACAACTGTAGATTTACTGAGAACTGTTGAACACTTGAAGTTAATGAACTCTCTGGAATGTAAATTATATTTCTGTGGAGGCCCAAAAATGTGAGCCTGTTTCCACGTTGACCAAAGGTCAGAGAGTTGGAACTTTCCTCTAGTTCCTTCAAGGTTTTGTGCTTCTACCTCAAACAAAGGTCCCACCTAGAGGTTGGTCAGAGACTTCTGCTTTTCCCCGAGGTTATCGACAACAGCTGTGGCTAATAGCCAGATCTTGCGCTCCAGGAACAGAGAAGTAAACCTGTTCCCACCTCAAACAAAAGTCTAAGGATCCAAGTAAGTTCCAGTTCCTTTATGGAGATGACTTGGGATTCCACCCTGGGAGTGGTTTGCCTATAGAATGTTTTGGTCTAGGCCGTGAGCTCAACTTGTTTTGTTGTAGCAACAGAATGTTTAGCTACAAATGTAGCCCTCAACTCTCAATTGGTCTGTTCATTTCCTTGTATCATGTTAATGCAGTCTTTTGTCTTACCCCTACCTTTTGGGGTCAGGGGTATTTTAAACAGTTGGTAATTAAACACAGGTAAATTTTCAGTACTCACTGGAATTTCCTCCTGATACTAACCTTTATGTTTTTCTGTTTTATTATTTCATTTGTGTCTTCATATTCTTTACTAATTTCTGAATTTACTAATTTACTAATTTCTAAATTTACTAATTTCTAAATCCTAACCTCTACCTTGGTGAGAGGTATTTTTTGTCGAGGCTGGTCCCCGACATACTTCAATAAAGTTATTAAAATAATTGTTTGTGTAGCTGGCTCAATAGCCCAGCAGCAGTGCTCTTGCCCAACATTGAAAAGAACCTGGGTTTACGCCCTGGCTTAAATCCTCAGCAGCAAATACCCCTCCTCCTCTTTCTTCTCCTCTTAGTGTTGTTTGGTATATATATAGCTAAAGAAATTATAGCAGAAATAAAATAAAAGCAAAATAAAAGCAAAAAGAAAAAACAAGGATGCACAATTCATAGCCAGCCATGGTGGCTCACATCTCCAATTCCAACTCTTGTGTGCCAGAGGCAGGAGGACTGCTGTGAATTCAAGGCCAGACTGGGTTGCATCTTGAGTTCCAGGTCAGTCTGGGCTACAGAGAACCTGAGTCGAAACAAAAACAAGAACATATAGCTCAACTCCCACCTGTGCAAATTTCGCCGAGCCGTGGAGATTTAGCAAAAATCACGAGCAGCAAAGACTGTTCTGAATGTCTGGAGCAATAGAACAACCCCAGCCTCATTCAGTGCTCAGTGCACTGACAATCCCATGGGGGTGCTGAGGTACCGATGGGGTGCTGCTTTCATGGGAGAATGACTCAGGTCCTGGTTAACTTGAGAATAAATATGACAGAAGTAAACACGTAATGTTTCATCTACAATGGGTACAGTTTGGAGTTCAAAATAATAGTGGTGCTATTAATAATGATGCTGGAACAACAAACATAAACAGATCGTCTGCACAATCTCTCTAATTCCAAATGGTGTCTAGCAATAAAACAAATGT
Organism: Myodes glareolus; assembly: GCF_982192425.1. Taxonomy (NCBI): domain Eukaryota; kingdom Metazoa; phylum Chordata; class Mammalia; order Rodentia; family Cricetidae; genus Myodes; species Myodes glareolus. The sequence goes on along the minus strand of NC_142041.1, from coordinate 56,024,850 downwards.
TTGCTTACAACTCTTGACTGTTTTCTAAGCGGGATTCAGAGCAGCTTCATGGCAGGGCACTGGCCTGGCACCCATGAGGCCTCAAGTTCTGATCTTGGCACTACAAAACCCCAGACTGTGTGACTTCTTCAGCTTCAAAAAAGAGATGCCTCTCACCCCATTTCAGCCCTTCTTCATGCAACACAGATTTATTGAACTTCACACTAAGAAGCCAAGGGAGTGCCTGGCAGTGGTGGCACATGCTTTAATCCCAATACTCAGGAGACAGGGGCAGACAGATCTCTGTGAGTTCGAGGCCAGCCTGGTGTACAGAGCTAGTTCCAGGACAGCTAGGGTTGTTACACAAAGAAACCCTGTCTCAAAAAACTAAAAACAAAACAAACAAAAACAAAATAAAACAAAAAAAAAACAAATTAAAAAAAAAACTTAAAAAAAAATCCAAGGGATAACACTATAGAGCATTGTAGGGGCCGGAAGAAACTCTGGATCTCATTTCAGAAACGGATGTCCTTATATGGCTACAGTTCCTGTCCTCAGCAGCAGTCCTCACCCAGCCTTCTGTATGGTGTCACCCCGCCCCAGTTAAGTCTTGAAATCAGAACAAGTTTCAGGTAGGGTTGGGGAAGCTGTTCCCAAGGAGGTAAAGGGCAGGCAGGCATCAGGACCCAGAACTCTGCCTTGAGAATCATGCGGGAGGGCAGCCTTGCTCCTGCCAGCGGGTGCTAGTTTGGAGGAGGGTACCAAGAGGAAAGCTCCCAGAGGCGCCCACTGACTTGTGAAATGCGTGATGCCCACAGAACCAAGCAGTCCCTTGCGTGGCTGTACAATCCTACCCACCTGGAATTCCCTCTCCAGACTCGGGATGATTCGCAAGTCCTTTACTCTTCCAATCCCCATTGTAGACATACAACAGTCAGAAACACCTCATTCCTATCCCCGACTTACCACCAAATCCCCTGGGCCATGCCCATCTTCGCTTTGCTTTCTCTCCCTGGCAGGGGTGGACTTCCTGGTTCAGGCTACGATGACCCAGACCACCCCTCCACCCAGCCTAGTGTCCTTGCTCTCCAGCATCCCGTGCACCCCCCCCCCCCTCCACCGGGCCGTTTTCACTAATCCCCAGCTGCCCCTTCTTGGCTGTTCCTCATGACCAAGCTCCATTGCGCACTATCACTTGCTTTGGTAATGGTCTCTCTCCAAACTGTGTGGAGTTCCCGCCATCTTCGACTGCCTCCCTGTAGGGGTTCCCAGAGCCTTTACCCACCCAGCCTCTGGGATCCCTGTGTTCTGCTTTCTCTCCCCTGCTCACTCTTATTTGGGTTCATCTTGTCTCTTTCTCCTTCCACGTCTAACTTGAAAATACTGGAGGCCCCAGGCTGCTTCCTGGGCTCCCTGCTCACTTCCACACAGAAAAGACAATCTGTGACATGTTTGTTAACAAGCGAATTATCTGTTTCCACAGGTGATGCCATTCAGTCAGTGGCTTTATGTGGCATCTGCACAAAACTCAAAAGTTCCTAGAGTTTATTTCTTAATTTTCCCCCTTATTTTGTTGTACAAACAACACAACTTTAATTATAGAACTATATAAACGTCATAAAATACAGACAGCCAAAGTCAGGGGAGCAAACCAGACCCAAATTCACTACCTAGAAATAGTCACTGTGAGCATCTTGATTTTATACTTTTTGTACATTCACACACACACACATACGCATATATGCCTATATATACATATACACTTATACACACACACACACACACGTATTTTTTTCTTCTTCTATTTTGTAGTGATGTGCTCTGTGCATCTCCTTTAGTACCGATACTCCTCTGGCGCCATCTTTGATCATGTAGACTCTATTTTACAGTGACAGTTGCTCCGTGATGTATGTGACCCGAATGATTTGAACGATTTCCCCCCTCATTCCCTTGCCTCATACTCGTTCTTCCCACTCCTTTCTGTCTTAGGGATGAAATGCAGGGCATGGCTCAGAACCAGGTAGACACTCTGTCACTGAGATGGGGTCCTAACCCAACCCAGTCCTTGTTTGCTTGTTTGTTTGTTTATGCTTTTGGTTTCTGAAGCAGATTCTCCTCCGTAGGCCAGACTGGCCTGGAACTCACTATGCAGACCAAGCTGTCCTCAAATGCTTCCTTCAGCTTGGATTTCAGGCACGAACTACCACACTTGACTCGTTTATTCTAAGTTTTTATTGTGTTTCCAAAGTTTTGCTACGACTACTACCACACACACACACACACACACACACACACACACACACACACACAGCAGTGCTGCACACACTTGGCAGGGGCGCACACATTGGAGTGCCAATGCTAGAGAGGGTCTTAGGTCCCCTGCATCACCCTACAAACCATGTCGAACAAACGATGTCCCTTGCTCAGGCCTGAGGCTGACCAGCTGTCTGCTGTGCGGCCGCCGAGGAGCGGGGCGGGACCCAAGGTCTTTGTCTGTCGGCCCAGGGCTTCCAGCGGGCGGACGCCTGCCAGAAGGGTGCCGCGTCCGCCTGGCGCGAGGCGGCTGTGGCCCGTGTTGCACAAATGCGCAGCCCGCCCGGCGCAGCAGCCGCCAGCCTTTGTGATTGCCAGACACCAGATGGAGCAGAATTAGGGATGGCACCCGCGGGTCAGATGGCAGGTGTCCCTGCGGATCCGCTGCTACTGCTACAGGCATTTTGGCGGGAAAAGAAAATTAAAAATGAATAAAGAAGTAAAAGAACTATTTTCTCTGTGACAGACCCTTTGGACTAATGTCTTTTTGACTTTGTGTATGCTTGCGGGGAGGAGTTGTGGCTCAGGACCGGCCCCTTCCCTTCTGAGATAAAGGCCATTTGCCTGTGCTATCTGGGCCAACAAATGCGGGGTGGGAGTGTATGTGTGTGGGGGAGTTTCCATCTGGCCTTTGAGGGCAGAGACCAGGGCGATGTTTGCACTCCAGTGAGCACCGGCTGGTCCGACCAGCCATTGTTAAGACGCTGAATGCAGCAAGGGTTTCAGGGATGATGGATTATGGATTCACACTGAGTCCGGGGCTGCCCCACAAACTCCGAGGGTGTGTGCATGTGTAGATAGGACTCTTTCGAGAAGGCAGAGACACTGAGGTCTGCATGTTTTCCCCAGCTACATCTGGACCAGAGTTTTTGGTCAGAATAAGACATGGCAGGAAGCCAGATATGGACATCTCCAGTGCGAACTTCTGGTCTGGCTGGAGAGGTGGGTAGGGGCCAGTAGACCGCTGCTGTCTCTGGCCATGTACTCTGACTCTGGTAAATATGATTTACCTGGGCCTGGAGCTGACCACAGTTTAGACAGAATGAGTAATGCACGATTTTGGATTTGAACAGGAACAGTCGGCTCTAGATCACACTTCCTTGGGGCGGAAGCAGCTCCTTTTCTTTTAAGAACTCCATCCCACTGAATCGTCCTCTAGAAGGTCCATTACATATGCAAAGAAGATCTGGTCACTATAGCATGCCTCGTCTTCCCCCTCTGTTTCTTTCCTCCGCTCTTCCTCCATGCTGGTGATGTGTTTATTGTTACTGGAGAGTAACACCCAGTTCAGGGGGTACAGGCTTTGGTGCCAAATCACTCCTGCTGCATGAGACTAGGGAGAGAGCTGCAGTTGCTGTGAGGGAGATGACTAGGAAACCAAGATGGGTGCCCAACAGTGGGTTCCTCCTACGAAGCTAGCTTAGAGAGATTGCCAGCCAGGGGTCCTGAAAAGCCACTTCTGGCGTCTTTGTCCACAGTGAACCTGCTTGGCTCCTGCTTGACTCCTGCCTGCCCTACTGACTGTGTTTCTGAGACACTGTCCCAGACAACACACCCAGATGTCTATGGGTGTTTGGGCGGCATCACCGGTCTTTTAAAATGGTAAAATCTGGGCACGGTGGCTCCCAGCACTTGGAAGGCTCAGGTACGGGGGGGGGGGGGGGTTGCTGTGATCTTGAGGTGACCCTGGACCTCGGAGTAAGACTGCCTCAAAAACAGACAAACTAAAGAGTAAAATCTGTGTGGGATGAGATGCAACAGTGTCACAGAGGTGCGTTGGGAGTTCGGAGAGCTGTCTTCTGCACACACCGGATCCCCCATTCGCTGCCACACCATTGCTGCGTGCTTTGATCGTGGATCAGTCCTTAGTTGGTTGGCGCTTGCTCCTCCTCTTCGTTTCCATCCCCCATTTGAGGTACTTCTGTCTCTTTAATGGCAATCAGAAAGGGGTCACCCCCAGCACAGGGTTGGGCTCAAGCTGGAACAAGGCCTGTACAGATCACGGTAGCATGGAATAAAGAGATGACCGTGATGTTGGTGATCATGGTCTTCTCAGGACTTCCCGGAAGACTGGTCACTCTCCTCAGTCTTCCCTTCCTGAAATGGCAGCCATTTTTCTAATCCCTCAGAATACTGATATCCTTAGCTCATCTGTCCCACTCGTGTTTGCTTCTCCAACTCTGGAAGACTCAGCAGTAGCCACTTACCACAGGTGAAATAAGGCTGCTCTGACTGGCGTATTCTCTACACGCAGAAAGCATACTATATTAGATTACCAAGACTTGGTGAAAAAAAAAAAGTAAAACAACCTACATACATATTATATCGAGATGATCATATTTTGTATACATTGAGATAAATTAAATCAATTTTTCTCTTTCTTTTTAAAGAGTATGGTTCCTGAACAGTTAAGCTTATGTATGTGAAATAGATCCTGCTACGGAAGTTAAAAAAACAAACTGCCTGTTTAATGTCCAGCCCTCCTTCCCCTGCCCCCGAAAGCTAGATAGGAACAGTGGCAGGGTCAGCTGGGGAGGGGGGGTGAGAGGACAGTGACCGAATACTTTCATCTGTCCTTGCCTTGTCCCTGAGAAGTCCAGTGTTTTCCCGGGGCCACAGTGAGACTCTGAGCTCAGGTGAGCCAAAACTGTTCCGAAATGGAAGCTTTGGCTCCGCGCCTGCTCTTTTCAGCACAGGTTACTGGAGAAGGTCCAGATCAAAAGGTGGATCTGCTGTGCATTGTTCTTGTGAGCAATGAAGCAATTAGACTCTTGCTGCAGAGTCTAAGGTGGCCTTAGCCTCCCCGTCATCCCGTGTTGGCAGCCTGGGTACTGCGGTTACAGGGTACACATACCACTGTTCCTGACTCTGCCAATGACGCCTAATTTGAATGATTCGATAATTGAATCTAATTATCATCTTACTTAACCGGCATCTTGTCTTTCCTTTATTAATTGACATCAAAGCACAAAGAGGCTGAAGCCTTGAAGGGCATTTGGCAGGGGGAGCTCTGAGGCCATGTGGAGAAGGTGTCCTTATTTCTCTTTCTGGGCAGAGATAAGCCTTATGTCCCTCATCAAGAAGGACCTACCTCCCACATACAGTGATTCTGCACAGGAATTATGAGCAATGAGGGCTATCTCCTTCCCTCCACCGAGCGACTGAACGTGGTTCACTTTGGTCCTATCCAGGAGGTGACCTCACGCTAGTCTCTTTGTAGTTTGTTCTAGGCCCACTGGAATCAGGGGCTGTTTCTTTATTTAAAACTCTAAATAGTTGGTGATCTCATTTCATTTCTGTTTCTAGAGGGTGAGAATAGGCATCCTGAACACTCCTTGAGAGTTAGGAAGGGGCCAGGGTACCCAGATTGCAGCTCAGATTGTTGTAAGTGCCACGTGCTCTGCCGCTCTGTGGAAGTCCACTTCCAGCTGGCCTGCCATCCAGAATGCAGCCAGAGTTGGCCACTCCTAGAAAGGACCTCAGCCTTACAGGTATGGCTGACAAAGAAACTCCCACTTTCAAGGGTGGGAGGATGTCAGCCATTTCCCTACAGTTTCATATCTGATGTATGTTTTCACAAAGGCAATATTGCAAGCTTGGCCTACTGCAACCCAAAGGTCTTTTGTGTTCTGTGTTAAGTGAGCCAGCAGAAGAACTCACTGTGCAGTTCTATCCAGACGCCAAGTTTGGTGACTGATATTGTAGAGCGAGCACATCACCTTCTGAGCCGTCTCCAGGTTCCACAAACAGATCCCCTCAGCTCTTCAGAGAAATTATTCATCTTCCCATTCCTCAACTGGCCCGGCCATATCTGATGGGGATGGTAGAAGTCAGAAAGGCAGCACAGATATTTGACAAAGATCCAGCAAAGCTGAGACCCATGGTGGCCCCCACGCCACCTTTGTTTTTCTTCTCCACCTATTGCGTACTTGGGAGACTTTTAATATTTGTACTACTTGGGAATATTGGATTGATGGAAGTTTCTTATGAATCCTTTATGTCTTCTCCCAGGAGTGCTATTTCTACGCTTCCCCAGGACCAGCCTGGGCATACTGTTCCCTCCACTTAAGGAGATAGCCTTATCTATTTGAAGGTCTTCCTTATACCTTAGAGGCTGTGACACACATAAAGAAGCCAGAGGTCTCTTTATGAGGCTGTGAGGCATTTGTGAAACATCTGTCCTACTTACTCAGAAACAAGATAATCAAATCAAAGTAAACTTTAAAAGATCAAGAAGATTCGGTGGGCTGGAGGCGCTGGCCACAGTCCAGACTACAAGCCTCTTCCCACTGTGCACTCAGGCAGTTACGTGGCTTGTACAGCAACAAAGTTAGACGAGCTGGTCACCTCTGTCCTACACAGAGACTTAGACTGATGGGCAAAGAGTAATGTGGAAAGATGATAAAAGTATCCTATAAAGATATAAAACACAGACATTGTATTATGCCAGAATTTGAATAATAACTGCAGAGGCTCCAGTCTGAGGTTATGTCGTGGGCACTCTGACCATTAAGAGTTAATAATGCCCTGCTTGGGACATGGCAGTATGCCCAGGAGGGCTTGAAGATTGTTTTGCTCAAATGTCCTTGTAGTCACAGAAACTACCGGCCTGAGGACAGCTTGTCATACGCCTCTCGGTTCTTAAAAATTGAGTTATGGGGCTGAAAAGTCAAAGTGGTAACTCTGGTTAGCACTGATGCTGAAATGAGGGAAAATGTTTAAAAATGATAACTCTGTTCTGTCAAAGTTTATTAATGATGACGAAAAGGTGAGCGAAAGGAAGTGAAACACTTGTCCCAAAACAAAAATGATACGACCTATGTTTTGGAACAACATGAATGTATCCCTACTTATCAAATTCTGTAAAAATAAAGAAGCACTCTGGCTGCCAGTCAGTCATGCTGCGAGCTTCTCTCCACCGTCACGGCCTGGCTCCCTCCCTCCCTCGCCAACCCTGACATCCTCTGCTGGGACCTGTCCACCGCCTGGGATGGCTCCCAGCACTCAATGTTTTGGTACAAATGCCCTTTTAAGTTAAATTGTTTTTGTGGTGTTGTACATAGAACTCAGGGCTTCAAACATGCTAGGTACGCGCTCTACTCCTGAGTTATAGCCCCAGCCCCACACACCATAAAAAAAATAGTCCTCTGGGGGCTGGACAGATGGCTCAGGGGTGAAGAGTGCTTGTACCTCTTGCGGAGGCCCCACGTTCAAGTCCCAACACCCATATCAGGCAGCTCTAGGGGATCCAGCACCTTTTCTGGGTTCCACGTGTACCTGGACATACACACACACTCACAAGCATACATACTTAAAAGTGAAAATAAAAATAGGTTATTTAAAAAAATGCCCTAGACCTGCGGTTCTCGCCCTGTGGATGACGGACACTCTCCCAGGAATCGCTTATCAGATATTTACTTTACGATTCGTGAAAGTATCAAAATTGCAGTTGTGATGGATGTAGCAACAAAAATAATTTTATGATTGGGGGAGTCACCACAACATGAGACGCCGTATTAAAGGGTCGCAGTGTTAGGAAGGTGGAGAACCTCTGCTCTAGACTCTGCCACTTCCAATATTCATCATCCAGTCAAGGTTTAACCATCTGCTTCCTTCCTGAAGCCCACCAGGGTCTCTGAGCCAGGACTCTGGTATCTGCGCATCTTCTCCCTTTGCTTTGTATTTCGCTTTTGCTGTTGCTCCCATTCTCTCTGTCCTTCCAATGATCTCTGCATGCCCTCGATGATGTCATTAGGTGCCTTGAGTATTAGCTCATGCAATGGATTTAGCTGCTATCTAGTTATTGCTTGGTGGACGTGTGCACTGGAGTTGACATCTGACTCTGTATTCCAGTGCTGATGTGGCCAGGCAGCAGGGCAGCTGCCCGACAGGTGAAACAGAAATCTGAGCTTCCGTGCCTCCTGACCACCTCAAAGCGTCAGGAGTCGTTTCCCAGCACCAAGTCTGCTGGTGAGCTGCCAACCCGATCTGCTTCCCAGCGAGGGCCAATTTTTCTCTTCTCTTTTCATCTTTGCACCACACACCTGCATCCATCTTAGGGGACTAAATATCTGAATTAGAAATACAAGATGCAATGGAGGGAAAGAATTAATAATTTTGAAAGATTATATGGTGGTTAGACTAATCTTACCATAAGAGCCATTTGCTTTTGATCACTTTCTGCCTATTTACTTTTTTAAGGACTACATTGAAAATGAACTTTAGTATCTCACGAGCTTGATCCCAGCACCCCTCCAGCTTGAGTGTGAAACACACCACCAGAGGTGTCTTAGGAAAATGCAGATCACAGTTCGGTAGCTCTGGGCAGACACTGTAATTCTGCATTTCTAACAAGCTCTGGTTCCCCGGATTGTAACTCAAGAAGCAAAGACTTTGGGCAGTTTTTAAACTGTGTGTGGTTACTATATTTTCCAAATTATTTTTCTCATTTTAAGTTTCCATAATATCTTGTCTGTGCTGTTGTGAAGGCCTGTGTTACTGATTTGATATTGTTGGAGCTACGCCACGCACTAGAAACATTCTTGAAATGAAAGCCATTTCTTCTTGTTTTCTCTATATTCTTATAACCTTTAGGTTGCTAAAACACAAGAGGTCTTGACAAATGCCTGTCCTCGGAGTGAAGTAATGGTCAAAACAAAATTACAAGATACTCCACCAGAGAATCCCTGCCTAGCAGGAACTGATCTCCTATCTAGGAGGTAGCCATTTTTTTAAAAAAAATAATTCAACTTTATTTTATGTGTACTAGTGTGAAGGTATAAAATCCCCTGGAACTAGAGTTACTAACAGTTGTGAGCTGCCATGTGGGTGCTGGGAAGTGAACCCCTCTGGAAGAGCAGCCAGTGCTCTTAACCACTGAATCATTATTCCAGCATGGAGGATGTCATTTTTATGAGCAATTTGATTGGACCAAATATTATTTTGGATAATGTGAGTTTCTAGTCACACTTTGGAATGTGTCACCAGATATAATATGCCATTTAGTATTTGGTAGCCCCTCTACAAAGGGTTCTAAGCTTCTGCCAGTTTCTTACTGTAATCTTTATAATTACTCAAGGATAATTGGAGGACCCATGAAATGCGCAGATTCCATTTCACTTTCCTGTTTCTTCATTCTTGGTCCTTTTTGGCTACTTTTCAACATCTTGACACCACTTATCGCGTTGCTCATGATAGACGCCACCTGCTGGTAGTCATTTAGAGTTTTCTCTCTAGGGGGATATGCTCAGTGCACTCCGCCCTTCATGTGGACTTCCCAGGACTCCCCGCTGCCAATCACAGTAAAGCACAAGGCTTAACACAGCACTCTCAGCCTTACCGGCAGTGTTTCCACTGAATACTCCTTTTGCTTTTCCAGAGAAAACTGACTTATTTTAGCCAACCAATGCTCTCATTCTATTAGATGCACCATTCCCCTGAGCGCCTTCTCAGGCCTCGGTGGTTTCATGTCACTCTCTGTTTTGTCTAAAACTTTTTCTGTTGTGTTACCAAGCAACCTCTTTCTCCTGGCACGTCACCATCCCAGCTTCCCCTGGGCAAATGAGCAAGTCGGTCCTCCTCCGCGGTCCTGCCTCAGCCCCTCCTGTGTTCCTTACCACACTGTCACCAAAGCCTCATCTCTGTCCTCTCTGCCTTTTCCCTGTGTCCTCAGCAACCAGCAGGTGTTCAGTGCAGAGGATGAAGTCACCAGGGAGGCACTCCAACTGACAACTCTATTCTTGTCAATATTTGCCCCTCTTCTTCTGACAACCCAGAAAGAATTCACATCCATTTGCCATTGTCATCAACTTCCTGCTGACTTCCCTAGCTTTTTGTGATATTCTAGCTTCTTTCTTTCTTTCCTTCCTTCCTTCCTTCCTTCCTTCCTTCCTTCCTTCCTTCTTTCCTTCCTTTCTCTTCAGGACAGGGTTTCTCTGTAGCTTTGGAGTCTGTCCTGGACCTAGCTCTTGTAGGCCAGGCCGGGCTTGAACTCACAGAGATCTGCCTACCTCTGCCTCCCGAGTGCTGGGATTAAGGGCTTGCACCACCACTGCCCGGCCTCTAGCTTCTTTCTGTTGCTGTGATAAAGCACTCGAACAGAAGTAACTCAAGGGAGAAACAACTTGCTCTGGCTCGCAGCTCAAGGTCCAGTCCGTCTGGTGGAGCAAACAAAGCAGCAGAGGCTTGAAGCAGCTGGTCACAGTCCATCCACAGGCAAGAAACAGAACGATCAATGCTTGCTAGTGTTCAGCTGGATGTCTGCATTTTATACAGTCCAGGGGCCTCTGCCCAGGAAATAGTCACCTCCATAGTCTAGGTGGGTCTTGCCACATCAATTAATGTCATCAAGATAATCCCTCACAGATAGGGGAGGGGTGGTTCTAAGTTTGGTCAAGTTGATAGCTAACACTGATCGTCAACGTACTTTACATTTTCTTGGTGCACAAGTACTATACATAGTCTGGGCCCACACTGGACCTGCCGTTGTGTTCTGACTGTGTGTATTTTCTTAGTAAGGGTGGCAGGTTGCCAATGTGCCTGAGTCACCCATTCTTGAACCCATTTTAGACTCAGTGGAATCCCCCTTTCTCCCGTTCTTGCCACAATGACATGACTCAAGTGGAGGGCACAGTCAGACGGGAGGTCACTTACTCCGAAGGTAGGACACGGAGGGCAGGGCAGGATTTCTAAACCACAAGTAGCCAAATTATTTCCTTCCTCAAAGGGGTTATTACCAGTCATGTTCATGTAGCCAACAAGGGAAAGCATTTTCAAAAGGTTTCTGGGTTTTGCTCTTCCCAGTAGACCTACACTCAAGTGATTTCACACTTGCTTGCTTCTGTTTCAGAGATGCCGCAGATGTTAGGGAACCGACCATCCAGGCTCAGAGCAAAGGCAAACACACTACGCCTCTGTGACCTTGAGCAAGGGGTTGAGCCTCTCCGAGCCTCCAGTGTCTCACCTGAACTATACTACTGGGAGGATTCCATGGGTGTCTGCGATGGCGACAGCCACTCTTCGCAGTCTGCTCTGCGAGGCTCTGCGTCTTTTCATGCATCTTTTTTTCCCCTTTAAAGTCACCTCTCCCTGCAGACCTGCTCGGGCAGGGACCAATTCAAACAGTTCTGGAAACAGATCAGGTGTAAGTGGCAAGGAAATAGTCAGTGATGTATGGAATATTTATTAAAAGTCCCGTTTAGGATTCTCTTTTCTCTGCAGGAAAGTTGAGGCTATGGGAACACACAGGGAAAGGGAAAGGGAAATAGAAGTGGAGAAACCCACTAAGGATTTAGGGTCAGTTGGCCCACTAGCATCTGAATCTCCTGAGGCTTTGCTGTAGCTAATACCTTTTAAAATGTTGTTCCAAGTCTATCATAATCTCTGGGTAAGAAGCCTCGGACAAATGCAGCATGTGATTCTCGGTGAAGATTAAGTCACTGTCACAAAGCTTTTTCTGTCTGGACAAACCTCCTTGCTGTGGCCCCCCTCCCCAGTCCTGAGACCCCAGACCCAGTGACTAGGAAGACTGGGAGTATCTGGGTTAAGCCGCCATTACTGCTTCAGCACCATAGTCAATCAGTCACTACTTCCAATCAGAGCAAGCAGGGAGCTAATAGGGCTAACTCGGAAATTCGGGTAGTTTCTAGGGCAAGTAAAATGGGGGAACCAAATCTATCATGGTGGAAGGCATCTAATCTTGGGAAATTGGTCTGGGAGACACATCAGATGCGAGGGTGGGTTGAGCACCTCTGGGCTAGCGTCCCTCTCCCATGCTTGGCCTTGATGGCTTCAGACATTTTCCCACTTGTGCCTGCTTGTGCCTCCTCTCCAGGTGAAGTGGACCAGCCCCTCATTCCAGACTCCCTGATTTTTGTCATCACTGCTTTGCACATGTTCTTTTGATAAAGATTTTTAGAAGGTGCCTAAGAAAGTTGAGGGAGGAAAAAAAAAACCACATTTTCATTTTCAAAGTTTGTTTTACCACCATCTGAAACATTTCAAGTGCTACTCAGTTTCCCAAGTCTCTGTCCTGATGCTTCTGAGTGTCCCAGGGATGGGATGGAGCTAAGGAAGGGATCCAAAATTAAGATTAGAATGTCTCAAGTTCTCATGCTTACACGGCAAGTGCTTTAGCCTCTGAACTTTCTCCCTGGTTCCTGTCCAGGTCACATGATTTTATTGAACTAATTTCTAGACACTAGACACAACCACTGACTATCCAGAAAGCACTCAACCATATTTCAGCAATTTTCTTTACCTGTCTTTATCAGCATTAGTCAATACTGCTAAATCCATTTAGGACAATGGTTTGGAGGGAGTTCCTGAGAGGCTAATTAAGTTAAATTAGTCTTAAGTTTTTTAGATATATTTATTTTATGTATGTGAGTGCTTGGCCTATGTGTATGTATGTATGTATGTATGTATGTGCACCACATGCATGCCTGGTGCTCAAGAAGAGGTGTGCATTGGATCTCCTGAAACTGGGAGTTCCAGATGAGTTACCATGTGGGTGCTGGGAACTGAACCCGGGTCCTCTGCAAGGGCAGCAAGTGTTCTTAACCACTGAACCATCTCTTCAGCTCCTTAAAAATGTTTTTTTACAGTAAAAACCCCTTTGTAAAATAAGTAGAGATGCAGTTCAGAGGGAAAACAAAATTTAAACGAAGGCAAGGCTAGAAAATCCAACAGCAGCAATAGCTGAACTAGTCCCTAAACAAACAAAGGAACACACAAAGAAAGAAAAGGACCTAGCTGCTGCCAGGGTCTTCAGCGGAAGGAGGAGGGATGTTTAGGAATGGGGTGCTATTCTCAGATGCCAATCAATGGTGGGGTATGTCTTCTCGCCAAACTAATGGAAGGTGCATTACTAGAAGGAAGCCCTAAAGTAAGTCACAGCCTTAGCTAATAGGATGTCAACCAATTGTAACAGAGGGAAACCGAGACTGGGATGGGGAGGGAGGTTTGTGCTGGATGATAATTGCTTGAGCTTCAACAAGACACAGATGAAGTTCTGGTTCCTAGATTTGCTTGAGAAGTTGACACCGTTGGTGATATTTCTGGCACCCTCTTGAAGGTAGTTAAAGTAGACAGGGAAGCTCTTTTTGGTGGAAGGACCAAGATCATACATTTTGATGGACAGAAACAAAGTAATAATCATTTTTGGTGGCCTCCATAAAAGATGCATACAAAGAAGGACTAATACAGAGCAACGGAGAGGCAGGTGCCCTCCCTGAGTGGTGGTGGCTGAGGACGGAACCAACACCAAGGCATAGGTAGGGTTTGGTGACACCAGTAGCCAGCAACCAGTGTACTCATGCAATGACATCATCTCCTGAACATCTTGGAACGTTCCCTTTCCTGATCGCCCTTTGGCCCTTTACTGTGCAGGACAATTTGTTTCTTGTGTTGTTTTTTTTTTTTTTTTTAAAATTTATTAACATTTACCAGCGGAAGCCACAAACCTTATTTCCCCTGTCTACATTGTGATTCAACCGGTTTATGCACGGCTGGGAAAATAACTGCTAACACGGCACCTTGATTTGTTTTTGTCATTTTGTTTTTCAGGGTAAATTAAGCAAAATCCAGGAACTGAAGACACCAGACTTGTACTATCTAGGATGACAGCCCTGGTCACATGACATAGGATGCTTAACATTTTGTAATAGAATACATACAGTGTACTTTATTGTTAGTTTGTAATAGACTACATACAATGTAATAGACTACATACAATGTACTTATTGTTAGTTTGTAACAGACTCCATACAATGTACTTATAGTTTGCGGTTCTTTGTGTAGCTCTCCTTTTCTTGTCCTTCCTTTCCATTCCATTAAATAAATAATCTCCACAAAGTCAGGCATCTTTATTTGTGAAAGTGTCAGCGCATAGTAGGCATTCAGCCAATGTTTGCTGTATTAATGAAGGAAGGAAAGAAGGAACTTTTAACTTGAAGAACACTGACTCTGGTGAGGAAGGGGTCAAAGGCACACCTCTCCATATGTCGGCAAGAACTTGGGGATAAATAAAGTTGAATCTTAGATTGTAGGGTATAAACACTATTGGAATCCACAGGAAGGACATATGGATGAGGTCTGGGGACAGACTTGGTCTGAAACTTGATACAAGTGTGATTCAGGGCTACAGTTTGGGTAGGAGCCAAGAGAGGAGCTGAACCTTCAGTCGGTGGGTGGGTACAGTGCTCATGCTACTGATACCTTTCGGCATGGGAGCTTTAGTGTTTCCACTCCCAGCATCACGCCACCTTGTCTCTTCTTCAGTGCTTCTCTTTATTGGATTCCATTTTTACATCTTGCATTGACTTCCTTATTTCCGTCAACAGCCTGTCTGTGTTCCCTTGGAATTCATTGTTTGTTTTTTTCCTCTTTCATTTTTTTTTTTTGAGCAGTTTTGTCATCGTTGTTTTGGATTCTTTGGAACTTCTCGTTTCCATGAAGACCATTACTGTGGGATTGGTAATTTTGAGGAAAGATCTGTTATCTTGTTTTTTTTCTTTTTAGTGCTACTTGTGCTGGGACTTATATATATCAGAAGTTAGCTCATTGGTTTAATGCTATGTGTTCACAGTGTTTGGGATGGATAGGTGGCTGTAGGGTTGCTGTGTTATTTCCTGTGAAACTGGTATTTGGGGTCCTAAACTCTATCCCTAGCCCTGTAATAACAGTTACAACAGTCACTCTTCATGGCAGACCTACCATGACAATAGAGCAATAGCCAACTCTACAATAACCACCCCTCAGACATTATCACATGAGGGATGCTGACAGCACTGTGTACACTAACAATATATTATTGCCGTTATTGTAGGTAAGAATGGAGAAGAAAAGGCAAAGAAGGAAAACACGGTAAAGACTGTTGATTAGTATTGGAATGACAGAAAGTAGAAGAGGGATGGATAAATAGGAGAGTGAAACACAGTGGCAAAAAAAGGTGGGAGGGGTCAGGGATTTGGGCTAAAAGACGGGACAGAAGGGCAAAGACAATGCAGCCAGATAACATAGAATGGTCATCTCAGGAGACGGAGGCACAGAACCCTGCAAACCAAGGCAGACTGTGTTCTTCAGGACAGAGAAAGGCAAATGGAAAGGATAAGGAGAGAAGAGAAATAAAGAAAAAGCCAAAGCAATATATGACAAGAATAGAGTAGGCCGAGGTGGGGGGGGTGTCTTTAAACACAGATGAGACAAGATGTAGAGGAGAGAGAGGCAGAGGATGTGAAAACTATTTGCCCTTAATTTTGGCTCTGGGCTGAATGTAATGGCATTTCATTTGTATTTTAGTAAATATAACTTGCCTGAACATCAGAGAGTAAAACTGCCCCACTGGTCAGCCATACAGACCAGGCAGTGGTAACATACACCTTTAATCCCAGTAGTCACACTAGTTGCCAAAGAAACCAGACAGTGCAAGACTTTAATCCCAGTGGTGCACACCTTTAATCCCAGCCCTAGAGAGGAATATAAGACAAGAGGAGACAGCTTACAGACATTCCTGGAGACAAGGTCGCCATTTTGGACTGAGGTTGAGGTAAGAATCAGTGACTAGCTGTTTTGCTTTTCGGATCTTCAGGTTGAACCCCAGTATCAATCTCTGAGCTGAATGCCTCACTGATAAAAGGTACCTAGCCATGTGGCTAACACAGACAAAAATTATGGGCTAATTTAAGTTGTAAGAGCTAGTTAATAATAAGCCTGAGCTAATAGGCCAAACAGTTTAAGATTGTTATAAGCCTCTGTGTTTCTTTGGGACCAAATGGCTGTGGGACTGGGTGGGATAGAAACTCCATTTACATCTCAACTTTCTCATATTTCTTCTCTACTGTTGGAAAGTTCTCTCTCTCTCTCTCTCTCTCTCTCTCTCTCTCTCTGTCTCTCTCTCTCTGTCTCTCTCCCCTTTCCTCTCTGTATGTGTGTGTGCTGGGATTATAGGTGTATGCCACCATGCATGGATTTATGAAGTGCTATGGATTGAACCCAGGGCTTTGTGTATGCCAGGAAAGGACTCTATTAACCACGCTATGCCCCCATCTCAATCAAGTGGGTACTTTTCAAGCAAGGACTGAATCCCCACTTTTGAGTGACAGTTACATATGGGACCAGGAAGAGAGCTGGGAGCTAGAAAAGCAAGGACCAAGGAGATAAAGAGAACCCAGGATTGCTAGGGAGAAGAGGGGAGAGAAAGGAGGTGATTGTTTGCTCCTCCTTCACAGGTTTGACTTGCCTTGATGTTTCCCAGAAGAGGAGCTGAGACCGGGCAGTTGCAATGGAGGTGTCGCCTTGCTGAGGTTTAATTAATTGACTTGTAACAGATTGCAAATCATCCAGCAATTCAGTCTTCCTCAAACCACCTTCTTCCTCCAACACATTTTCCTTGTGAGATAAATTATTATTAATTTCTGCTCCTAAAGAAAGGGATGTGTAAGTGTGAATCAGGGAAGGTGGGTTGTGTTCTGTTGTTGGCAAACTCAATTGTTCTCAGTCCCTGCTTTCCTAGATTGCGGCTTTCCTTATAAAGGGAATGGAGATGCTAAAATTGCTTTATTTCCTAGAGCGAAAGTCTAGGATTGCTTGGGGTCGTCCCTGATGGGGCAGCTTGCACTCTCTAGCATCCTGTCTGGATTAACATCTGCCCCGAAGAAGACATTCTTATTGCTGCTGTGGTGGGAATCATGGATGTACTTGGTGGGCTCTATTTTCAGCTACCTGTCCTGGTGAGCAGGATGTGACACCAGTGTGGTGGCTGCAATTCTGGCTTAAATTCCTCATCCATCTGAAAATGTAGCTGGGAGGACCTGTCATGTCCCTTGTCAGGGGCAACATGAGGGCCTTTGCTGATGAGGCCAGGTGGTTTGAGATAGGAGCAGTGGACAGCTGACTTCAGGCCATGGCTGGTCAGTGGCTGCTGCTATTCTTATTGGTTGGTGCTGGTGACTTGGTGCATCAGCTAGATGACTGTGCTTGTGTTTGGGGCTCTGTGACGTCAACTGCTCAAAGTGCCAGGCTGCCAGTCAACGGGCCAATGCATACTGTGGGAAAGCAGAGGCTAGAAATCCTTGCAGGTTCTTAGCACCTTTCGCTGGAGTCCTTTCTCATTGGCTTACCTTCAGGATGCCCTTTCGTCCTTGACCTTTCTTCTATTGGCAAAGCTGTACTCATTTTTCAGTTCCCAGATCAAATGCTTCCTCTCTCAGCCGCTTTTTTTTTCTTTGCTTTCCTTTTAACTGCATATAAATGCCCACATAGGTCACATAGTTTTCTGATTTTCTAATGTCAATGTCTTCAGACTGGCACATGTAAGCACACTTCCATCTCCGTATTCCTGGTGTCGAGTCTTGTTTGCTAGAAACTGAATTGATCTTGATTTCAACATCTACAAAATGATCTTACTTGTCCACTCTAAGCTGCTTTTAAAAAAATAAATATTTATTTTTGTTCCATGCATATGCAGCATGTAGGTGCCCAGTGCCTGTGGAGTCAGAAGATGGTGCTGGAGTCCTGCCATCTGGGAGCTGGGAATTGCAACTGGGTCCTCTGTAAGAGCTGCAAGTCCCCCTAAACGCTGAGCTACCCCTCCAGCCCTCACCGTGAGCTTCTTTAAGCTCTGCGCCCTCTGTTTCCTTTGCTCTCTTTCAGACTCTCCCATCTAAGTCTCCACTTTTTTCTTCCAAGATCTCCTGTTGTGCTTGCTCCTGTCCAGTTCCCTCTGGGACCTTAGGAAAATTCCGCAAATGGAATCTCACTTTTCAGCCCTCTCTCTCTTCCTCCAGGGATCAGATTTTACTATTACCGCTAAGCCTCAGTACTACAGCTAGGTCAGATTTGGTGCATTTGATTTCCAAATTCTTGCAGATTGTGACAACTTCCGACACCACACAAGTGAATGGGTCAGTGACTTTTCACTCTTAAATCTTTCATCTCTTATAATTTCTCTGCTCTCACAAAATCTCTTTAGAGTATGCTGTGAACTCCTTTTCAGGATTTGTAAATTCACTGCTTATGGTTTAAAATCTATAAAATCTGTAACAAAATTTGGCTTAAACTTAGAACTAAAGGCTTATAATTAAAAATCTATATATAATCTATATGTGAGTATGTGATCCAACTCTTGTCTAGTATATACTGTATATGTAACTTAGATTTTACTCTTGTTTAGAAAAAAGATTTTTAAAAAAAAAAATAGCAACCATGTGGTTTGCCTCCATCTTGCCTGATGACTTCATCAAGATCCAGGCAACCATATGACAGGCAGCCATCTTTATTTACTAAGGTTAAAAAGCACTTGTCATGTGACTTCACCATCTTAAGATGACCACAGGATATAAAGCCAAAGTTATAAAAACTCTTCAGTCCCGCCGAGCCCTCTGTTCATCTAGGCATCTTCTTTTTAGACTGAGGAAATCTCCGGTTCTCCAGAACAGTTTGGATTGGTATGGGTTTTTGTATGATGATAAAAATTCAGGCTATAAAAGTCTACTCAGATTAACAAACCTGACCTAGAGATACAACCTAACTACTTATATCTTTATTATTGTTCGATACCAAGCTTCCAGAAAAGTAAGTAACAACATATATTTGATAAATAAGGTTTATTTGATAAGCAAGATACATAAATTCCTAAGGTCTACTCAGGTTCCCAGTAATATTTGTCTAGCTTCTTTGTCTTTGCTCACTTTGTTAAACTTTGGCTATTTGGATAAACTAAATACAAGAAACTGTAATATTCCATAATGCTATAAAAGGAAAGTTTACTGCATTTATGGTTTATGTTGATGCTAAAGGATCTTTAATTAAATCTTCAACTCAAAGTTCAAACTTAACAGGGGTAAAGCTGTAAGATTCTAACCTTATATAAGCTACTAACTTACAAACTGTTCATTTAGATAGTAACACGCCTTATTTAGTTTTCTGTATGTGCTTTCACAGTTAAGCCTAAAGTCAGGTATACTCGATAGGTGGCCCTCAAACCCTTCAGAGATCTGCTGAATATGGTATTTAAAATGCTTAAGCTTCCAATAATAGATCTGCCCCTTCCTAATGGGAACCCAATGGTCTTCACCTGAATTGTGGTAACACTAACCACCAGGCAAAACTGCCCCCTTGTCTTACCTGCCCTGGGGCTCTGCTCAAACTGGATATTTTTGGGTTGATTGCTTTACTTTGCCTGGTCAATGTAAGGTCAGTTTTCACAAGTTCCTCTACAGGAAAAACCTCAGACGAGTCTGGCAGTCAAAGTCCATGTTGCTCTGTATAACAGCTGAAGATTAAATGCTGTCCTGTATAACAACCACAGATGGACGATTCCGCCTCCAGTGAACTGCAGGAGCCCAGGGTAGCCCACCTAGGTAATGAGTCTCTGCCATTTTAATTGATACACAGACCATTTAGATTACGCCTCCAGCTCTCATTTATCCTTCTCAGATTTCCGAGGGTACTGACTGACTGTAGCTTTCACAGCAGCAAACACCCGGCTCCTTCTTCAGGCCCTCAGCTGCTCTGTCAGCTCTTTTCATGTGTGAAAGTCAGGCCTCACTGGAGACCTGCGAGGCCTCCAACCCAGACAGACCTTGCTATTTTCTAAAACTAGGAAACTCACAAAGCAGGCTTCAAAGTAACTCTTTATTATTCCTTTATTTAAAGGAACTTGCTTTACAATGATGGCTGTCAGTAATCAACCACCTGTGTCTCATGGTAAATAAGTGAATTTAAAAAAATTAAAGTTTGTATAAGTTCTGAGGGACTACAAAATGTTCTAAGGTATACAAACACAAGTTATAAAGGTCTAAGGAAGTGACTTAAGGTATATAAAAATATTTCTGATTTGTTTCCCATTCTATGCTATTGTTATAGTAAGACATCAAAAGTTCAGATTTAACATTGATCAGTGGAATAGATCAGCTATCAGTCTAGCTCTGGTAAAGTACTACTAAAGTTAGCATAGTCACAAATGCAAGATTTGAAGTTTCCTTTGGTTATCTTCCAAGTACAGAATTAAAAATTGCTTCTCATTGTGCTAAAAACATCTGTTCAGCCTCTATATGCCCAGTCTTCTGGATGAAGGAAAGAGTTTGCTTTTAACCTCAAGTCATTTTTGGGTCCTGTCTTTGTTAGGGTTTTATTGTTGTAAAGAGACACCATGACCGGGGCTGTGGAGATGGCTCAGAGGTTAAGAACACTGTCTACTCTTTTGGAGGACCTGAGTTCAATTCCCAGCAACCACATAGTGTCTCACAACCATCTATAATGAGATAAGATGCCCTCTTCTGGCCTATAGGGATATATGCAGGCAGAATACTGTATATATAATAAATAAATATTTAAAAAAATAAAAAAGAAAGAGACACCATGACTATGACAACTCTAATAAAGAAAACATTTAATTGGGGTAGCTTATAGTTTCAGAGGTTTAGTGATATGGGATTTCCCTCTATATGCTGCTATTACCATTGATAAGTAAAGGAACTGCTTTGGTCCTATAACAGAGCTATAGGGGGACAGAACTAGGAAGAGAAAACTAAGCTGAATGCTGGGAGAAAGAAGGGTGGAGTCAAGGAGAAGCCATGTAGCCCCCCGCCCCCCACAGACGCTGGAACTTTACCTGGTAAGCCACAGCCACGTGCTGATATCACAGATTAACAGACATGGGTTAAATTAATATGTAAGAGTTAACCAATAAGAAGCTAGAGCTAATGGGCCAAGCAATAATTTAATTAATATGGTTTCTGTGTGATTATTTTGGCTCTGGGTGGCCGGGATGAACAAGTGGTCTCCTCCTCCAATAGTTTAGTCCATTATCAGCACTGTGGGACATGGTGGCATGCAGGCAAACATGGTGCTGGAGAAAAACTAAGAGTCCTACATCTTGATCCATAGGCAGCAGAAGGAGTCTATGTCCACACTGGGCATAGCTTGAGCATAGGTGACCTCAAAGCTTGTCCCCGCAGTGACACACTTCCTTCCACAAGGCCACACCTCCTAGAGTGCCACGCCCTGTAAGCTTATGGGGGCCAATTACATTCAAACTACCACAGGTCCCCAAGCTTTTGCTACGACTCAAAGGCTTGAGTTTACCACTCTTTGTACAATGTGGATGTTAGTAAACATCACAAACCATGGTAATGCTAACATATCTGAAAAAATTTGCTATCTTTTATACACTTAAAAAATTCTTCCCCATTGCCTGGGTGAGCAGAAGACAGCCACAGGGCTGTCTGGTACCCCACAATCCTGGTGCCCCATGGTGGGCTGGTGCTACCATGATGAACAGGTGTGTGGTGGACAGTGGAGAGAAGTGGAACTGAAGACTCGAGGGCAGGGAGGAACAGGCTGATATGGATGACTGACATTGCTACCTGGAGCCTCACAATGCCCAATCCCAAGCTGCCATTAAGGGCCCTGTCTGCGTCTGTGACCCTATTGCAACTGGGCTCTGTGTTGATGTCTGTGGGCCATGATACCAATGAAGACCATATGAGTGCCTGTGGTTTGGCCCTCACCTGAGGCCACATTGATGTCTGAGGGTCATGCTGCTACCAAGGACATACTGATCGGCCATGATAATGTCCTGGCCCATGCTGCCACTGAGGGCCCTGTCTGGGTCTTTGGCCCTTCTACAGCTGAGGTCTACATTGATAACTCTGTGATCCTGGCAGAAGAGCTGCCTCGCCCTCCTTAGGAGAGCTGGCCCCAGTGATGGGTGTGGGAGAGCTGGCCCCAACCCTTGGTGGCACTGGGAGAACTGCCCCCTCCCCTCCTATGCTGCAGAACTGGCTCCACCTCTCACCATGTGCGGAGGGGGCACGCGCTTGCCTGCAGGGGGCAGTCACAGTGGAGGTCTGGCCTGACCAGCTCAGCTTTGAGATGGCCCAGCCCAACATCTACCCCATCTATGACCTGCTGGAGCTCGTGAAGGGCCTGGGCCTGTGAAACCAGAGCTGCAGGATCTCCATGACTCTGGGCAACAGCAGGATGGAATCCTAGGGAAGTTTTGATGAGGGTATTGTGTTGATGGTGTACCAGAAGCCTTGAACCGGACAAACAACTCATTACAATGAACATTTACAAGTAAAGCTGTTTGGGCAAAAGGGTCTGCTGTGTGACACACCTAAGCTCCCAAGGCCACCACAACAAATGAGTGTGTGATAGAGAGGTAGGAAAGATGAGGAGAGAAGTGTGTGTGTGTGTGAGCGCACAATTTATTTAATTATTTATATTTATTTTATTTGGGGGAGGCTACAAGTGTGGAGGGCAGACATGGAATGATTAGGAAATAATTGGGATTAGTGTATGAGATATGAAGTTCCCAAAGAATCAATAAAAGAATTATGTTGATTTAAAAAAAAAAATCTTGTAAGCGTCAAGGAATTGACTTGGGCCCACTTCTCAGGGGTCAAATAGACTCCAGATGAGTCCTGCCACCAACATCCTAAGTTTCCCTACCTACTGCCCATTTCTGAGAGGAGACCTCTCCACCTTTCCCTGGTCGTGGGACTCCCCTCCCCCAGCTGCGGGGGCCGTGGGCCTGGAAGTTTCAAGTGTACACCTAAGAAATATTCTCCCCCGAACTTTTTAACTACTTGCTTTCTCTAGTCGATCTGTCCCAGCCGATTTCAAATCAACTACAGATCGCTCCAACAACTGGTCAGCTGCAGATGTTCCCTCAAAATCTGCCTGGGGACAGCTTCAAAGACGGCTTCAAAGACAGCCCCGGGTGGTCCAGCCTCACAAACCGCTCCAGCTGCTGCCTGTGCATCCCCCCCCCCCCGCCCCCCCGCCCCAGAAGACTAGGTAGAGCCTGGGCAGCCAGTGAAACAGCCTGCTCTTCCCGAACTTGGCCAGCATGCCAGCTTCCTTGGGTGCCCTCAACAATAATGCCCCGGTGTCAGCAGGAAGTAGTCATGGATGAGCATACATCACCCCTTGTCATTTATTTATTTACAAAAAGGCTGGACTGTGAAGTTTCAAACCTGGGGCTACCGGCTGAGGTGCAAACTTAACTTATCAAAGTGGACTTAGATTCTGGGTTCTCCCTCCATCCCGAAGTCCCTACCTGTTACAGGGTCCTTCTGACTGGCATACCCTGCCCCCTACCCTAAACCTCTCCAGCCCAGGGCTGGGCTGCCTTCCCCTATATAATTTAACCGTTTTGGTTACCTGCCCTCTTTATACCTTCGGGCCTGCACCTGGTTCTCTCTTCTCTCTTTCCCCTTCCCCTCTCCTCACATGGCGCAGGGTCGTGACCACTCCGGGCTTCCCCAGATGTCCCTAGCTCTGTCTATGCTCTCCCTTTTTATCTAGAATAAACCTGCTTCGCCATACCCAGGAGGAGTCACGTCCTTCCTTTTTCATTTCTTTTATTTTTTTTTAATTCAATCTCCTCTTCTTGCACTGCTGAATTCTAATTTTTTAAGGTGACTTATTTTGCTTTTTGTCCTATTCTAGAGAAGGCAGGGCCTGCACTGAAAAGTGCACCATTAAATTGTGGAGGGGACATGTTTCTGAAATCTTGGTCACAAATTTGGGGTTCGCGGTGGAGGAAGCACCTCCTCCTGGAGGTCACCCCCCCCCCACACACACACACACTCCAAGCATCACGCAGGTGGGAACTAGGCCAGTGGTTTTATTGACTGTCCACTCAGGCCGAGAAAGGCGGTTAGAAACGTCCCTAGGTGGAGGAATGTTCTCACATCAAGAGGCCTACCTACTTACCCCGTACCCTGCCCCCTCTCACCACACACGCCACAGGGGATTTTTTTTGTGTCGGGGAGGCCAGGGCATTGACCTGTGTTTTGCACACTGTTTGTCCCGTTGCCGTGGACATTGGGATGACACCGAGCCACCGTCTTTCGCAACCAGCTTACCTGCTGAGTAATGGGCTGGCCGAGGGCCCTACTTGGCCTCCTTCCTGGAGCTCCTGCCTCCTGGAGCCACAGGCAACATTTTTTTTTTTTTTTTTGTAAAAAGAAGCCGTGGTTCCGGTCAGAAACATGGAGTTTCTGATTGTCTAATCTTGTACAGGGACAAGGAAAGCCAATCCCACTGTCTTGGTTGGAAGATCGCACGAGTTGCGGTACTTTAAACCCTTAGCTCAGAGCCTGGCATGCGTCAGCTATATACAGTTCCTGTTAATTGAGCTGTGTTTGGCTTCGTACGCAAAAGTCGGCTGAACCCAAATGGAGGCCACAGAAAGATGTGTGGTTTCGACCTGGGGATTTGGGTCCATCCTGACCTGTAGCCAGGGGTCGTATGTATCATGGTACCCAGCTCAGGGAACAGGGATAGCTTTTTACGCTCCTGGGGCTGGAGAACAGAGAAGAAGTGGCCAGGACAGGAGCATCCTTCCTCTTCCCACCTCCCGACTTCCCCTGAGCTCCCGCTCTAGCCACATCCTAGGGAAGGGCGCGGTGCAGATGGGGAAGTTAGTTTCACAACAGCATCCGGGTCCCAGCAGCCGTGGAGCAGTCCGCCGCAAGAGCTGGCCAGGCCGGAGAGAGTCAAGATGACGACTTCCTTGTGATGGCTCCATGGTGGCAAGAGGACAGGTCATTGGTGGTGAAAGGCGCCCTTTCACTCCTGAGGCCAAAGGGGAGCGGTCTCTAGACGAGAGAGCCCCCCTCCCCCCACTCCCGGCCTCCACACTGAACCTGCTATTCTGCAAGCTAGGATTCTTGGGAACAGTTTTCATGGGTTTGGGGGGCTCCTGTGTGACACCAGAGGCTTTCCTGGTGATGTCACTGTTTCTTGACTATTGTCTTTCTTTCTTTGGCCTGGGTAAATGGCAGTAGTGTCGTTCTGTGAAGCACCAAACCCCTGCCTGGTTGTACCCAACCAGACAAGCTCCCAGCAGACCTGGTCCCTCAGTAGTTCTCCCGTCCTGAGGGTCCTGGTCTCTGAAGCCTCGTGGGGCTGCCTGAGCAGGCCTTGGCCTCCGTCCCCTGGGTTGGAGCTCACAGGCAGGGCCTGTGATATCCTTAGCCAACTTTGTAAGTTTCAGCTGAGGCTAATTTTGCTGGTAGGGAATGCAGGCAAGAGGCCAAGGGCAGCAGTTGGCAGCGAGTAGAATCTTTGAAATTCAAAAGCGTAGTCACCACCCACGTCTTGCTTGTGAGCCAGGGGTCACTGTCCTGTACTGACCTGGCACAGTGTGTGGCTACCTGAGGCTGCAGGATTAGCCCAGAGGGTCCAGTGGGAAATGGGGAACCCTGGGTTCAGCCAGTCTAGAGCCCTTTCCCCTGTCCCCCCCATCTTCTGAGAACCCTGGCCCTGGGCACAGGAAGGGTTTCTATTTCTGTCCCTACAGAGCGCTCAGTCCCCACGCCTGCCTTGCTGCCGGAATCACTTCCCCCAGCCAGCTCTGCTCCTTCTGAATGGGGTGGCTCATCACAACACCATATGCCAGTGTAGTTCACAATTTCCAAAGCCTGTTCAGGCCTGGGCTCTGGCGAGTTTTCATGGCCTGTGAGGTATGTTGAGTAGGTAGTTTAGTGCACACGCATAGATGAGGCCAAACAGCGGCCCAGAGTAACTCAAGCAGCAAGGAAACTCTGTCCAGTCCAACCAAAGTGAGGTGGGGTCTCAGTCCCAGGCTTCCCGCCCCGAGTCTGGCACCTGTCTGCAGCTTCTGCCCTGTCAGGGGGCCATAGCTATTGGACGGAATGGCGGGACCCTGCCAACAGTTTCCCGTATTCTTTATAGAGGACACTTGCTTTTGAAGAGTGATACACTGTGAACGCAAAGAATTTAAAACATACTTTCTAGTCCCCAAGAGAGTTCTCATCTTCACCCCTCCCACCACCTCCTCGAAGTCTGTATGACCTCTAACAATGTGAAGGGCAAGCCCATCATGCCTTGCTCCACTTCACACTTATGTGGTCTATCCTTCAGCCTGTAGGGCACATTCTAATAATGCCTTGTCTCCAGGTGAACAGCCCAGCGTTTGAGAACTGGCAAAGCCTGCGAAAATGACCAGTGCGGATGAACACTGGTCAGAACATTAAGTGGGGTGCCTCTGACCCCTCTGCTGTCCGTAGAAAAGCTGGTGAGAACCCCAACGGAGGGGGCCCAGTAGCCAGAGACAACGTGGGCTGAAGGCCCAGGGCAGCCCTGGGCATCTCCAGCCAGTGCTCCAGGCTTCTCGCTTGAGCAGCCCTACAAGTGCACGTCAGCTGTTCATTGGCACAGGTGATTTTGTTTAATCATTCCTGGGACACTGGGGGAAGGTAGGACATGTTCTGTCCAACCAATAAAAAGAGTGAACTCAGAAGTCTTCACGAGGTTGCCCAGTGACCCGTGTTTGCATTGTCAGGCTTTCCGCCAGCTGAAAGGGCAGAGCGGAAGGAGATGAGAGTCCTGGGTGGCCAGGGGCACTGGGGTCTTAGGCCCTACCAGAGGTCAAAGTGTAGTGTGTGGGGAAAGCAAGGGAGGGAAGAGAAAGGGTGTGTGTGAATGTGTGTGTGTGTGCGCACGCGTGTGTGTGTGTGCGTGCGTGTGCGTGTGTGTGTGTTTATGGAAAGCTGGTGAGCAGACAATGAGAACTAGCTGGCCCTCACTGACTAGACTTGGCCTTCACTAGTTCTGGGAGCTACCACGACACAATTGGCATGGTTGATGCGCCTCTTGTCTTTCTCTAAAGGCTGGAGTTTGGGTTATGTGCTCACTCTTGGAGCGTTATCTTTAGAATCTGGTGTATTACCAATAGCTGCGCCCTGTTTCGTGAGAGCTGCTGCCGGCTCATGTTTGTTCCCCCAACCCTCTGCCACGCCCCTCTGCTCTCCAGCTGGGGAGAATGCTTAGCTCAGTGGAGTGTGATGTGAGCAAGACAGAACGATGTTGAGGTGGGCCTCTCCCTGGAGCTCACGTGGTTGAACAGAGCTCACATTTTGTTTCTCTGTTGGTAGCCTCCCAAATATGGGTCAACATTCACTCAGCACCCCAGGGACACCTGTCTACCTGGGGTCAGGAAGGATTCAGACACCTGCCCCACTGGGAAATGTAGGCTTCTGCAGGTTGACACCGAGCCTTAGCATCCTGGCGATAGGGAAATTGGTCTTATGGCAAACGTGCTCTAGGGGCTTGGCCCAGAGCTCAGCACAATGGCCCCTGCCTATAATCCCAGCTATTTGGGAGCCCAGTGGACGAGGACGGCAAGTTTGACGTCAGTCTATACAACTCAGTGGAGCCTGACTCAAAACAAACTTTAAACATGAGGTGGGGAGGGTGGGGGCTGTGACCCAGCAATAGAGTACTTGCATAGTGCTCGAGAACCCTGGATCAAATCCTAACACTGAAGAAAATCAGATGGGTGAGGTATGGCATGTGGTATCCCAGAAAGGGGCACTTGCCTTGGGCCTGAGAAGTCTGAGGGATTTGGGGAGGGG
The DNA here is from genome assembly GCF_982192425.1 of Myodes glareolus. Classification (NCBI taxonomy): domain Eukaryota; kingdom Metazoa; phylum Chordata; class Mammalia; order Rodentia; family Cricetidae; genus Myodes; species Myodes glareolus. The sequence continues at coordinate 55,997,167 of NC_142041.1, read as the reverse complement.
CTTGAACACAGAGTTGTAAGAGCTTCTCAGCTCGGATCTTCTACAGACACCAACAAGGGCCAGGGGTGTGGCTGGTATAGACTTAGCCACCCTGCCCATGACTGCGCCAGGGTCAATTTCCCTCTGCTGTTTCTCTACTTTCCTGCTCTTTCCCGGCAAAGGGTATTGGTAGATATGAATCTCGTCCCGGGTCCCATGTGCCACATCAAAAGGCCAGGTGTGTAGGCTGGTGTTCCCTTTGTCCTTTAAGAGAGACAGGAATACACTTGTCGGGGATTTCCTGTACTCTTGGTGGAAGATGGCATTCTGGTGAGTGATTAGCAGTGGGGTGTAAATCCTAACCCCCCCCAGAGGCTCCCCTTTGCCTGGGCTCTTCCTCACTTATGCCTCTGAGTCTGCCAACTTTGTGTCAGAGATGACCGGTCACATGACTCCTTTTTAAGACTGGGCTTGGCTGGCTTGCATTTCCTGCCCACTGCTGTCCGCAGGCGCCAGGCAACCTTGGTGCTGGCTGGGGTGGGGTGTCTCCAGAGGAAGAACCGAAATATATGACTGGCCACTGTCCTAAGAGAGGCAATTTTATTACCCTACATGTCCTGGAAATCCTGCCTCTGCTTCAGGCAGACTCTAGTCTTGGTTACTGCCAGACGGCCGTCTGTAGCCAGCCTTGGCTCCCTTCTGTGAGTGGCTATGCTGTGAGTCATGAGGCCATCTCTGGCCAGAAGCATGAGGTGCACACTGAGGAGGAAGCGTGCATCTTTCTAGGCCAGGGGAGAAGTCAACAGGCCAGGGGTGGTCACTGGTACCCTGGTGGGCAGGGCCTATAATATCAGACCCAGATATTGTCTCAGGATGGAAAGAACATGCTGGGTGCACAGTTCCCTCTTATTTCAAGGAACGGTGAAGCCCAACTGCATAGTTTTTTCCCATCGTGCAAATCTTCTCTCATTGAATGAGCGAGCCTCAGACACATTCTTCACGTGGTTTATTGATGTCACGAACAAGGCAAACTTTATTTTGATTTGAATTGGCCATTTGATTTGAAATGTTCTACACAAGGTAAACTCTTCACCATGAAACATTTAAATTAAAGATAAATAAATGAGTCCTAGTCTATACATAAACCTGCAGGTGCCACACACACAGGTAAGGTATCGTTGGAGACTCTGTGACCTGTTTGTTCCCTAACTTTGTTCTGGATTCCAACTTACTATGGTGTATAACACTGGATAGCCCACGGGGAATGGCCCCCTAGTGACGAAGCACTTGAAGTCCAAATTTCCAGACTGTGTTTGGATATGAGGGTCGGCTGGTGAGAGGCAGAGGCGGAGGTGTAGAGCAGGAGACAGCAGGGTGAGAGCCTGGAAGTCTGTGTTTTGACTTACACCTGCCTTTGTCCAGTTCACCTAGAGGGTCAGAAACAGGAGAGCAGAGGCCACAGAACACCAGGAAGGAGGAAGTCTGAGACCCAACCCTTCCAGCTTCGAGACACGGTGATTCTCAGCACAACCGTAGGGTCAGTTTCACCACAGCGTTACTGCCTTCCTTAAGAGGATTGGATTAATTTAGACCTCTTCAATTAGGAAATAAGACTTCTGGGGCAGAATTCAAGCCAAAGATAGGAAATGCGGAAGGTCTGTGTTCCCAACCACTCCACAGACAGCACTCGTCAGTTTGGGCACTCTAAGATCTCAGGTCTCCACACTGCCTCCAGGCAGCCTCTGCCTGCCTGTTGAGATGGAGATTCTTTGCTGATCTCAGTTGTTCCCTGACCCCTTCTGTGTGTGTGTGAAGGAGCAGGTGTAACAAGGGCATTGGAGTTAGGTGACTCTGAACTAATCATTTAACCTTTTTGAGCTAATAACTTCTTCTACAGTGGGTAAGTTCACCTAATAGTTGTTAGAAAGAATAGAGCACTTCATGTGAGAGGTTTGGCACTGTGCCTGGCACAGGGTGGTTAGGCATTTAACAAGGGACCGCTATGGTTACCATTGTTTCTTATATGATCATGGTATATGATAGTGAATGTTAGTTTGAGTCCCAGGAAATAGATTTTCAGTTGTTTTCAACCTACAAAATGGCAATTTCTTCTGGTTTCATCTAATCTGTCTCTCTCTCTCTCTCTCTCTCTCTCTCTCTCTCTCTCTCTCTCTCTCTGTGTGTGTGTGTGTGTGTGTGTGTGTGTGTGTGTGTGTGTGGTTTTTGAGACAGGGTCTTGCTAAGCTGTCCAGGCGTGTTTCAAACGTTCAATCCTCCTGCCTGACCCTCTTGGGAAACTGGGATCCCCTCCTCTGCTACCACACCCATCATACTGATGCATAATGATGTGTGTCATTCAAATCACTTTTTAGTTTAGAACCTTTTTCAGATTCTTCTCTCCACTTAAAAACTACTTTTTTAATAAATCAGTTATTAGAGAGAAGCTAAGACCTGGTGACAGTTCTACACCCTGTTGTCCAGTCACATGACACCCAGAGACCCCAGTCTCCCCATCTGTAAGCTGGGAACAACCGTGTTTTCTTATCAGTGGTTTCACGATGGTAGAGTTAGCAAACGAGAAAACGCTCCCGGGGTTGACAGCACCGCACAAAGCTCGTCAATTGCGCCACTTCACAAACTACAAGACCCTAACATTAACACGGAAGTTATAAGTGCTTTTCTATAGAAAAACCGCACGGGAGATAACGCATGCCGCCATGTCCATGGTTAGCAAAGCAGAGATGATGCTGTTAGGTAGATATTAGAACAAAGCAAAGACAAGGTGCTCCGTATCTCATCAAGGCAAAGTAAGCATGAAATGGAGAAAGTAAGGACCGTTGTGTTAGGAGTACCTTAGAACCAAGCTTTTACATTTACACCAGAAATAACTCGCAAAGGAGATAGAGCAACTCCCTTCTGGTTTCCTTGGAGGGCTTTCAAATGGGCCACGAAGGTTTGCTTTTGGTATGGTTCCTCTAAAGATAGGGGCACAGCCTTTATAATCTTGCAACAAGACTTTAAACCAACGACTTCAGCAGTTTTGGGGAAGGGCTTTCCTGCCTTCCCAGGACGTTACTTTCGTTACTTTTCATGTCCCATACCAGAGCGTGAGGAGGGTGATGTTTTGGACTAGCAGAGGGGAGGGTGGCTCAGTCCCAATCCTCAAGTCTTCTCTCCTTCTGTGACCCTTGGCCAATGTAAGGCGCCTTTAGTCGGCTTCAAAGGCGCTGTTGGTGGCTCCCACATATTCAGACTTCCTCTTCTGCCTGGTCCACATTTTCCGTAGGATGCCAGGGACACCGCAGGAAGCACTGCCTGTTAGTGGCAGGGAGGCTTCGGCTCCCTGGGGAAGGGTTGGGTACTCTTCTGCTATCTTCTTGAGTTGTCTGGATCTACACAAATACCAGAGTAGGGTGGGGATAGAGTGAGGACGGTGCGCAGTGCACTGAGCCAGAGTTAATTTGTAACCCTGAGAAGAGTGTCCAGCCGGACTTCTCCTCTCCTTCTCCATTCCGTGATCTGCATAGCTGGAGGGTCACTGTAGAACACCCACAGGAATGTCCCCTGGGGGCGGCTCTCTAATGGAGCAAGAAGAGGTGACTGTGAACACAGTGGTTCATGGGGTCTGGGGTCCTGCCCTCTTGTTCTGAGTCTTGCTTGCCTAACCAGCGAGACTAACTGAGGACTGGTGGTAGCCCAGGGGAGCAGAGCAGACGCAGGAGAGTCCTTGCCCAGCTTGTCTCAGGTCTGGATTTGGTCTCCAGCATAGAGATGGGCAAGTGAGCTGAGGGATGGGGTGGCGGGCTTTAGAGAAGCACTGTGGACTAGAAATTTGACTTCTGTCAAGGCATGGTGCGGTCTTCCTGATCTAGTTGAGCAGTCTACAACAGCTACTGTCCCTCAGAAAAGTTTGTAAAAAATGAAATCCAAGCCAAATGGGTTAAACATACAAACCCAGTTAAATTTCAGTGCATCAAAAGGCACAAACCTTGTTTTTTTTTTTTTCAATTTTTCCAGGGGAATTCTGACATACAGAAATGCTCCATCCCGTGGGGGTCCCACTCTAACTCCCATGACTCCCACGGCTTTATTTCCTTTATGTAATATTTGTTATGGTTTGATCGTGGTTGTTTTTCTACAGCTTGCCTTGAAACCTTATCTCCGTTTTAAGATATTAAGAGATAGGACCAGAGATCACCCTTGTGTTCTCAGCACGTGGAAGGCAGAAGCAGGGGATCTCAAGTTCTAAGCTAGTCTGGACCAGGCACTAAGACCCTGCCTAAAATCAAATAAGGGCGGCAGCTACAGTCAGTGGCGGAGTGTTAGCCACACATGTGCAAGCCTGGGTTCTAGTCTTAGCACCCAAGATAAAAAGACGTAAGACCAGACTAGGGTCTTTTAGATTATAGTTTGCATCATGAATGGATTAACTGATATGTGGGTAATAGGTTATCTCAAAAGTGGGTCTGCCATAAAAGCCTGTCTGAATATATCTCTCCAGTGTTTTTCCATCTTTAATTGTGCAAATGTCCTGTACGATCTCTGGGCTCTGTCCACAGAGAGCCCATCTTTGAGTATAGTCCCTCGGCACTGGATCACACCCAAATTACTCTCTATTCTTCATAATGTACCAGTCTGCGGTATTTTGTAATGAACAAAAGAAAATGGATTATGTTGTTTCCTTAAGATTTATTTATTTATTCTGTATAGAGTGTTATGCCTGCCTGCGTGCCTGCAAGTCTGAAGAGGGCACTAGATCTCATTATAGATGGTTGTGAGCCACCATGTGGTTGCTGGGAATTGAACTCAGGGCCTCTAGAAGAGCAGCCAGTGGTCTTAGCCTCTTAGTTACCTTGCTAACCTTTGATATGTTGTTTTAGCCTGTGTCCCTTCGTGTGTGTGCTGAGCACCTCACCAAAGTACTGCTTCCCAGTCACTTAGAACTTGACATTAGATGTTCGCAGTTTGACTCAGGCTCTCTGTGCTGGCTAGTTTTATGTCAGCTTGACACAAGCCAGAACCGTCAGAGAGGAGGGAATCTTGATTGAGACTATTGACTCTGTAAGATCTGACTGTGGTGCATTTTTCTTATTTAGGGATGAATGGGGGAGGACCCAGCCCACTGTGGGTGGTGCCATCCCTGGGCTCGTGGTCCCGGGTGCTATAAGAAAGCCGGTTGAGCAAGCTAGGCTGAGCAAGACAGCAAGCAGCACCCCTCCAGCCTCTGCATCAGCTCCTGCCTCTAGGCTTCAGCCCTGCTTGAGGCTCTGTCCTGCAATGTGGAGTCATAAGCCAAACAAACTCTTTCCGCTCCAAGTTGCTTTTGATGATGGTGTTTCATCATAGCCAAGGAAACCCCAACTAAACATTCTTTCTACATGATCTATACCTGTTTCCTTTTAGACAACACGTCATGTATTCCAGGTTGATCTTAAACTTATTATGGTTGCCAAGATGACCTTGAAGTTCTGGTCCTCCTCCTTCTGTCTCCCTAGAGCTGAAATCATAGGTGTGCACCACCATGTAGGCTGTTCTCTCTCTCTTTCTTCTTTCTTTCCTTTGTGTGTGTGTATTTTGAAACACTGCAGACATGGTCTTGAACTCTTTGCCACTGCCTCCTGATGCTGGGATTATAGGTGTGCATCATCACACCTGGCCCTACATGTGATTTCACCTAATCTCTATGACAGCCACTTTTCTCTTGCTTGTGAATATGGATTTTTGGTTGTAGACAAGGTCCCACTAAGCACCTCAAGCTGGCTTCAAACACTTGGCCCTTTGTCCCTACCTCTCAAGTACCAGGGTTATAGGCATGCAGCACCATACACAACTATGGTTTTTTTATTTTTATTTTTGTTTTTACTGGGCTATATATTTTCCCTACTCCCCTTCCTTCCTCCCTTCTCCCCTTCCACCCTCCCCCTTGCCATTTGGAGCTGTGGATGTAGTAGTCTAGTTATTGTTTGCTTGACTTTATATCTTCTAGTGAGTACTAGAAGTCCAATGTGCAATGTTTTAGGACTTATTCTATTGTTTTAATTGTATGTGTGCATGTTCGTATGGGTCTCTGTGGACACTTGTGTGGAGATGCCCTTGGAGGCCAGAGTCATTGGATACCCTTGGAGCTGAACTCCCAGAGGGTTATGAGCAGTCTGGCCTGGGTGCTGGTAATCAAACTTAGGTCTTCTACAGGAGCAGTGCGTACCCTTCATTGCTCAGCCATCTACCTGGCCGCTCTGTGTTTAAACAGAGGAGAATAATATGCTTGAAGTCAGAGTGAGTACCAGCGCCAGGCTAGAAAGCAGAGCTGAGTCATAAGCCTTCATTTTTCATTGTCCCCTCGAGCCCTTGCCATAACCTACAGGTGGAAGGCAGTTACTGAGGCATCAAAGTCCACGCTGAGCTGCTTGCTCTGGCTGTCTTTCTACACGGAAGGCCGTTGGGGCACGGTGGGCTGATTCTATCAGGTGGAATGAAGAGGGGCCATGGCTACAGTTTGTTTTAAAACCTGGACTTTGTGTTTTTGTTTGTTTTGTTTTTGCAGCAGCGCTGGAGGTGAGAGCCAGGACCTTCTGCAGGCTAGGCAGATACTGGACCTGGGCCGCAGATGCTGGGCCACAGAGCTGCGTTCTCTGCCTGGAAACCACGTGAGCCATTTCTGTACCTGTGGGTGAGAGTCCCTAAGAGAACGCATAAGGCATTTCTGACACATCTATGGAGGTTCTGGATATGGGCCCTGATTCTACTCATCTAATTAAACAAAGTCCTGCAAGCAGTGCTAATGAAGCGGAAGCCACGAAATGTCCTCTCGCCTGATCCTAGTTGATGCGTCTGTAGCTGGACTCATGATTGCAGGCCGCATTCCAAGGTAATTTACAACAGGCAGGGGTTTCTTGGGTGCATTAGGTGTGAGAAATGTTGGCCACCTGTCCCCCTCCCACGTGACCGGGACGGGTGGCGAGCCGTGCAGGCCGCATGGCTGGGAGGCACAATACTTACCCTCTTCCCAGAACAGCTCCTTTTTCGGAGCCCTTGGCGGTCACTTCTACCACAGCTGGAGCTTTCATGGAGATCCGGGCCACCGGAGAAATCTGTGTTTTAAGGAAGTGGGGAAAGGATTGAGGATGGTGCCACATTTCCACTCTGGCCCGTATTGGAGCCCTTTGTAAGAGGGCTGTCTGAAGGTAGCATCCCCAACCTGGGCAACAGCATCAGACATGCTGGAGAGCTTCTAAAGGTAGTGCTGAAACCATACAGTGTCTGATTTAGCAGGACACTGCCTGAGTTGCTGAATTGAACAAGGTCTGTGAAACTGTTGGTTCTGGGACTCTACTTTAAGAACCACTGGCCTAGAGATGTGAGAGAGAGCCATTCAGTCTTCCAAGGGAACTGTCCCCCACCCTCCCACCTCCTCTGCTGGTGTCTGATCATCAGTTCTGCAGGGTCTTTCTTCGACCATGCTGCGCACACCAGCACCAGCCCTCCCGTTTCAGTCCCTTTCAAAGGACTGTCTCCATGCTCCGTTTGTGCCCGGGGCTACACTCTCCATGTCCCACTTGGGCTCTAGAACCCTCAGGAGTCCCCATCTCAACCCCTCAGCAAGAGAGACTCAGGCCAACTCCACATCCTGCTCTTTGAGGCCTTGCAAGGCTGACTTGCAGCTTGGCCTTTGAGACTGTGAGTCAGCAGGATCCAGGGCCACACTTAGCAGGCTCCCTGCCGTGTCTCCTGTTGGCCCACAGCTCCGCATGTCTTCCTGCCTGCGGCTCTGGATCAGGGCCTCGGTTCTATCAGTACACTTCCACCAGGTCCTCCCTGAGGTTGCTGGCGGTGTTCATCTTTCTCTACCTCAGTGCCGCCCCCCCACCCCCACCCCAGCACTGTAGAAACTATGTGACAAATTGTTCTTTCTCACTTTGTCTTTTCCCTGTGGTTCTCTAGTTACCACCCTGGTCCCCGGAGAGACTGACTGCGTGACCAGTGAGGGAGACCCTGAGACTGAGCCCTTGCCAGCCCTGCCAAAGGCCCTGCCCTGAACTGACAATCAGCTGATGACCTCATCACCTCATGGGGCTAAGTCCAGGGGTTGCCCCATCAATGGACACACACTTTGCTTTGTTCTCTGTCCCAGATCTCAACAAAGTGTCAAGTCGCCGCGTTTGCTGAAGCCTCTGGAAAAATTCCAGGTCAAGGACACCAATATTTACCACCTCTCTGCTGGGGCTGGGCAGGCTGAGGGCAGAGTTACTGTGCCAGCTTGTGGCGCCCCCTAGCTGTTCCTCCCTGTCCTGCATCATGAGGATGTTCAGCTACCGTGAGCTGACGTGAGCCTCATTCCCACCCCTCCCCCTATATCCTTAGTCACCTCTCATCCATGTGGGCCCTGAATCCGGCTTAGATGGCAGGCTCTGGGTCTCTCTCCTGCATCATGCGTGAGCATCCGACGAGGGTTGGGGCACAGCTGCACTCCTTTCAGGCCCAGGGAATGCTGCCCTGCCTCCTCATCCTCAGCACCACCTGCCACTATCCCAGCTGTCGCTGGTCCCTTGCTACAGCTGCGGATCTGCCAAGGGCAGCATCTAAGTCAACCTGGAGGCCTGGGAGCGGGAATTCCAGGCTACTAGACATTCTTTTCTCCTTAACCTTGACCGTTTTCGGCACGGTCAAACCTGTCTTCCTTCCCTCTGCCAGCTGCCTAGCCACCCTGTTTGCTGAGCACGAGGTTGGAAAGAGGACTCTTCCTTGACCGCAGTTTCTCTCCTCCCTACCCTTTGTTCTTCCAATACAGGGACCTTGCTGAAGCTCTCGGATTGGATCTCCTGCCCAGAGCATAAATATCCATCTCTGTCCAGTTTGTTCCACAGGATGAGGGGCTGGCCCAGTTAGCTCTGGCATCTCTTGGAGTTGTCATGTTGAATAGTAGCTACTATAAGGGCCTAGGATGTCTGAGATGATCTCCCCTCCACTCACCCCTGACTCTGTTAACTGAGAGAGAACCCCACACTTAACCCTAGAAGACTACAAAGGAGAAGAGGAGATAGATCTGGGGACATGCCCCTAAGCCCTCTTTAAGAAAGGACAAACAGTGCATGCCTTTAATCCCAGCACTTGGGAGGCAGAGGCAGACGGATCTCTAAGAGTTCAAGGCCAGCCTGCTCTACAAGAGTTAGTTCCAGGACAGGCTCCAAAGCTATAGAGAAACCCTGTCTCAAAAATAAATAAATAAATAAACAAATAAATAAATGAAGGAAGGAAGACAAACTGTTCAACTTCAGGGTGGGCAAATATCCTTGCTCACAGTCACGTGCTTGCTGAGACAGCCCACAGGTCCTGACAGAGTGAGGAAGGAAGACCAAAGCTGACCCATCTGGGCCCAGTCCAGACTCATCTATGTAGGCGACTTGTACCCTAGATCCTACACTTGAAGACGCTAAGCCTGAATCACGGTTCATTTGCTCCCTCCACACAAGCTACCGCTCTACACCTCAGTCCTCAAATCCCAGTGAACCTGGCCTACAAGGGTGCTCTGAGACGCACCCTGCCCTCAAATGACTGGTTGTTATAGACTGAAAGTCTGTACATGACTCAAAACTCATCTGCTAAGGCCCCCCCCCTTCCCCCTAGTGTGGTGGTGTGTAGCGTGGAGCCTCCGGGCAGATGATGATATGGAACATCTGTGATAACATTAGTGCCCTCAGAAGAAGACAGAGAGTTCAGCAATGCCTCTGTTGTGTGCACAGAAAACACTTAGCGCTAACACATGCAACTATAAGGCAAGAAAGCCCTCCCCAGACAGCCAGTCTGCTGTGTCCTGGATCTTGGACTCCCCGGTCTCTAAAGTGTACCATGTTTCAGTGCCCTAGTCTGTGGTAAGTGCTATCAGCCAGGCTGACGGAGTCGCTGGTGTTCTGTGCTCGCATGGTGCTGGAGCCCCTCTGAATGCGGGAGAACTTTACATGACGTCAGCCCAGAGCTGCACCTGGGAATTAGTCAGGCATTGCTGCCTGGCCAGACCTCAGAGTTCTCCCGCAAGCATGAGATGCTAGCAAGTCACAGTTTCTGTTTGCATGTGAACTGAGTTCCTGTTGAGAAAGAGAAGCAGCCAGTGGTGTGTCCTAAGTTCACAGAGTGGCGTCAATGGCTAGTTCCAAGAGCAAAGAACCACAGGGCTGCTTACCTAAGGATTCTCAGCCCAGAGCAAAGGACAGCAGCTCCCATTCTGGTACCGGAAAGACATTTCAAGACGTCTCAGGCACAGGAGATACAACGAGTCTGACTTCCTTTACTTACCAATGATTTTCCATATGCTCGGTTCCCACACAGATTCGAAGCTTTGGGCTCAGGAATGCCCGCTGTGAAATTGAACAGAAGAGGTATTACTCAGCTGTACTCTGAGTTCTGCCTCCCTCTGCTTCTGAATCAATGATCTCACTAGCCGTCCAGTCATAGAGGGACGTTCTCAGGTCCTTCGTACCAAGCGGCAAAGTCCTGCAGGGCTGGCCAGGCAATGCTAACTGCCGAGTGGGGTCACCCCTACCCCTGCCACTCTCCCAGGAAATGGAACTAAGGTCAATGTAGTTCAACGACCATGATAAGCGTGTCATGGCGGTGGGGATGCTCGGAGTGGAGGAGGCTGCACGCCTGCAGGCAGAAGCCAGAGCTAGGGAATCTGTGTACTTTCAGCTCCGTTTTGCTGTGACCCTCAAACGGCTCGGGAAAAACTAAGTCAACTGAACAAGAACATTTAGCACTGCGTCTGCAGGCGGTAGGTACTCATTGAGTGGCTTCAGCACTTACTTCCTCCTTTCCTGAGCTCTCAGCTCACAAGAAATTAGTTCAAGAAATGAGCTCCATTATTATGCCATGCACATGTGATTCTTACCGGTCCTCCCCCACTTCCCTCCCCAGTCCTCTCTGTCTTCCTGCTGGTCTCCTCCCCTCCCTCAGCCCAGTCTTGTCTGCTTCCACCTCACAAGTATTTTCTTATCCTCCCCTCTCCCAGATCTCTGTTTTCCCCTCATGTCCTCTTTTCTAATTCCAGCACACACCTGCCTATGTAAAGTAAATCTTAGGATCTCAGAGATGGCTCAGTTGGTAAAAGCCCCTGCAATGCAGACCTGATGGCCTGAGTTTGGGAGTCAGGAACCCATGTGATACTGAAGATCTGTGCATTTTGTAGGCAGTCTTAGACTGGACGCCCAAAGACCAATCAAACAACATTTAATCATAGCAACTGAGTTTAAATGGTTGCCTACGGCTTGCTGACTAGTTGGGCTGGACACTAGTTAAATGGGAGCCAACCGACTGGTTGATTGACTGGGTTGTAGCCAAGTAGGTTGTTTTCCGTGCTTTGTTGTAGATTCCACTTTGTTTCCTGTCGACACTGCCTACCAGCGGTGCTGGTTACAGCGAGGAACCTGCTCTGGGAGTCATCTAGTTCCTGAATCCCTTTTCCCATGACTTAACACAAAAGCACGTGCTACTAAACTCAGTTGGTCTAGGAGAATGCCCTTTTAACCCCACCAAGATCAGCCCACAGCGAGCGGTGCCCTTGAATTAGCAGTAACAGCAGCTCACTTTCAAAGGATGCCAGGCCTTGTGCTGAGCGTCAACTGCATCAAAGTGGCTGACCTTACTCCCTGCAGGCCCCACATTCATAGCTAAGAAGTATTGCAAAATATTGCATTTGCAGAGCTGAGAATGTAGTCCAGTGGCAGGGGGCTTGCTCGGCACAGGCAAGACCGTGGCTTCCATCCCCAGCATTGAGCCAACAACGTGATGAAGTTGCATTTGTGTAGCAAAGCATGCTAACGCACACATGGAATTCGAACCATGGGAAGCAGGAGTTCAAAGAAAAGTGAATCTGAGGCACAACTTGGATCATGCGTGCCTGTGTTAAAAAACAAAATAAGAAAAGCCAACCTTGTACTGAACAAGCACATACTTATTCTCCTTGTTGTCCTTGCCTAAACAATACAGCATAACAAGTGTTTTCATAATATTTGTATCATATGAGGTATTTACCTAACTCTCTGTAGATGAGTCAAAGTGGAGAGAAAGACAGATGTGTACAGGTTACATGCAACCATTACGCCATTCTATATAAGCATGGTGCTGTTTGGCATCTTAAGTGGGTCCTGGAACCAACTGTGCCTGACCTGGAGACGGCTGCATCTCATTTAATCCTTCCTGTCACTTTAAGAGGGAGGACCCCGATGGTCGGCACATTTCAGTTGGGGGAAGTAAGGCTTTAGTGACGCATAACCATTCATCTGAAGGCAGACAGGGTGGGTGACATGTCTCCTATGTTCTCAGGCATTTGAATGCTTGGTCCCCAGTTGGTATACCTATTTGTGTAGGCTGAGGAGGTGTGGCCTTGCTGGAAGAGGTCTATCACTGGGGTCTGGTTCTGAGAGGTTAAAGACTTGTGCACTGTCAAGTTCACTCTGCTTCCTGTTTTCAGTTTGAGATGTGAGCTTTCAGCTGCTGTTCCAGGCACCATGTTTGCAGTCTGCAGCCTTGCCGTCCTTGTTAGTATGGTCACTAGCCCTCTGGAATTGTACACCTAAAATGAACCCTTCCTTGTGTAAGTTGCCTTGGTCGTGGTGTTCTATTGCAGTAATAGAAAGGCACCAAAGCACTAGGTAAAGATAGTTTCAGGAAGTGTTAGCCTCTTGTAGACCTGGGGAAGCTTGGTCCCAACTCAGGAGGAGGTGGAGCTTTGCACCCAGAGAGGGAACAATAGTGAAGGTTCAGGGAAACAGAATGGAAGGGGCCATCAGGGAATTATCCCGCAGCTCAGGGCTGTTCTACCTCACAGAATGGTAAGGACAGGAGTGTCACAGGAGGTGGCCATGGAACTCATTATGACTTGGAGGAACTTTGTAGGGAGGGCTTGGGGGCAGAGGCCTTTCACTGGCCTTGTCTACATATGTGAGACGTTGCGGGTCTGAGCCAGGAAGCTTGAGGTAGGTTACAAAAGTGTCAAGGCAAGAGCTCTCTGGGGCTGACACTGTCAGGTTAGTGTATAAAGTGGGAGGGGAGACACAGACACAGAAGAATTAGGGAAGAAATTGGAGGCTTTCTGGAAAGCCGGACAGTCATTCCCGAGAAAAAGGTCACACCTTGTAGCTGTTTAGATAAGCTGATCATCTCTGGGGAAAGTCCTACAAACAGTTTTCTAGGCCCAGGAGTTGGACACCGTCTCTTTCCAGCATCTAAGACCTTATGGCGAGAATGTTTTAGTTGGTTCTACCTACAGTATCCCCATGATCTCCAAGTTTCCTCACCTCACCCCTACCTGAGAAATCTGTAGCATCCAAGACCTTATCCTACAGTTCAGAGAAAGAGCAAGCCCCTAGCCCTGAGGTCCCCGGAGACAGGCAGCACACTGGCAGAAGGAAGTAAGAATTGATACCCAGGGACCAGTGCCTCGCTTTCCTTGGAGAGCATCGGGTTTGGCTTTGGCTCAGCAACACTCCCTCCTACTCATCCTGGATCTATCAGATTGAAGGTGCTGAGGGAATTGAATCAATGCCCAGCTGAATCTATTTTTTTTTCCAATCCAAACCTGACTAGTACACCCCTGCATGAACTGACTGTCACGTGTCGGGCAGACTCTCCGTTTCATAACTTAACTGCTCTTGTCTTTCAGAATAAAAGACTGACTTGGGCAGTACACGATGACAGCAATTACCTACAAAGTTATGACAGCAGCTAAGCATGGTAGTGCACTCATAATCCTGGCTCTTGGGATACTGAGGCAGGAGGACCATGAGTTTGAATTCAGTTTGGGCTACACTATGAAATGCTGTCTTTTAAAGACCACAAAAGCGATGCTTAAAACTACACAAGGAAAGTGGCGCTGACCAGAACATAAGGAGACTGGAAATTGTATGCTGGCTCTGTGGTTGCCAAGGAATGTCACCTTGCACAGGTCAAACAATTCCTACAGCATTGGTTTTTCTGTTCTGTGAATTGGAGCAGGGTGACTGCAGAGGTCAAATGGAAGTGTTAGAAGGGTCACAATCTACTTGACCTTGGTTCTCTCTCTCTCTCTCTCTCTCTCTCTCGTGTGTATGTGTGTGCATAAAACACAGATTGCTATGCCTTAACCCTGGAAATTCTAGTCAAATAAAATGTGCCTTTCCAACATATTTCTGGGTGCTGCTCCTGGGATCCCACTTTGGATATCTCTGTAGTAACCTCTCTCTAAAACCTTGCTGCTCAATCTGTTGACCCTGTAGTTACAAAAGCAGCACCATCTGGGTGTGTCAGTAATGAAGCCTCAGGATCCATAGGTGGACTAGCATCCTTCTGAATTCAACCCTGCATCCGGGAAAGGCCTCTCGTTGATAATTGTGTACACAGTAATTCAAGAGGTATGGCTTTTAAATTGGCTTTATGATTTTTGGAGCAAAGAGGAATATTCTGCCTATTTTTTCTTTCCACACATGCACACCCTCCCACTCACCTATACATAGACACAGAGAAGAATCTATCTCCTCTTAATTTGCAAGGCAGATTGTGACTTTTCTAATGCTTCCCTTCTATTTACATGTATGCAATCAAACTTAACTGAGGGCATAGCTTGGTTTATATGATCTTGTACCATCGATCATGAGTGCAGGGTGAGACAAAGAAACCTAGTCTGACACCTAAGAAAAGCAATAACTGAAAAAAACAACAAAACTTGGAAGAAAACATCAAGAAAGGGCCTGGAATGGGAAAAGATGAAGGAACACAGTCAGTAGAGACTCATGTCAGGTCCTGTAAAATACAAAACTGTTAATGCCCAAATCTTTGACAACATTTTGGATTTTCTTGTGTGTATGTGTGTATACAGGTGTGTGTTCATATCAGTGTATGTGAATGCATAAAATGAAGGGGGTGCATGTGGAAGCCAGAAGTTAACCTTAGGTATCATTCATCTTGTTTTTGAGACAGTCTTTTCTTGAGATCTGAGGCTTGCCTATTAGGCCGGCCAGGAGCTCCTGGGGTTCTCCTGCCTCTGCCTCCCCAACACAGGATTGCACTCACACTGCACACCCTGTATGAGGTTGTACACACACACACACACACACACACACACACACACACGCACACACACACTGCACACCCGCTTTGTATGTAGGTCCTGGATTAGACTCTGGCCCTAATGTTTGTGTCACAAAACTTTGACAACTGAGCTATCGCCCTAGCTCCTGGGTTTTGAGGTAGAATCTTCTCAAGCCTAGGCTGACCTTGAACTCATGACAGTCTGCCTGCCTCAGCTTTCAAATGCTGAGGTTACAAGTGTAACCTCAACTATGTATTTTTGGAATCAAAACATGAGTTTTCCACTGATGATAGAACAGAAAAAAGCCTAAACTATAACTTAGAGAGAAAGTACTATTAGAAACTTCAGTGGGCTAGTAGTTGAATTCTATGTTACCACTTAGGGTAGAAGCCATTCAGAAAAATAATATCCAAGATAGCATTACTGTTTCCAGATTTCAAACAGGTTTCCCCCTAAATTCTTTTTATATTATTACGTCATTCAAATGTGGGAAAAAAATTGGTACAATTTAATTGTTATGGTTGTGGTGCTGGTCCTGGGGATGAATCTAGTGCCTTTCATATAGGTGAAGGTATTGGTGGTCTTATCTCTGTAGGTGAGACCCAATAGCAGGTGTTTTCTCAACTCAAACAAGTTTTTTGTTTTTTTGTTTTGAAAGTTGAATGCTCAGTCAGCCTGCCAGGGATAACCAACCACAAGATAGGACGTATATGAGCCCCTGCTGTGAAAGTCACGCTCCCCGGGGTTCCCGGCGCCTGGGGTACCCGAGGGACTCACATACCAGGCCTGACCGGGGTTTTGGTGGGATGCGTCCCCGATGACCTGGCAGTCTGCAGTCGGCCAAATCTGCGTTCACCTGTATCCCGGCGCTCACAGCGCTGAGGGAGCAGCTCCAGGGGTCTTGGCGGGTACAGGTCCGACTCGATCACCACCTGTAGGGAGCAAGGAACACAGCCAGTCATCCTCCCCTGAGTCCCCCAGTGCTGGGGCCTCCCCGCACCCACCTCGTGTGCTCAAGGGAATTGTAAGGAGCCTGAATCAGGGTGGCGGGAAGTGAATTTTCGCTGAGTGGAGATCGCAGAAACTCAGAAGGGAGGGCTAAAAGCTAAGGTGGTTTCATTCCTATCGCCTGCTATAGGGCTCAACCACATATGGTGCATCAATAACCTGACCATCGGGGACCATCGAGGAACTCACAGCAGCTGTGGTTACTCCCACAAGATCAAGGGAATCCACATTCCAACACGAGGGAGGAGGGGATCATGAGCCTCCCTCCACCCCTAGCTGAAAAGCTATTGACAGTTGATGGCTTCTCCGGAAGGGAGTTTTTCTTCAATGGTGTCACCTCTGGGAGGTCAACCATTCTTCAGTGGATGGCCTCACCCCCAAAAGCATACAGACAGCACAGAGGAGGGACTTGGACTGTTTTTTTTTTTTTAAAAAAAAACAAAACAAAAAACATGATGCTGGGGGGAGGGGTGGATGTGGGGGGAGTTAGGAAGAGGAGTGGTAGTGGATATGATCAAAATACATGGCGTGAAAAGTGTTAATAAAAGATTATATTGCCTGTGCAGAAAGAGGGCAGAGACGGTAAGAGCCAGAGGTGGCAGGTAACTGTAAGAAAAAAGGGGCTTCCAGATGCAATAGGGAAGGCACACACATGAATTTGCAGAATGTTGTGGCATGTAGCATGAAGCTCAAGGCAGATGTAACCCAGCAAGGAGGAAGAGCTGTGGGCATGAAGTCCCACCCCTCGCCCAGAATCTATTCGCAGCTGACACTGGGTCTATCAGCCACACTCCAGAGCAGGTGCCAACACAGATCTGACCCCGTGATGGGTTGTTGGTTCTGTTTGTGTTAAAGAGACAGAAGGAACTTGAAGTTGGGTGGGTTTGGAAGGATCTGGGGGAGAGGGGAAGCTGGAGGGAGGGAGAAGATAAGATCAAACTCTTGTACGAAGTTCTTAATGGTTCTGCTTTAAAAACCACCTGCCGCTACACTGTGCACAGAGGTCGCTCTTCATCTCCTAGCTGACAGCACGCAGCAGCAGTTACATAGCATTTCATTCTCTTTAGGCAGCGTGTGACCTGGAGACGAGATAGTGTCGGGTGTGTGTGTGCGCGGGCTGAATGCACAGGCTGTGCCATTTACACAGGGAACGTGAGCCTGTGAATGTTGGTATCTGTGGATGTCTTGGAACCAATTCCCAAGGGTACTGAGGGACAGCTGTACTTAAATCACTGAGAAAATTCAAAAACGTAAAAACAGGAGGCAAATAATAGCCATCATTTTATCTTAATACGGGGAGTCGTGAAGGGAATCTTGGCAGCCAGGGAGCAGATTCTGCATATTTTATCCATTTCCAGGACACAGAGTCATTCATTCTGATTGTCCTTACTCCATGAGTCTCATTCATTCGACGTTGCAGTATTCCATAACGCTGCAGCCTCCCCAAGGCTTGCCCCCGCCACTTCCTTCTGTGCACAGCTGCCCTGCAAGGGCCCATTCTGTGTCCACTCCCGGCTCCCGTGCATCTGTGAGGGAGGCGGATGGGCTCGGTCCTGATGGCCTAGCTTTTGGCAGACCTTCTTCAGTTGACTACACAGAGCTATAGTGCTGGTGCTGGGGGGATTCCAGAGCAGAAATAAATGGGCTTTTAAAGACATGATAACAGCGTGGTATTTCAAGTCAGTGGAGGACACTGTATCTTTAACGATACTCTTGGAATAAGTATCAGGTCACCGGGGAAAAGCATCTCTGTTTGGTTTGGGTGATAAGTCAGGTCCAAGTTGTGTGCTAAACAACAAACACTAAAACAGACTATAGCTCAATATGACACATAGCATTACATGTGTTCATAAGACTCTTTACCACGTGATAAAATTGAAAAAAAATAGAAAAATGAAGGACAAATATGAGCAAAACCCATACATTTGCTGAACACTAGTGACTAAATGCATATTACAATAATGAAATATCTCTCTCCTATCAGATTACCAGTGAAGAACAAGATAACTCCATTTGGGCTCAGGTCAGCCTGAGTTCCAGCTCCAGATACTTCATTTTTAGATAAAGTCTCATGTAGTCTAAGATAGCCTCCAGTTTGCTATGTAGTCGAGGGTGTCTTTGAACTTCTGATCTTCCCGCCGCCACCTGCAGAATGCTGTGATTGCAGATGTGTACCACCAAGCTGGGATTCAAACCCAGAGCTGCATGCATGGTAAGCAAACATTCAACCAACTCAGCCACGTTCTAAGACCTTAAGGCCCAGTTTTGACACTCAGTAGTTGAGCAGAGTAGGGATATTCAAGCCCACCCTTGCTGGACAAACAGAATCAATGCCTGTTATTAGCAAAGATTTCTGATGTCTTCAGGGCACACATTCACCTGTCTTATTTGTAAGTGTGTTGAAAAGTGTTCTGAAGACCAAACCTTCCTTTCTCCCACAGAGGACCAGAAGAGAAGCCACCACTCTTTCTTTCAGTTTACCACAAAGAGCCCTTTACTTAGAAATTGAAGATCACACATTTGGTCTTAAACTGGATAGGGCATTCACTCTTCTCAGATAAATTTAGGGACCATCTTTGGGGAAAGCTGGGGGTTATTTTGAACATTTGGGATCATCACTGGCCTGACAATCCTTGTCTTTTCCTGCTCTGGGCATTTCAGAAATGGTAATTTATTTGGTTCCCTGCAAGACTTTTGATGAAGGCTGAGCAAAAATTCTTGTGTGTGTGTGTGTGTGTGTGTGTGTGTGTGTGTGTGTGTGTGCACGCACTATTTTCCAGGTAATTATTTAGGGTCACCTACTTCCTTAGTGTATATTCCACAGGACCCCAAAGCATGACAAGAACTGGCTTCTGAGTCCCTGACTTGTTTTCCTGTCTGTAGAACTTACTGCTGATAGCCATGGAGCAAAGCAGTCAGTGAGCGTGTCCTTAGCATCTTGAGTATAGAGCTAAGACCTGAGAGGTGGGGTGGGAGCATGAGATGTTAATTGGACAGAGGAGGGAAAACAAGAATTTGGTGATGATTTTCCCTGTCCTAGGCTAAGATAACACTGTCTACTGAAGTGTTATCTTACCACATTTCTGGGAAGTCCATTCCCTGACACCTCAAGCCCACCCTTCTGTTGTTTGCCAGCTGGGAGGTCAGATGAATTAGACAGCTGAGACCTAGATGGTGGGGCACAATTGTGGCTTGGGGCAGAAGGAATCTATAGAAATGTTCAAGCAGACTCTAAAATTTTACGAATAGGGAGCTTTGTGTCTTTCTTAAGGTCCCAGAGCTGCCCTTATACAGAACCTGAGTAAAAGCTCTCTGTAAAACCGCAGAAGCACCTGTACCCAGCTGGGAGTTTTCAAGTACAATTGAATGCTTTGTGCATAAGCCAGGAGATTCTACACAGATGTCCCCACACAAGCATCAAATCTGGGGACAAAGTGATATTTACAATCCTGTTTGTCTTTCTTCTCGCCAGCTCCCCTGCTTATTATCAAAGGGCTCCATTATCTTGGGATGCTTAACAAATCCACTCCTTGTGTGGGTGCAGTCTCTTGAGATATTTCTATGACATTCACAGGCATCGGGATGATTAGGACGTCAGTAAACAGACTGGGAATCAAAAAAGGAGAGAAAAAGGAGAGGGAGGGAGAGAAAGCACTCCCAAGAAGGGGATGTGCCTTAGGATTTGGAAGAAAATGCAGCTCACGTGGAGTCCAAGAGGAAGAGACTTGGGCACCGAGGATGAGTCAGAGAGGAAAGCGATATTCTTGGAGGAGGAAGGAAATGAATTTCCATCCACATGGCGGCCCAAGGAGTGACAGGAGATGCAAATGAACTCGTCAATCTGTCAGTGTTGGTGCCCGTGCACGGTAGGGTGGGATTTCCTGTGGTACTTTCAGGCTGCCACACTGGAGAACTGGACAGAAGCCCCATGCCCCCTCCTCACCTCACCAAGACAAGGATTTCAGACTTGAGTTGCCCTGTCCAGCCTGGCGTGTGTGTTCTGTAGCCTGAGCTTTGTAAACAGAGGGGGAGCTGGGCAGCTATCGGCCAAGGCTGAATCACCCTCAGTGAAGTTTCCTGACTGAGTTATCTGTGAACAACCCTTTTCTTCCATCTCCATTGTGAACTGGGTTGTTAATTCTCAAAGATTTGAGTGAGGTCAGGATCTCATGACTCACAACCTTCCTCCTTCCTAATATAGCAAAGACTTCCAAAAGCCCTTATAAAAATATATGTGTGACTGGAGAGATGGCTCAGTGATTAAGAACACTGAATATTTTCCAGAGAACCCAGGTTCAATTCCCAGTACCCATATGGCAACTCACAACTGTCTGTAACTCCAGTCCAGGCAACCCAACACCCGTGGCAAAATTCCAAGGCACATAAACTAAAAATAAATAAATTTTAAAAAGATATACAACTGACATAAAAACAGGCAAAGGAGATGAATAAAAAACTCACAGGACAAATATTGAACGGTCAATAAATCTATGAAAGAAATGAAGAATTACACTAAAATGGAAGAGATGCAAAATAAAACAATAAGGCATTTCTGCCTATCAGCCTGTGAAAACGTAACAACAGGAATATCCTGCGGTATTGGCACGGCGTTCTAGAAAAGAGGTCATCGAAGGACTTTGGCAATGACTACAAAAGTCTCCTAATCCTCCCCACCAGTCTCTTCACATCTACAAACTTATTCTCAAAGATGTATAAGAATAAATGTATAAGAACATAACAGTATCCTCAAGAACCTTCCTTGGGGGTCTCGTCTTAATAGAGAGCGCGGAGAAACTCTAATTATTGATGACTTTGGATAATGAATTTAAAAACTGCAAATTTGACTTGGATAAATAAAAACTAATAATTCATACATTGGAAAGTTATGTAGCCACTGAGAGGGATCTATACATATCCTACACATATATATCACACACAGATACATATTTTTGGCATGGAAAGATTCTCAGGATCTATTGTTAACTGAATAAAAGCAATTCACAAAAATAGTCCATTGTCAAACAATAAGCATAATTATCTTATAGTATGTGGACATTTTTCACTTAAAAACACACCAGTGTCTGGTATGGTGGCCTGAATAGCAAAAGCCCTTATTGACTCGTGTTTGGATGCTTGGTCTGTAGGGAGCTGTGACCTTGTTGGAGTATGTGTGACCTTGTTGGAGGGTTGGTTTTGCGGTCTCATATGCTCAGGTTAGGCCTAGTATGGTAGCCTCCTTCTGCTGCCTGAAGATAAAAATGTAGAACTCTTAGCTTCTTCTCCAGCACCGTGTCTGCCTGCACGCTGCCATGCTCCCTGCCATGATGACAATGGACTGAACCTCTGAAACTGTAAACCAGCCCCAATTAAATGTTTTCCTTTATGAGAATTGTTATGGTCATGGTGCCTCTTCACAGGATTAAACCCTAAGACAGCTGGATGTGGTAACACATACCTTTAATTCAGCACTTGAAAGGCAGAGGTAGGTGGATTTTCCTCTTGTCAACTTTCCTACTTATTACCAAAGACTTCTAATCCTGGAAAGTTTAACAGACCCACTCCTAGTGTGGGCGACTTCTCTTGAGCTACTTCTATTATATCCATGTGCATCACCTAAAGGTTGCAACTTCAAGGCCATCCTGGTCTACATAGAGAGAGTTCCATGCCAGTCAGAACTACATACTGAGACCCTATCTCAGTGAAATAAAACAAACCCAAATTAAAAAAAAACACATACCAACATTTATTGAATGCTTGATATGTGACAATCTGTAAACCAGACACTTGCTGTGTGTTAAGTCCTTTGTCCCCTCTCCTTGAGATACATGTTTGTATTAACCTTATCTTAAAGCTAAGGAAGCAATGTTCTAGGGCAGATGGGCAACTGGCTCAAACAAACAGAAGTTGATGGAGCTGGGGTTTGCACAAAGGCAATTTGACTACAAAGTCTTTGTGTTTTCTACTCTATCATACAGTGTCTCAAAATTCTGTAATATTGAATTGAAGATTGCTGCAGGGTTTGAGGTTTTGTGATGATCTGGAATTGGAGTATAACAAAGCTGTATGCAATGCTGTTACCGCCTGGCCTCTCTGCCCTGTTCAGGGTGATCAATGTGCCTGTGTTCTTTAAAAAAATATAAAGAATGGTTATTGGAACAACAAATAAAATATCTTTAATTTTAAAAATGTTTTTAGAACAGAGAAAAGATTTTTTAAATTACAATACTTAAAAATCTTTAACAGTATTATGTAAAATTTATGATAACAA
Source organism: Myodes glareolus (assembly GCF_982192425.1). Lineage (NCBI taxonomy): Eukaryota > Metazoa > Chordata > Mammalia > Rodentia > Cricetidae > Myodes > Myodes glareolus. The sequence continues at coordinate 55,974,854 of NC_142041.1, read as the reverse complement.
TTCCATGTCATCAAGAGGAACCAATCGGCCCTCCTTTTGGAATACAGTGCAGATACACTGACCAATCGGTCCTCCTTTTGCAATACAGTGCAGATACATTGACCAATCGGTCCTCCTTTTGCAATACAGTGAAGACATTGATAGTTCTGACATAAGGAAATGTGTGTGTGAGCTGAGAAGTCATAGCACCCTTAGCCTCTAAGAGTGTGCAAACAACTAAATGCAGTAAGGTACTGCATTAAACATTCCAAAGCACAATTCAAAATTCAAAATGAGGCTGCAGGAAAAGGACAATGCAAGGCTGGAAACCCCTGAATTGTTCAGAATTCCTGGCATTGGCAGACAAATCTGTAAGTAAAAACCAATTTCTTAAAAAGTCATGCCTGTGGTCCCAGCATTTGGGAGGTTGAGGCAAGAGTATTTCATGCTTCCGGCTAGCTTGGGCTGCGTGGTGGGCTTGCAGACAGACTGAGCTGCACAAGGACTTTCAAGCAAGCAACCAAGCAAGCAACAAAATTACTCTCATATTCTGTACATCCACCACAGTTTCTCTGACATACCAGAAATGCCAGTACCTGAGGGATGGATAGGTGGGTGGATGGCTGAGCTGTTCTTACTCTGTTACCTGTTCATCCTGCTAGGAGGCCTACATGATAAGGAACTGTACCAGTGATTCACTGCTATCTATAATGGTGAGAAAAATGTAACATTACAAATGTGCAGACCAGGTTGCTACAGCCGCATTATGAACTCTGTGCACACACAGAGTAGGTCTCCCCTGCGCCCGGGGAAAATGGCAAAATGAGGAGTCTCTCGGGGGACTATTTGGTGTATGTTGGTATTTCCCAGCTATTTTGGATAAATAAACAAATGAAAACAGGAGACACTTTTGCCTTCTCATCCTTGAGAGCAGGGGAGGGAACGGGAGTCAAGAAGCCACCGTTGTTTTTGTACTGAAAGTCAGTCAGAGAGGATCAAAACTAAATGCATTTCTTACGTTTTTGGTCAAGAGATGCTGAGAGCTTTTGACTCTTCTCCTGGATGGGCTGGACACTGAAAGAGATAAAGAAATGGTCTTAGAAAATGCCTGTGAATGACCTGAGAATGTTTGGTCCTGGTTGGGGGTGGGGGGCTGAGTCCCACTGCAATTTAAGATGTCACTTGACTGAACTACAATAAAATTTCTATAGCATCATTTGCAATAGCTAAAGGTTGCTAAGAACCCAGTGTCCATCGACAGATGAATGGATAGATATGGTATGCCCACACACTGGAACCCTGCTCAGCCTTGAGAAGTAAAGGGAGCATGTGTAAACCTTAAGAGATGGTGCCAGGTTAAATGAGACAAAAGAAGAGATATCCCATGTATGACTCTACCTATCTGAGGTATATAGGGCAGTCGACGCCATAAAGAGGCAAAGCAGAATGATCATTCCCAGGACCCAGGAGGCTGGAGGAGTGGGGCATTATTGTTATTGGTATAGAGTTTCTGTTTGGGCTAATGAAAAAGTCAGGAGATGGACAGGGGCTGTGGTGCGCGGCACAATGAAGGTACACGCCAGTGATCTGTGCATCTGGTGTGGGTAAATGGTAACTTTTACTCTGTGTGTGTGTTTGTGTGTGTGTGTCTGTGGATATATGCATGTATGCATGTGTGTATGTGAGTGTGTGAATATCATAACTTAAAATCTTAGTAGGAAAAGAGAGCTTAGTGGCTAACGTGCTTGCCTGCAATGCATGCAGTTCTGGAGTTGACCCGAGGATAAGGAGTTCAAAGGCATCCTTGGGTACATAGTGAATTATAACTAGCCTGGGCTAACAGAAGAACTCTATCTGGGAAAAAATTAAAAAATCAATTAGCCATTAAAAAGTTATAGTGCTTAGCTGGTGTGGATCTTACTATAGTAATAGCCACTGCCTTCCGCTCTGGTAATTAGCATTTCATTTCATGAAGTTGACCACTCGAGATTCCTCACATCAGGGGAACATATCTGTAATGTTTGGCCTTGTATGTTTCATGTCACCCTATACCCAGTCATCTACCTTCCATTTCGCTATGATCTACTGGGACCCAAATCCTACTTTGTCTCTATCCTGGTTGACTTCTCAACACATATCAAATAAGTGGCACAAGAGTGCTGTCCTTCCTCCTGAAATTGAGGAGCTTCTGTAAAGCAAAGGACACGGTCAACAAGACAAACCAGCAGCCTACAGAATGGGAAAATATCTTTACTATCCCCACATCAAACAGAGGTCTGATCTCCAAAATACACAAAGAACTCAAGAAATTGAACATTAAAAGAACAAATAATCCAATAAAAACATGGGGTACAGACAGAAACAGAGAACTCTCAACAGATGAATCTAAAATGACTGAAAGACACTTAAGGAAACGTTCAATATCCTTAGCCATCAGATAAATGCAAATCAAAACAACTTTGAAATCCATCTTACACCTGTAAGAATGGCCAAGATCAAAACATTGATGACACCTGATGCTGGAGAGGATGTGGGATAAGAGGAACGCTCCTCCATTGCTAGTGAGAGTGCAAACTGGCACCGCTGCTTTGGAAATCAGTATGGCGATTTCTCAGAAAATTAGAAAACAATCTACCTCAAGACCCAGCAATACCAGTCTTGGGTATATACCCAAAGGATGCTCAGTCATACCACAAGGACATGTGCTCAACTCTGTTCATAGCAGCTTTGTTTGTCATAGCCTGAACCTGGAAACAACCTAAATGCCCCTCGACTGAAGAATGGATAAGGAAAATGTGGTACATTTACACAATGGAGTACTACACAGTAGAAAAATGACATCTTGAAACTTGCAGGCAAACGGATAGATCTAGAAAACATCACATTAAGTGAGGTAACCCAGACCCAGAAAGACAAATATTACATGTACTCACTCATAAGTGGCTTTTAGACATAAAGCAAAGAAAACAAGCCTACAATTCACAATCCCAGAGAACCTAGACAACAAAGAGGACCCTAAAAAAGACATACATGGATCTAATCTACATGAGAAGGAGAAAAAGACAAGACCTCCTGAGTAAATTGGGAGCATTGGGATCTTGGGAGAGGATAGAAAGGGAGGGGGGCAGGCAAAAATATATAGTTCAGTTTTAAAAAAAATTTAAAAAGAGGGCTGTCTCTGTTATCCTCTGTAAAGTCCTTGTAGCCGTGAAGCCTGGAGTTCAACATGCTGACTGACAGCCAGGGACTCCAACTTCCTCCAGCTGGTGTGAACGTGAACCTGACAGGCTATTTTCTCACTCTCTCAAAGCCTCCCTTTCGTCATGTGACAGACAAGAATGATAGTGGCACTTCTAGTAGAGGGTTATGTCAAGGGGTAAACGAACCAGCCTTCATGAAGCCCTTGCCCAGAGCCTGGCAAAGAGCAAACAGCCAGGAAGTAGTGTGGCCCACAGAACTTTTCTGACAGATGAAGGCAGGAGGAAGAGAAGGTAATGATGACTGTTCCCGCTGCAGCTGGGAACTTCTCGCTGCCTATCTCACTGGCTCCCCACCCCTTCTCGGGGGTACTTATAGGAAGTAAGTCCTGGTGCAACATCCGAGTGGAATACAGCTTCCATCTTCAGGAGTCACCGTGAGCTGTGTCTATGACACACATTTCCTGAAAGGGCTCTTTCTCACTAGAATAGAAGAGGACACACACAATCTCAGCTATAGACTTGGCTATGGTTTGTGTTTTTAAGATACATTAGAAACGGGGCTGAAGAGATGGCTCAGAAGTTAAGAGCACTGATTGCTCTTCCAGAGGACCTAAGTTTAGCTCCCTGAACCCATATGTCAGCTCACAACTGTCTGTAACTCAACTTTCAGGGAACCTGAAACTTCCCATGGCAAAACACTAACGCACATTTTCAAAAAAATATGTTAGAAGCACCATAATGTTACAAGGCAGTAAGACAGCCCCATTGAACAGTGTAGCTGTCAGCCTGGTCCCAACATACATACATTGGAAAGAGAAGTAGCAAACAGTTATGATAACGACTCAAGTTGAGCCTGGTGGTGATGGCCGGTCACCCTCATCTCTTCTCTGGGTTGTCTTGCCTCATGGGTCCCACCGCATGGCAAGTCTCTGGGGATACAACATTCACTTAGTTCATGAAAGAGTGTGTGTGTTATGCCACACTGTGAGTGTGTGTGTGTGTGCATGTGGTGTGATGTATGTACTTGTTAGAGTGTGTATGTGTGTGTATTGCAGTGCACCTACCCATTAGTGTGTTATGTATGTGTGTGTGTATTGTGGAATATGTACTTTTTAGTGTGTGTGTTATGGTGTATGTACTTGTTAATGTGTGTGTGTGTTCATGTGAGTTGTGGAGTATCTATTTGTTAGTGTGTTCGTACATGTGTGTTATGGTATGTGTACTTGTGTGCTGCATGTGTGCTTGTGGTGGTGGGGGGCAGAGGTTGACACTGAATGACTTTCCTTCATTGGTTTCTATATTTTATTGTTTAGTTTGAGATGGGTCTCTCATTGAACTCATCAAGTGATAGCTCATCAATTTGGCTAACCCGGCTGCTGACGAGCTCCAAGGGTCTACTGGACTCTACCCTCCTGAGCTATGGTCAGATGCCACTTGCCCAGCTTTTTACCTGGTTCTGAAGGTCTGGACTCAGTTCCTTGTGTTGTGAGGAAGGCACTTTGCTGATGGAGCCCAGCCTCCACATTCTTTTTGAGATAGGGTTTTACATTTAACCTGGGCTTGCCTGGAGATCACGATTCTCCTATCTCAACCTCTCAAATGCTGGGACCACAGATTGCACCCCACAGCAGGTTTAGGGCTCTCGCTCCTAACCAAGGCTATCTAGGCTACGCTATCTGCATTGCTGAGCCTGTTCGGGGGAGATTTGTTGTTCATTGGTGTCCATGGATCCTGAATAGCCTCTGGGAAATGGCCCACTCAGGGGACTCAGACCCTGTTAGATGAAGTCGAGTAAACTGATCTTTCTGCAGCTCTGGAGGTGATCTCGGGTAAGGGTTATTTGTTGATTCCATATGCAATGACTCAGAACTGAGAGCGTCAGCTCCTCTCCATGGGAGCCTTCTGCTGGAAGGCTCTCAGGAGGCCCCAGGGTAAAGCGAGGCATAGAAAAAGACATGTTCCAAACAGACTGGATCCCCAAAATCCAGTATATGCAGAGGAAACAAGTCCCAGTGTCATTGACAATGGCTTTACAGAAAAACTCCGGGTCAGCCACATTCAGAGAATCTGGAGGGAGGGGGGAGGAACTTGAACTTCCCACAGGGCAGGAAACCCTGACTGCCCTTAGGGACGAAGAGGAAGGAGGAGAGGGAGTCAGGGGAGTGGGAGGGTGTTGGGAGGAGGGGCAGAAATGGAAACTTTTAAAATTTAATAAAATTACTTTCAAAAAAAAAAGCTAAAAAAAAAAAAGACATGTTCCGCCCACTGAAGCCCCTCCAAAAGCTGCAAATAATCCTTTCTAGAAAATTAGTTTCTAGCAGGGAAGAGTCTATGAATACTTAGTTTAAGGCACAAAGATGGATGAAGACAGAAAGAATATAGGACCAAACATATTCATGGCCACACATACAAGTTGAAAACATAAATCACTTCGTATGTGATATGTTTGATGCTGCGTGATCAAGCCAGCTCCTTTGCAGTAGCTCCATGTACCAATCCATTTATTCTCCATGATAACACTGGGAGCGAAATCTTGTTTATCTTTTACAGAAGTGGGAACTCATGCATGAAGGAGTTAAGTAACTGGTCCAAGGTCACAAAGTACAGAAACGGCAGAAATCTCATAACCACCATATCGAGGACTTTTTCTTCTTACTTTTTAAATGACAAGAAATAGATATTCTTGTTCTCCTTTGGGGACAGTGTGCTGCTCTATGCTGTAGTTGGCCTTGGTCCTGAGCTCCGAAGGCCTCAGCTTGGATGATAGACAGGAGCTACCCTTCTCAGTGAAAACAGACGTACTAGGATGTTTGCTTCCCAAGGGTTAGCGATGAGATCTTACACCCCTCTTCACCTGGTCTATGTCTCCTTCTACCCTTCTCCAGGGCCGCAAAGCTCACCGGATTTTTATCACATATGGGCCTTTCTAGTCTTGTTCTGCATACTTTGCCCCAAAAATATGTCCATAAACACTATGCAAAATTGAGCATAGATAAAATTTCAGCTTTCTTTTTCTTCTTTCCCACTCAGTATGCATGCACAGGACCTGTGGGGCAGTTCAGTACTTCACGACTTGCTGCCCATTTATGGGCTCCTGGTTCACCAGAAGCAATGTAAACCTCTTCCCCTCCAAAATAGAAACCCCACAGAAACAAACTCAGGGATAAAATTAATGGAAAGGTCATTTCTATTCACACAGATCTAGCTGGTTCCTCTGCAGACGGGTTGGCTTTCAGACTCTCCAGAGAAAATTTCACCTCCTACACATGGGCAGTCTCCCAGCTCCTCTTCTTCCCTTCCCCTCTCTCTGTAGTAGATGTCGAGAGCTCAATTTATGTTCAGCTGTCTGTCTAGGTCCAGATTGAGTCTTGCCCCCCCCCCCATCCCCAGCAAGGCCCTTGTCTGTGGCTGACATCAGAGGGGAGGGAGAGAAGAATTGTTGAACGTGGGCTTAGGGCACCAACAAGCACCCAGACCGGCTCATCACAGCGTCACAGTGACACAGGGGTGAACCTGTGCCTCAGCAAGCCAAGGGGCTATAGGGTCAGAACAATGTCATAGCAGAGGGCTCTGTCCTGGGTCACCAGCACTCCCCTGGAAGACAGTCTCTCAAAGCCCTTTCCAGGGCTTTGCACCAATCGCCAGGAGCCAGAGCTTATAAAGTCAAGGTTCTCAGGTGGTGCCTTCCGGTGGTAACCGGTGAGGTGATTCTGGGGTTCTGTAAAGAAGTCAGCCTGGGGTTGGAGCCCAGTTTCATTGTCTTTCTGGGTGTCAGGCCACTGGGGAGCTTTCCTCCTCCCAAGTCAGGCAGAGTTGGCCTTGGGACAGCCGATTCTCCTTTCTCACCGCAGACAATGCAAAAGCCTGTCGGCTACCCTGGAAATTATGTTTCCATCTCTGTCTGCTTAACAATCACTTGCTGTCCCTGTCACCGAGCCGGCTGGGTTGCCCGTGTTGGATTAAGTGAAGCAGGAAGCGCTACACTGCCCTCATCCCCGCCTTGATAGATTGTTTCCCTATGATTGATGCTTATCCTTGTACCCCCTTTTCAGAATCAGAAAGGGGGGGGGATGATCAAAAGTCATCAAAATGAAGAAACCAGCCGATCTCAGGACCCGTGGGTGCCACGCACCAGTGTACCTTAGTTCAACAGCAATCAGTCACCTCCCTCCTGAGATGCCACAGTAGGGGACTCCAAGGGCGATCGTTACTCACCCTTGGACGGAATCACCGTGGTGAAAACTTCAATATTCTCATCACTGCAGCTGTAGATCTGATGCATGGTCTCAGCCTCCTGCCCCGCAGGGTGTCCGGCAGCCGGTGACCTCTCTCGGGAGCCCTAGTCCCAGGGTTTCCTAAGCCAGTCTGGTTCTGGGATCATTGTGCAGGTCCACAAAAGACTGCCTGCCTGTGCCTCTCACGACAGTCTCCACCGCAACATTTCCTAATCCCATCTGTCTTTTTTTTTTTTTAAATGAATCCTATTATTGCAAACCTTTGATTGAAACGCGAAGGCTTCCGTCTCCCCCAGCTAGGATGTACTTAACATTTTTATTTTGCAGTGTCTGCTGCAGTGAATTTGGAAGTCTTTTGTGAAGTGACGAAGTAAAATCGCCTACTCGGTTAGCGCCCAGCTTGGCTGAAGGAAACGTCAGTTTTGCTATCAGTCATGCCCGGGTCTCTTTCCAAAAAGGAAGGACTTTTTTTTTTCTTCCCTCCAGGGGAATTGGATCTTCATTTGTCATGTGTTAATTTGGCTCTCTTTAAAGTTTCTATTTTAGACAAAAGGACTGTTTTTCCACCACAGATTTGCTCCAATCCCTTGCGACAAGGCTTACATTTCAGGAGGTGAGCGTTTAGTGTTTCTTTGTACAACCCTACAGGTGTGCACAGCCGTGCAACAGACAGTGCACACTCTCAAGGACCCATTTATAGGACAGCTATATTTTTATTATTTTTCTGTATTCGAATGTATTTATTACCTTATCTTTTTATGCTATATATCCTAAGAATATGCTGTATTTTTCCCATATATATATACACACAAACAAATGTCATAGTTGATATATATTTCACAAAAATATGTAAGCATATAAGAATATTCTATATTTTCTCCACATATTTGTGTGTGTATATATGTATATATACACACAAACAAATGTCATGGTTGATATACATTTCATAAAAATATGTAAACATATAAGACTATACTATATTTTCCCCATATATTTGTATATATACACAAACAAATGCCATGGTTGATAAAAATACCATTTCACAAAAATATATAAGCATATACATTTTGTCCAATCCCACTACCTTTTGTTATGCTGTGACCTCACAATACTATTTTTAACTTCATAATACTGATGGGATATAATGATATTAACAATGACAGCTGCCGTATTAAATATTTGTTACAAGCCAGGCAGCTTACCACATGATCTCACTAAATATCCGTAACTAACCAGGAGCTCTAGCTGTCTATTGTTTTAACATGGTTTCCTTGAAATAGGAAGACCGGCTTTTCTGGTGATTAAAATAGCTAATTTGTGCCCAAAATAGGATTTAATCCCTAGATTGATTGAAAAGTTAAGGTAATAATTTCTCACATTCTTATTCTCTCTCTCTCTCTCTCTCTCTCTCTCTCTCTCTCTCTCTGTGTGTGTGTGTGTGTGTATGTGTGTATCTCATGCTATAGCCCAGGTTGGCCCTGAACTTATAGCCTGCCCAGTGTAGGGATTACAGGTATGCACAACTTTATTCTATTTTTATAAACATATTTTAATTTAACGTGTGAATATTTTGCCTGCATAGGACATCAGATCCCTTGAACTGGAATTACAGATGGTTGTGAGTTGCCACGTGGGTGCTGGGAATCAAACCCTGGTCCTCTAGAAGAGTAGCTGGTGCTCTTAACCACTGAACCATCTCTCCAGATGCTTTGTGCATTTTTCTTTAATCTCAGGACTCACCCTTCTTTGACCTTGGGTGAACCTAGTTCACACTTTAGACATGGAGTTGTGTCCACTGATATTTCCATGTTGACACACTTGGAGCATTTGTTTCCTAGGTAGTTTTCAACACTTTAGTTCTTTCTCTGAGAATTGCACCTCTCGTTGAGGGTGCCTCTGGGTAGCCATGCTTGCTCAGTTCGGACTTACCTCTGTGGCCACATTTGATTGAGCCAAGGTGAATGGCTACTCCCATCTGCTGCCTCCTGAGTAACTGCAATGGGGCCTTGGCCTGGGACCAGAAGAAAGGTGCAAATTCCAATACCAGAGGTATGATCTGGACCTGTAAATCCAATCCCAATAGTAGAGACTGGGGCAAGAGGATTACAGCATGGGTAAGATAGAGAGTTCAAGGCCAGGATGAGCTACATAGGCAGACCTTGTCTCAAAGACAAAGCAAAACACTAGAAACTGAGATGGGGCCATCATGATGATGCAGAGGGTAAAATGCTCGCTGTACAAATCTGAGGACCTGAGTTCAGTGCCCAGGTCCCACAGTGAAGGGCAGTAACTGACTCCTGAAGTTGTCCTCTGACCTCCACATGACACATGCATCCACACTCTCTCTCACACAACAACAGCAACAACAATAAAATAACAGTAATGGCAGACAGAAAGGAGCCTGGGCTCTCGGAGAGAGATTTAACTGAGTAGGGCAAGCGTTTACACCAAGACCCGTACTGTGTGTGTGGTCCCTGCACACACTCACTGAGGGCCAGAGTAGCAGGCAGCTGGGAGTGAGGCAGAGCGTGGTGGGGGTGGGGTGAGGGCTGAGGTGGAGAATAAAGAGGCAGAGGTGAGATAAGAAGAAACTACCGCCTGTTTATACCTTTCCTCTGGGCCCAGTGTCTGTCTTCTCCTGGGCTTGGAAAGATACCCAGTCTTCACAAGGCAGCCTTCTTTTGACGTAAGAATAAGTAGACTTCTGTCTTTTTCAGCTGAAAGATTGACTGTTTGAAAGACTTGTTGGTCTGTATTGTGCACACATTTTATGACCTTAGCCGTAAATAAAACTTTGGATACTGTCGAACTTAGAAGGCATAGAACAAAAGATGCAGAATTACATTAATGATTTTGAATGGTTGACTAGAACCCACTAGATGGAATTTGGCAAAAAGAAACATAAATATCTGGCCTTGAGTTTGTAAAACTAGCCAATCCTGATTTAGTAGTGATTTACTGGTAAGAAATCTGAGTTTTTGAAAATAAACCATAAGCGTAATCAGAAGCAATATTAAAGTGTCGGCACTAAAATACACAGATGAAGACTTGTGAACCCATATTAATTAAAATGAAGAACTTGAGGCTGGAGAGGTTGCTTAGTGGTTGGTGATTAAGGGTGTGAGCTGCTCTTGCAGAGGTACCTGCATAGATAGTGTTTCCCAGCTGCCTCTAACTCTAGTTCCAGGGGATCTGGTGCCTTCTTTTAACCTCTGAGGGCAACTGCATGCACATATGCATATACGTGCTTGTGCACATGTACATGCATGAACACACACACATACACACACACACACACACACACACACACACACACACACACACAGCGAATCTTTACATATTAAGACCTTTTGGGGGATTATACTAGATCTAATTCCAAAGGATGGAAATCGGATTAGATTTTATCCAAGAAAAGCCAAACTTAATCAATTAGAGTATATTGTGTTGTACCTCATTAATGAGCCTGTAATATGGAAAGTAAACGGGCTGATGCAGGGAAACACACTCAGAAAAGGTAGTTCTGAAGAAGTCATTTTTTTTTTTTGTTTGAGGTATTTTTAACTAATGAGACTAGCATAAGATTGCTATATCGAATACAAACTGTTGATGGGACTACTAAAAAACCAAAGCCCGTTTCCCGTGGCTCAGTTTCACTTCCTGAGAGTGTTCTCTGTATATACTGGTGGGTGTATTAGCAGATTTTCATGCTTATTTATAAGTCTATATTATGAATTTTTAAAAACAGAAATTGCGTTCTACTATCTGCACAAATGTCAGCATCGGCAATGCCTGTCCTTCGGGTAGGAGACCTCCGAGTTCTAAGAATTCATTCCTCCCTCTCCATAGCTGATTTCCACATTTAAAGATTAGAAACAAGTCACAGGGGCAATGGCTCCTTGGTACAGTGCTCCTTGTGCCGCCATGAAAACCCGTGTTTGGTCCCCAGTGCTCTTACAGAAAGCCAGCACTGGTAAAGACTCGTAATGCCAGCCCTGTAATGCTGGGATGTAATGTGGAGGTACATACCGGAAGATTCTGGGACCAGTCAGTCTAGCCTAATCGGTTAGCGCTGGGCAAGAGGGAGATGCTATCACGAAGGAAGCTGATGGCATGGTAGAGGATGATGCCGAGGCTGTCTTTGGCTTGCATGTGTATCCATATGCACATATACCCTCTTATTAAAAAGGAAACGATAACACATCGTATACTGGTGTAAGCACCTTTTTAGATGTCCCTGTTTGGCCTCTGTGTCCATGGCCCAGAATGAAGGATTTCATGGGCCTGGTACTTTACAATCCTTGTATGGGTGAATGGCTGAGCCATTTTAGAGATGCAAAGGGTATAATCCATACGAAACAGTAAGCACGCATCATGCATATGAATATTAGTGTCAGCCCCTGCCCAGGATGAATCTACACATAGTTAGACCTTCTCTGGCCTGAGTACCAACTTTTACTCCTAAGGCCTAGGAATCACCACTGAGGCTTCCTCCATGATTACACAGGGTGCTCACTTAGTGACTATATATATATATATATATATATATATATATATATATATATATATATATGTGTGTGTGTGTGTGTGTGTGTGTGTGTGTGTGTGTGTGTGTGTGTGTGTATGTACACACACACATACACACACACACACACACACACATTGATCTCTGTTGTTACTCCCAGGGTAGTCATATCAGGGGAAGGGTTGCTTTCTGAGAAATGCTTGCTTTCTATTAGGGAATGAGAGAGACTTCATGGTGTAGTCTCCCCTCCTTTCTTTCCTCTCTCTTTAACCTAAGAGCTCCAGAGATCTAACTCGCCCACCAAAAGTGATATGAGAAGCTTCCTGATGAAACAGCATTTAGGGTGAATCTGAGGCTGGCCTGAGACTCCAGCGGTGTCTGAAGCACTTGGAGCACTTCCTAAAATGTAGATTCTGGTTCCCATGGTGTAATGTGGGGTGGTCCTTAGATCATTTTAGAATCCCAAGTCCCAGGGCACATTTTAGAATCAGGGAAGAAATCATCTAAGAAGAGAGCTATCTATCTATCTATCTATCTATCTATCTATCTATCTATCTATCTATCTGTCTATCATCTATCTATCTATCTATTCGGCCATTCACCCATCTATCTATGGAGGCAAGGTCTGCTTCGTCTGGAACTCACTGTGTAGACCAGGCTGGCCTCAAGCTCACAGAAACCTTCTTGCCTTTGCTTCCAGCACTTGAAGAGTTTGTGACCCAAGTGAGAGGTCAGGTGCTCCTCCTAACTATTTAAAACTATTTATAAGATACACATGCAAAAATAAATCCAGTTACCTATAACCAAGAGATATATTTGAAAATGTTTTGGACCCTAAAATATACTCGTGTTGAGAGCTCTGGATGTCCCACAGTGGCTTTCAAATTGACCCCACACAGAAGCAGCAACATCTCTGGGGAGCTTGTTAGACATGCAAATTTCTCAGGTTCCTCAAGCCTGCCAACCAGAAACTCTGATTTGAGTGGAGACCAGTGTTCTGCTTGAATAAGCTCTGCCGGAGACACTTCCTCACAAAGTGGAAAGCCTCTGGTACCCAGAGGGATGCTCAGCACTGCTGACAGAGCCCTCCTCCGAGATTTGGATCTGCGACTCCATAGGCTCTGGCTGCAGATACCTCTTGGTACATTTCCAGACACCCGGAGCTTTCTGAGTCCAAAGTTCTACAATTGTTCCCATGGATATGTGACCTTAGAAGCAGAGGACACCGATTCTGTGGCTGAGCAGGGATGGAGGCTTCCAGGCTGACTGGTGGCCAGTGTGTCAATTTCCGGCTTGTGTCAAACCCCATCACATCCAGACCTAGCGACATTCTGGTGACCAGACACTTCAGACATGAGCCCAACAACCTGGCAAGGTGTACTCACCCCTGCTGGGGTGGGGGAGGGGAGAACCTGACTCGGGTGAGTTATAGCCAGGCTGTGGGGCCCTCAGCATCTTCGCTGGCTAACTTTGTGAAATGCATTTATAATGTGAGCAGGTGCGACCCTCTCCTTTCAGTTCCTCTGAGAGAAAGAGAGAGGCTTCTGTCTTTAACTTAGGCAAAGTGGCTCTCTTTGGGGTATGAAGAAGACACATGATCACACAGCAGGTGGTTGGGGAGTAGCAGGGTCAGACAAAGGGCACATTTCACTTTACAAAAAATAACAAGCAGGGTTTTAAAAACCGCAAGTATGGCTGGGTGGTGGTGGTGCATGGCTTTAATCTCAGTGCTCAGGAGACAGAAGCAGAGGGATCTCTGTGAGTTCACGGCCAGCCTGGTCTATAGAGCTAGTTCCAGGACAGCTAGAGCTGTTACCCAGAGAAACCCTGTCTCAAAAAGCAAAAACAAAACAAAACAACAGCAACAACAAAAAACCCAAAACAACAAAACTGAAAAGACATCCCAAAACTGTAAGTATGCCCTGGGATATTGCATAGGTCATTTACACTAAAAACTATTTATTGCTTACTGAAATTCAAAGCTTGGTGGCTATTTTAAGATTTATTCTTGAACAATTTCATCAAAGTATAGAATGTGTTTTGGTTATATCCAGCTCCTCCCCATTTCCCCTCCCACCTTCATGTCATGTTTTTTTTTTCTTCATGTCATGTTTTATTCTTTTATTTTATGTATTTTGTAACCCTCTGAATCCCATCAATAGTGACTATCTGTGCATAAGTGTGTGGCTACTCACTGGGGCATGAGCAACCTACAAGTGGCCACATATCCCTTCCAAGAGCTCCCCTTCCCATAACAGCCGTCTATTGAAATGTCTTCTTAGATAGGGCTGGGTCCTCATAAGCCCCACCCACACCCACTCTAGGATGTTGACTGACTTGATCTTACCCAGGTAACCAGAGCTGCTGTGAGGTCTTGAGGGTGACCACCATGACATGTCTGAAAACAGCGCCTCACAGCGCTGCTCCCTAGCTCCGCCCCTTACATCCCTTCTGCCCCCCTTTCTTCACTGTTTCCCGAGTCTTGAGGGCATGGGCAGAACAGTTGATGTAGATGTCAGTTTAGGGCTGAGTACTCAATAGTCATTTATTCTCAGCACTTTGACCATGTCTAAGTCTCTTTGTTGAGGACTGTTACCCACTGCAAAAAGAAGCTTCTCTGATGTGACTGAGCCCAGCACTAATCTATAAAAATAAAGACAAATATTTAGAAGGCAGTTTGGTAACATATGCATTTAGCAAAACAAAGAGTAGCAGAATCTCTTCTGGGTCTAAGATCCCTACAGTCATGGCCTTCTGACCTGGTTTACAGTACCAGGCATGAATCTCCTCTTGTGGAGAAACTGACTGATTTCCATAAGGGCACACATACCTGTTCACAGACAAGCACACACATAAGTCACACACACCTGCACACACACACACAAACACACGCACACACCTGCATGCACACATATGCAGGCGCACACACACACACACACCTGCACACCTGTGCGTGTGCACACTCACACACACACACATGCACACATACACGCAGGTACACATACACACATACACGCATACACACACCTCCAGGAGCACCAAAACAAGGGATCTTGAGACAGGATGATGGCTTAATCATCCAGTTCAAGATTCTCTGGGCAATGTAGCATGGCCTCCATCTAAAAATCAAAGCCAAAAATAAAACAAGCAAAAAGTGGTCTTGACGAACAGCTCAAGTGAGCGAGGGAAACTACAAACACCTGGGGAAAAGCATCTGCTCTGGCAGGGGAAATCCAAGGCTAAGCACAGCTCAGCTTAAACTGTGGTTGCGCATACACTTACATAGTTAAAGAAACAGGAAGAACGCATTGTAATATTTGTATGTCTTGTGGGTGTGTGCATGTGGGTAGATATTCATAACTTTAATAATATTTTATGTTATACAGTATGTATTTCCTTTATATTTAAAAAAGTTTATGTTGGATTTTCCGTTATTTGCAACTTAAGGGCTCTTAAATAGATGCAGTACCAGTAAGTCTATCTTATTTTCATCTATTTTCTAAAACACAAGGTCTTACTCTTTTACCAGATCAGTCATTAACTCACAATCTCAAATGAGCCAAGCGTCTGGGATGGATGGCAGCTGTGTACAATCATGCCTAGCTTCTATCATTTTCTTCAGTGGCTTTGGTTTCCACTTAATGAAAGTCAAGGTATCATTGCCGTCATTTCTAGTACTAACTCACACACGTGCAGGTCTATCAATATGGTAATTCTTAGAAGACAAGTTGGAAATCTTTGGATGATATCTAAGGATGTATTTCTAACTATGAATTTAAAAATGGTTACCTCTAGGACATAAAGTTTGGTGAATGAAGAATGAATGTTCTCCGTATATTAAAAAACCAAATGTATAAATTTTAATTAAATAAGGAAAGGATGAAAATAGAAATATGTGTGGAGCATAGATTTCAAAGCTAAAAATATTATGTGTAATGGTTTTTAAAAATATCCAAAGAGGGCTGGGAAATAGCTCCCTGGTAGAATTCTTGCCTAGTTGCATAAGCATTAGGTTGATGTTTAGCATTATCAAACGTTATACAAACGGCATAATAGGTGAAGCCAATGGCAAGACAAGCTGGTTGAGTGTAACTTAGAAAGCCGCAAGTTCATGGAGTGAGGGTGTAGTTTAGAGATAGAAGGTTGTTTAGTCTGTGCAAGATACTAAGTTAGCCGCCCAACACTGAGAAAAAGCTACAAAGAAAGAAGAGAAAAAAGCCACAAGTTCAGATAAAGAGAGGCTAAAAAAATAATTTTTATTTAATTGAAAATACCAAAATATCCTCATTTTATATTGGTTAACCATGTAACCAATATAAAAAAATCATTAATGAGCTAGTTGAATTACTTCTTCAAGTTTTAAGGAAACAGTTAATTTTGATTTACCGCGTGTTTTTCATGCTGTCTTTGGAATATGGCGTGTATTTCCTATGGACAGCACATTCCAGTGGCTCAGTGGCTGTTGGCCACCATACTGAACAGTACTGATCCTCTCTGCCTTCTGGACCTTGTACTTGACATTCTTGGTGCCAGCATCAATCCTCAAGGCAGGCTAAGTGTTCCACTTTGGTTTCTGTTGCTCTTATGAAACACTGAACAAGCGCAACTTGGGGAGGAAAGGGTTTATTCTGATTTGGCTTACAGGTTACAGTGCATCATTAGGGGAAGCCAAGGCAAGAACTCCAAGCAGGGACCTAGAGGCAGCAACTAAAGCAGAGAAAATGGCGGAATGCTGCTTACTGGTTTGCCCAATTACCTTTCTTTGTTGTTATATTTCTATTATCATTATCAATTACACAAAATAATGAGTATCATCACAACATTTCATGCATGCATAGAATATACTTTGATCATCTTCAGTACCAATTATCATATCCTGTTCCTCATTCCCACTGTTCCCCCTCCTCTATCTCCACAACCTCCTATTTATTACTTTTATGTATTTAGTCAATTATTATTGCTACATGTATATATGTATAAATACATAAATACAACCTGATGAATTCATTTAGTGTTGCTTCTATATATATGTGTGTGTGTGTATATGTGCATATGTATATTTACACTTATATTTATAGGGTTGACCGCTTGGCATTGGATATTTAATTAGGGGTCTCATTCCTTGGGAAGGCTGATTCTCTCTCCGCAGTCATTAATTGCCTGCAGCTCTCCATTTAGGGGTGGGGCCTTGTGAAATTTCCCACATCCATGTTGAGGTGTCAACTGATACTGTTGGTTGGTTATCAACAGGTGTTGTTTAGGTTACCACGCTGCTGAGACTTCATGGCTGCAGCTTCAATATAAGACGTAGTCTCTTAGCAGACGTCTTGGTCCTTCGGCTCCTACAGGCTTTCTGCTTCCTCCTCCGTGGTGGTACCTGACCCTTAGATATGGGAGTTGTGTTGTGGATCCTATCAGTTTGGGCCGGGCTCCCCGTGGTCAATTGTTCTCTGCATGTTGAGCAATTGTGGATATCCGTGATGGTCTCCACCTGCTACAAAAAGAAGCTTTCTTCAATGAGTAGCGAGAGCTTCTCTTAACTGTGTGCATAAGTATTTAGAACACCGGTTACAAATGTAGCGATTTAGAAAGGCAGCAGTAACAGAGTCTCCTCCAGCCATGGGCGATTGGCTAGGCTTGTAGTTCCATCACTAGTTCCTGCCCATTGGGTGGGCTTGAAAAAAATTCCATCATTAGTTCCCTCCCATTGGGTGGGCTTGTAGTCCCATCACTAGTTCCCACCCATTGGGCGGGCCTTAAGTCTGATTAGACAGCTGTCAGTCATCTCCAAGACTAAAGTACCGCTATTGTACTTTGGGATTTCTCTTAGGGTGCTGCTGGTCACTGTTGGATGCCATAGGCGTTATAGTTGAGTAGGACTGTTAATGCACTTTTCTTCCTTGGGAGCTTGTGCAGCGCCTTCCAGTAACATGAGGCTAGTCCTCAGCGAGAATCCTCAGCGAGAAGGCTTCCAAGCCAGTTCCAGGTAAATTCCTCCAAGTCCTGCATCTCAAGGATGCAGTGTCCTCTTCAACAGTAAGAGCTTATCTTCAAACTCCATAGGTAACCAATGCAATGGCAATAGCCTGCATTTGCGGGGAGAGTCGCATGGACACCCCTGGACTTGGAAGAAAGTTTCTCATGTCTGGTACTGGGATTTTTGTTGGATAGTCTGTGACTGTTGGGGAGGGGGACATTATCACACTTAGTGGTGTAATTTCATTTAAACTGTGTGTGTGTGTGTGTGTATGCATACACATACACTTATATATTACATGTAACTTTAGATGAACAATAATAATATGATTCCTTATGGCTTTTCAAACATCCTTAGCATTGTCTACCCCTGCTTCTTCCTGCTGTCTCTGTGCTAGGGTCCCTCTCTAATCCTATTAAAGCCCTGCTCTCCTTTCTGGTTCCTGCCTTTGTAGCCTGCAAGTCCCCTCCCTCCCCCCATCTGCCTTCTGCTTTCCTGGCTTCTGTGGTTGCCTCTCTTATACAGCCCAGGCCTACCTAGGAATGAGACTCACAGTGGGCTGGACCCTCCCGCACCAATGGCAATCAGGAAAATGCCTCCCAGACATGGCGTGGCTGATCTGATGGAGCACTCTGTCTCCGGTGCCTCAGGTGAATCAAGTCAGCAACCAAGATTAGTCATCTCACCAAGTACTTTACTTACTCATTGTAGCTCTCTGCTGGCTACAGTGACCTTCATGCCCTGGAAAAGGCCATGGGTGTGGCCTCTGTGGTGAGTGGATCCTGGGAAGACAGAAGCCAGTGGAACTGGTTTCCGCCTGTGAAATGTATTACACAATACTTGTTCGCTAGTGGTAGCCTTTTGCCTTATTAAATGTTTAAACTGTTACGTGGGCAATTTTTTATTTTTATTAAACAAATAAACAAAGAAGCAAATGAAACTACTGCCAGGCTGTGGTGGTGCATGCCTTTAATCCCAGGAGGCGGAAGCAGGCAGGTGGATCTCTGTGAATTCAAAGCCAGCCTGAGCTACACAGTGAGTTCTGGGATAGCCAGGACGACACAGAGAAACCTTGTGTCTAAAAACAAACAAAAACCACCCACAACAAAAAACAATAAAACAAAACTAAGAACTACAAAATACATTATACTAAACAATGGGTGCTCCCATTTTCAAGTATCTCCATTTTGTAAAGGTTTTATTTTTCCTAATACTCATTTCAAAATGTATTCAAAGTGGAGACTGTAGTACAACGAGGCCCCACGACCTGTCACTCAATATTAGCAATGATTAACCTTTTGTTTTCATTTATACTGCTTTCTCTATCACCAAAATTTGGCTTTGAAGCCAGTTTGAAGTCAGCTATCTCTGTTAATTGCAGTCGCGCAGGTTGAAGCCGGGCGCATGCCAGGCAACCGCTCCACCAATATGTGCAACTTCTACAGAGATTGTGCGTTCTCGAGTTGTATGCTGAGATCAGAAATAAAAATCAGGTCACCAGGCCCAGTGTCAAGGTAAATGCTTAGGCATTTAATCGGATGGCTTGTTCAAGACGTGGACAACCAGTATCCCCATTAGCTCTTGATTTATGAGGCCACATGTCCAGTCGTATGACGGATGTCATTAACATCAGTGTGGCAGGTTCATTCATCTGCCCCTGCCCCACACTCCTTCGTTGTGAATGCACTCAACAGATGGGGAATTTCATGGTCACAAATGGAACTGTTTATCCTTTCATTGTTCCCATGTCAGCAATCAGACTAAATCCATTACCCGGCAATAAAAAGATCAGCCCGCTGCCATTCAGCTGTGGAAGGGGCGAAGCTATGTTGAAGGGATTTAGAGTTTTAGAAGAGATAAAAGATGTAATAAGAAGCCACATAAAAATTAAGACCCCAGAGAAAAATTTGAGTCTCTCATTCTTAACCCAAAGGATTAAGGGATTTGAAAGGGAAGGCCCCGTGAGTCTCTGCTTTCTTTAACAGAAATATGCTAGACCCTCTTTAATTCTAAACACTGCATAGCTTTCTCTGTGTGCTGACGGCTTTATTATGTCATTTGAAAATTCACAAACACTCAGGTTGGGTTCCGAAGAAGGAGGAAATGTCGGCTGCTGAAATGGACATTTGTCAGGGCTGTTATGAGGCTTGGGTGTTGATAACCAGTCGCTTGCTCTTCAGAAAGTTCTTCCTCTGGCCTCGCCTGCAGGTCTGATCTGGTAGCTCTGTGGCTCCTCGAGGTTGCCGTCCGAGCATCCGAAGGGGACCGCCATGGAACCTTGTTTCTGCAAGCGGATTCTAGAACATCTCTCGCCTTTTGTTCTAGCAGGCATCACAGCGTGAAAGAGGTGCTGGTTCCAGCCTTCATCCACAGCAGCTGAGGATCTGGACACGAAGTCTTTCTCACTCAGAATGTGAAATTTTGGTCAACAAGAAATAGTCTGAGGAAAAATTAGACTGGCTGTTCCGTTCTTATTCTATTTCAAATGCATATTGGCAACTCAGTGCCGTGGATGCTGGCTCCAGCAGGAAAGGATGAAGATCTTCAGTAATGAAGTCAAGTCCTTACAGGAGTTAACATGTCAGAAAGGGGAAATGGAGCAGACACTAACGGACAGGCACGCAGAGTATGTTCTGAGTTCAGAGGACACTCAGATCAGTGCTCCTGATTCCCCTAGGGAGAAAGATTGCCTTGAGAGATTTCAGTTCTCCTTCCTCTCTCCCTCCCTTCCTTCTTTCCTTCCTTCCTTTCCTTTATTACTTCCTTCCTTCTTCCCTCCCTCCTTCCCTCCCTCTCTCCCTTCTTCCCTCCCTCTCTCCCTCCATCCCTTTCTTCTTTCTTTATTTCTCCTCTTCCTTTCCCTTTTTGCTGTGGATGATCAAACTCAGGGCTCACAATGCCACTCAGATGCTCTGTCATTGATCTGTGCTTCTATCGTCCACTGAAAGATTTTTTGTTTGTCTACCGTGTCTCCTCATGGCTAGAATGCAGGAAGCCCTAAGTTCAGTCACCAGCAGCGCCTAATCCACGGTGTGAGGGGGCATACCATGCGGTAGACCAGCCAATCTGAGACCGACTTGGGATGATTGAGCTTCTATTTCTAAATAAGTCAATAGAACAGTGGTTCGTCTTACAAATATTTCTCAGTGCACGGCATAAAACTCGCACTGGTTGGCCTGCAGTTGTCAAAGCCATCGAGGGAGCATGTGCATATACAGCTTCCAGAAGTTTCTGAGTAGAGAAGTAACTTAGGCCCTTGGGAAGGGTCTTGGGGACGGTTCCCCAAGCTCAGCTTTCCCAGGACAGCAATTTTCACACTAACAGGCCTGGATGACTTACAGAAAAAACTTTTGGATATTGTTCTCAGCCATTTGAACCATGGGCCATGACTGGGATGATACAGGCCTGTTGGCTAGGGGCTCACTCTCAGAGGGTTCAAGAAGACAGAACTAAAAAACTAAAATAAGTAAATAAATAAAGTATAAGGCAAAAAAGGGGAAAAAAGATTTGGTGACATAGTTTCTCTTTCATGTCACCAAATTAAGTTTTCTAAGTTTATTTGAGTTTATCAGTCCATAGGCACTGTGGGGTCATGTCGTCTTCTGTCCATCTGTGCATTCTGTAGATTCAAGTAAGCACAGAACGGAACTTCTCAGGGGAAAATCGCACCTGGCGCCTACATGCGCTACTGCCGGTGCTCCGTAGTGTCTTGTGCCCCAACAGGTCTCCACCAGCACGAGGACCGTCACCAGACACAGCCCAGACCTGGCATCTCCCGAACATTGTTTCTGCCATGCCCAGCTCACTGGGTGCCAGCTAATGGCAGCAGGGTGGCAAGGGAGGAGTGGCCTATGCTGTGGCTTGTCCTAAGATGGCTGCCTGCACATCAGCCAACAGGTGAGGATACCTTAATACGCACGACGCTGCTAGAGAAGAAGACATGATCGTAAGTCTGCAGGACCCTTACCGAGCAGAGGCCTCCTCAGCTGCTCAGGGTGAAAGAATTGATAGGATTTCAACACTGATCTTTGAGCTTCTAGAGTCCAGTTACTGGCTTTCTACAGCAGGAAGTTAAATTAAACTGACCTGGGAGGGCCTCAGCCCACATGTCTGCTGCCTGCCCCCCCCCCCCCCCACAGACATACACACGCCTGTGTTGGGCTATCCAGACTTTCCTCATTCTTGACATCCCCTGAACAACACAAAGTAACTTTTTATACTGTACCAGACAATGTAAATCATCTCCAGGTGATTTGTATTATATGAGGCTATAAATAAAGTCTATATCATTTTATGGAAAGGACTTGAGCACCTTAGGATTTTTGGTATCCAAGGAGCATTCTGGAAGCTCCATGGATACCAGAGGTAAAGTCTCCCAACATAAAAGAAAAAGCGCAGGTGGTTTTTGTGGGTCCATCCATGTGAACGAAACCCAGCTGCATTTATCATGTGCTAAGGCTTATTCTGAAGAGGAACAAGAGGAAAGAGACGAAGCAATGCCTAAGGTGAAGCACTGCGGGTATTTAGACAAGATGAATCAAAAAGTTCATGTTTAAAATGGAAGAATTCAGCGTGGGGAAACTGAGCTTAAGAAAATGACTGAAAACGTGAATCTCCACATACGTGACCGCCCTCTGCTCCCTGCTCCGGTACTGGTGGGAATGAAACTTTGGAAGTCATCTCTGTTGCCTGGATTATGGGTGAATTACTAAAATTCCATCTTGTGAACTATTGTGTGTATTTTAAAGTAGTGCTCGTGGAGACTATGTGGAAATATGAAAAAGCTTAAAATGTCGTGTCTTCTAAGAAGAGAGATAAAGATTATACCTCCCATGTGGGAAAACCGGAATGAGAAGATCACATGTTAAAAGTCATATTTGGGTAATGGGATTAAACGACATTTTTCTTTTTCTCTTGAGTACTTTAATTCGTTTCCAAGGTATAAAAAATTCTACAGATTGGAAAGTGACTAAAACCACCCAATTAAGAATCCAATACTTAAAGTCTTCAAGAATGAGGGTTTGAAAATTAGCTGCCCTAGCTTCACGAGGGATGCCACACGGGCCATTTCAAACAATCGGTGAAGTGTGTAGGGAGATTGCGTTTGATCTGAGAGTGATTGGAGTTGAAAGGTCGGAGAAATAAAAGCCGAAGACACCAGGCCCTCCCACACCCAGCTGCCAGCAATTCAGCTGAGGTCTTCAGAAACTCATTTCTGGCCATTCACTGGTTGTGCTCAGGGGACCGCTCCCCAGGTCATTGTGATGGTGATGGCCTTCTCTGCCAATGGCTCCCGGAGGGCCAGGTTCTTCATGGCAGCTGTCTGGCTTGGGGTCGCTGGGCATCAGAAAATCAGAGTCTGTGCAGTGTTGACCCGGAGGTGAACAGTTACCCTCCTCACACCTCCTCCCCAGGGGCAGCGTGCCTCATTAGGGTACAGTTTCTAATCCAAACACCCATTCATCTTTTTCTCGGGGTTAAAGGGCCAGCAAAGCAATTTTTGTGCACACGCTGTTTTGATCCTGCACTTGTGTGTGTTTTACAAGAGCCTTGTGTCCAGAGCAATAAACACAATGCCAAACTCAACACAGCCCTTCCTGTTCATGGAGAAGGGACAAGAGACCAAAACTAGTCATCCGTTTATGGTGGCCCTTGACAATAAATCATAGCGACGAGGCTTAACTTAGAAATTGTGTTTACCTCATTAAGAAAATGAGAGATGTGTGGTTTAAGTGAAAATGTTGTCATATGTGGTAATTCTATGAACGTAGCATTACATAAACTCTCGAATGTCACTTTTTAAATTTTCCGAACCTTGCCAAGTAAACTAAGTAAGTGAACCTGTAACTCCAGAAATGTTTTTCAAAAGGAAATCGGCGGAAAATTAGGATTTGCAATGAGAGAAATGCACTTGTTATTTCTGTGGAAGTGCTTGATGAGCAGACATTGGCCGCACCTTCTCTCTCATACTTAAAATAGCAGGCAAGTTAAAAACGCTTCTTTTTCCATGTTTTCGAGTTGTAAAGAGCAAAATGATGAGTCTCAAGATAAAAAGACCACGAAGGCCTCCTAAATCCGTTTCTAAATGCATGGCCTTCAAGTTTTCCTTTGCAGAGTCACCGTCCATGTGAATGCCAGACATTTCTGGTGAGTCACATTCAGGCATCTGGTTTCTGTTAGGAAAGGCACCAAATATTTGAGGGATAAAGAATACATTTTTATATCTCAAGTTGTTTTTCATTACATTTCTCAAATTAAAAAAATCTCACATCCAAGAGCAGCTAATATATAAAATATACTCATACCATCTTCAAACTGAAGAGCCCTTGGTTAAATAAATTAAGGTTCAGGTGTCAGGGGAGAAAAATTCAGCCTCCTGGAATCTCTAAATAATATTGCAGAGCATTACAGAAGAGACACTCCCTGCGGTCACTTCGTCTGTGAGTCAATCAACCCCAGACTGAAAACACTGAAGGAAAGGATTTCACCAAGTTCCAGGGACCAAACCCGAGTCAGCTGTGCACTGCACACTGTGCTGTGTGTGGGCACTGTGCGGCTACACCTTGCTGGAGCCTCCTGTCGCTGCACAGCTCCCCCGTCTCCAGCACTGGCTAGCATTGCCTGTCCGGACTCTTGTGAAGTTAGACCCCTGATAACACGTGCAGACTTCTTTCCCTTATCATTCCTTCACAGGACAGCTCAGCAAGCGATGACTCTGTTACTTCGTGTTAGAAGGAATCTCAAAGTGACATAAGGCGCTAGAAGGATGTTCATAGGCTCCATGGAGATGTGGCCATAGATGTTTGTGTGTGTGTGTGTGTGTGTGTGTGCATGGGTGTGCGCACATATGGAGGTGCCATCTTTAGTGTATGAAGGTATTAGGCACTCATAGATTTCAGTATCTGCATGGAGTCCTGGAACCAACCGCCTAAGGCCACAGAGGAACAATGTGTTGTAAGAGTTCTCTGACCTGACCTATTTGGGCATTTTTAAAGGTTGGTGGTGGCGGCAAAGGGAGAATTCCCACCTCTTGCTATGCTAAATGCATTTTCATTAATTGACAAATTCTACGGAATATGACTCAGATTGGCAAAGCTGACCCATCCTCTGCCTCAATGGCTTCTACTCTTCCTCCGTTATTCACTTTCTGTACTTTAACTAGACATGGCCGACAAGATGGAGCTGGCATTTTGTTGGTATCTTCTTATGCTTATCTTTGGATACTGGGTATAAAGTTCTTGAGTGTTTTATAGGAATTATCATTGTGTGTGTGTGTGTGTGCACGTGTGTGTATACATGTCATGTGCTAAGCATGCACTCTACCACTGAGTTATACCCTTAGCCCTTCCTCCTCTTTGTGTGTGTGATGTATGTGGGTGCACATGTGTGTAGCCGCTCACTGTACATGTGTATATTTGTATGTGGAAGACAAAGGTTGACACTCGGTGCCTTCGTTTTGTTCTCCACCCTGTTTTTTGAGACGGGGTCCCTTAGTGAACCGGGACTGGCTCGTCAGTGGCCCTGGGCATCTGCTCGCCTCCACCTGCCACCTGAGTTGTACGAAGCTGTGACGGCCAGTTACATGGATGCTGGGGAGTGGAGATTTGAACCCAAGAGCTGTAAAAACTGAAAGCATAAAACATTAAGTCCATGTTTTCTCATAATTTTCTATAGCCCCAATTTCATTTTTCCAATGGTATCTTTTAATATTATGGTGCCTATCTTTTTTTCTTTATATAGACACACGTATATATAGGTGAAAAAGTAAGTCATACTAATATATAATTTTTGCCACTTGTCTACTGCCAACATCTTGTATGAAACAGACACATATTTCCAAGAGATTTATTTCATCTTTATTAATAATACCATAATCTTCTGCCATTTACCATATTAGTATGTATAAAGGAATGTTTAGATTGTTTTAATTTTTATTACCCAAAAAAGTACTCTCATCCTTGATATTCTTTCTTTTGCACACTAATGTTAGTACTTTTTTCAGAATAAATTTCTAGACTTGCAGTGTCTGGACATAGTATATTTGTATGTTTGATAGACAGTTTCTGTCCATTTGGCACATGGACTGAGAGTCAGCGTGTTCAGCAGGGTTTGGTTTAGGAACACTGACCCCTGGGGTGTGGCCCACGGGTTTTACATAATGCACATCGAGGAGTCTCCTGAAGGATAAAGTCACGTCCCATTCAAACCGGCAGCAGGTGAATTAAGTGTGGAGATAACGACAAAGGTGGGCCCGGCCCACTTCTGCTGTTCGCGGTGGTGGTCATTTCCCTGACGTGGTAACTAGTACAGTTTCATGGATGCTTCAAACAAGGCAGACAAGTCCTCTTCTGACTGGGCACGGGGCGCGAGCTTGGTGACCCTTTCCTGAGACAGGAAACAGAAGGCGTTATCTGGGGCTTGGAAGTGACAGCGTCAGTGCTATGTGCTCACGGAAATTAGCTTGGTCATTAGAAACAGTGACGAGATATTTTAAATATCCCATAGAAACAGATTGATGTAATCTAGCACTTGAGAGGCAGTCACGAATTCAAGGCCAGCCTGAGCTATATAGATAGCGTTTGGCTAAAAACAAACAAACGAATGATGAGCAAAAAAACTCCCCACCCCAGGTCCCAAGCCATATTCCTTGAATGATTTGGGCCCATTCCCAGCTCGGGTTTCTCAAGAACCTACTTCTTTCTCATGAGGCTTTGGAAAGCTGTCAGTCTGCCTTCTGCCCACATGTACAGAAACAAACCATCCTGCCCACCCATCAGACCGGACCTGCCAATGGCCTCTGCCAGCTGTCCCCAGACAGACAGTCTTGTCCCTGGTAACAGCGGTGCTGCTAAGAAAAATGTAACTGCTGGTCCTCAGCTCAAGACCACTTCCTTCACAGCTTGTGTTAAGACACACCCGAAAGTATTTTCTGTGGAAATGACCCTTTAGGCTATGTGCCACAAGGAATCTGTTTTTCCCCTTATTAACCAAAGTTTTATATTTATTTTTCCCAATCAGCTTATGGGTGGAGTTGGTGATGTTAACAGCCTATGGCTATATGTTCTCTCCATGATCCTTCTGGGACAAGGGACTAACAAAAGACGGCTATCTGCTACCCAGATGAAATGAACATACACTACATCACACAGGCCCCATCGTCATGGGCCTTTGGGCCTATTTTCTGGTGATAAGCAGGTGTTTGGATGTAACCTGTGAGCAGGCAAGCACGGGGTGGGGTGGGGGAGACAAAGGCTGTGTTTAGTGCTCTGACGTGGTACCCAACACAGTGCTCAACACACAGCAAATGTATTACCAACGGTTAGTTGCCGAGTTACTGAAGATGGTGGGAAGAGAAGATACTGGCATCTGACAGGCACCCACCTACAAGACAGACTGCAGACTCTGCCCAGCTCTCCCATTTTCCTCAGTTCAGAAACGACACTCAGTGAGTAGCTCAGTCAACAACAAGGAAAAATCTCAGGATACATTTGTGCGCAGGATCCCTTGATCTGCAATCTGCCAGAGCCACCTTCAAGATGGATCACATCTCCTTGCAAGTCAGTCCTCTCTGAGGCACCACCAAGACCAGGACCTGCAATGGGCCTTTTCCATTTTTGCTCCACTATCGCCCCCTAGAGGCTGTTCTCTTGACAGTCGCCAGCTCTCCTTTTGCCTCAGCAGAGCCCTGGGTTTACAAGTTCTGGATAAACGTCCCTTTGGGATCAGAACAAAATCACGGGGTTGCCATACAGCTCAGCTCGTAGAGTGCTTGCCTAGCATGTGAGAACCCCCAGATTCTGTCTCCAGCGCAACAAAAACTAGGTATGGTTTGGTGGCTCCCACCGCTAATTTAGAACTCAGGGGATAAGAGGCAGGTGTGTTAGAAATTCAAGGCCACCCTCAGCTACCTATCAAATCTGAGACCATCTTGGCATACATGAGAAACAGTCTCAGAAAAAAAATCATGAAGTGTGATGCCTCCTCAATCTGGCCCTGTCTTTCAACCTTCCCTCTCTCATTGGCTCTCCCTGCAATTAGCTCATCCTCCCCCACTGCCCCCCCCACTAGCTCCCTCTCTCCCTCCCTCTCCACTGGCTCACTCGTCACCATTGTCTCACTCCTCCTCTCTATCCCGCCCCACTGACTCACTTATCCCGCCCCCCAACACACACTGGCTCACTTACCCTATTTGTTTGCTTGAGACAGGGTCTTATGTAGTTCAGACTGCCTTTAAAGTCCCTCTTTAGCAGAGGCTTGTACTACTGATCCTTCTGCCCCTACTTCCCACGTGCTGGGATTACAGGTGTGCACCACCACACCCAGATCCACTACCCCGTTTACATTTCAGCCTTCTCCTCATCCCTTCTTTCCCTAGCTGCCATGTCTGGGCTGCCATGTCATGAAAGACACTTGACTGCCCTCGCTGGAGTTCCCTCCACATGAACCGCACAGGATCTCTATCTCATTACTTAGGCATCCCATCCCACCAGGAATCATAGTCTGGAAGTTCTTATATCTCATTTGTAGACGTGCTTGCCCGTCTCTCCTCGGGAGAAGGGAGGCGAGCTCCAGGCAGAAGCCCTAAAACCCCTGAAAGAACACATGGTGGGAAATCCTGATGACGCCAGGCTTGGCGATCGGTTCCTTGGATATAACAGCAAAGACACAGAAGACAGAAGAGAAAATAGAAGCCTGGAATGGACTAGATCAAAATATACATCTTCTGTATACCAAAAGACCATAGCAAGCCAACGAAATGATGACTCCCAAAATGGGTAAATGTAAACAATATGTGTGATATATTAATGTCCAGAATATAAAAACTATTCTTATAGTGTAACAGCAAAACACCAAAGGGAGCAATCCAAAAATCAGCCAAAGTCTTGAATAGATATTTCTCCATAGAAAAACACATAGTCAATAAGCCAAGGACAAGATGGTAAGTGTTCTTAGCCTTTAGGGGTGTGCAAATCTAACTCTCACCGAGGCACCACTGCACACCACTGGATGATCATAAAAATAATGGAAACTAACAAGTTCTGGAGAAGATGAAGAGAATTGGAGCCCTTTGTGCTGCTTAATAGAAATGTAAATGGAATGGAAAAGTTTCCCAGTGCATCAGGAAGCTAAAAACTGGACTGAAATTGGTAGCACCTGGTAGCAATCTCCACACTCTGGTAGTGAAAGTGGGGATGGTCACAGCCAGCCTGGGTTACAGAGTGAGAACCTGTCTCTAACAAACACCAATAAAATTACCGCAGGAATGAACTGTTCTACTCACAGATACTTACTCCAAAAAACTGAAAGCAGGGATGCAAATGTAGGTGGCGGTTTGAATAAAAATGGCCTGTGTGGGCTCTGAGGGAGTGGCACTATTAGGAGGTGTGACTTTGTTGGAGGAGGTGTGTTACCAGGGTGCAGCAGGCTTTGAGATCTCAGCCTCTCAAGCTAGACCTTCGGATCCAGATGTAGAACTCTCAGCTCCCTCTCCAGGACCGCGCCTGCCCGTGTGCCACCATGCTCCCTATCATAATGATAATGAACGGCACCTCTGAAATTGTAAGCCTGCCCCAGCTAAATGTTTTCGTTTATCATGGAGTCTCTTCCCAGCACTAAAACCCTAACTAAGATAATATGCTTGTATTACCAGTGTTCAAAACAGTCAGAAGGTGGAAACAAAAGGGCCTAATACAGGCATGGAATGGAGCAACAAGATGTGGTTTACTCATAAACAGGAACAGCATTCTGACACATGCTACATTGGTCAACACATCAAGGTAAAATAAACCGGTCACAGAAGGACTGACAGTGTATAATTCCTTGTGTATGAGGCACCTAGCCCAGGCACTTTTGAAGACGGGGGTGGGGGGGGGCGGGGGGATCTTAGGTTACTAGGGCCTGTGAGAAAGGTAATAGGGCAGCTGTTCAGTGGAGAGAGAGCTATTTGGGATGTTAAAAAAGTTCTGCAGTGGAGAGTGTTTTTTATATAGCACTGTGGATATATTAAATACCATTGAACTATACGCATAAAAGTTATTAAAAAAGATAAATTAATGTTAATTAACTACAATTAAAAATAAAAATGAGAAAGAAGGATGGATGACATCTTAGAGAGAGTGGGCAGGAATGCTGTTGAATATGCAAGAGACAAAGGCAAAATTTTTATATTCTAGCAGATCTTTTTAATAGTTATTTATCAATCTATCATTTATCCTTGTCTATCCTATCTACCTGTCTGTCTGTCTGTCTATATATCTATCCATCTACTTGAATATTTATCACCTATACTTATTTGCAATCAATCACCTATTTATTTATAATCAATCTACCTATCATCTACAAATAATCTATCTGCTTGCTTATCTATCCATCTATCTGTCTGTCTGTCTAGTTTGTGGCAGGATGAAGAGCTGGCTTTCAGTCTGTGCTGTGGCCAGAGACGATGGTGATGACAGCAACGGTTTCCACAACATTTTGTTATAACAAGGAGGAGTCCTCTGATGAGCTCAGAGCCTTTTGCCAGGACCTGTTCCTCTCTGGGGAGGCGGTTCTGGACTTTCAGGAGTGGCTTAGCCACGCCTCTGCTAGCTTTCTCTTTCACACTGCCAGCCCCAGTGATTGGGCAAATACAGCGAGAGACAACGTGTTTGATCCTATGCCATATAAAAGTCAAATGGCTTCAGAATGAAGATGCATTGAGCAATGTGCTATTATTTACAGACACGAAGGCCAAAGAACAACTGATTAACAGGGGCACTGAAATAAAGACTCCATGTTTAGCACACTCATAAGATGACACCATTTCAGCTGGTCTGCCTATCAAGAGTGGGAGTGCTCGCTTGGGCGGCGCTTCTCCCCAGTAACGAAATGTTTTGACTTGAAATGCCAATGTTTCTTTCCGGAGGTTTCAGAAATCGAACTCCAAAGATGACTTTGCTCTTGCCCATTCCCTCTGCAGCTGGGCCATGCAGCTGGAAGCCTCTGCAGGCAGGGCTGCCATTCGCTGCCACTAGCACAGGCTGTGTGTTTGGTTAAGAAAACGGGCCTGCTCGCTCGTTGGAGAGAACACTGACCCCTGGCTACCAAACATGAAAGAGTCTTTTATCACACACGGACTCTATAAAACAAACTTTCTGGCAAGACTCTTTGCAGGGGTCAGTATAGCATACTACCTTAAATCTGGTAGATACTAATGAGTGAAGACTGGTCCTCTGTATGTGAAAATTCTGAGGTTGCCATGGCATTCCTGTAAGACACTCACTGCTGCCAAAAACCAAAATGAAAACCCCCACAGCAGGGCTTCATCTGCAGGTTATTTCTGTTCTAGTGAGGGCTCTCTATGGCTGTGATAAAACATTGACCAAAACCAGCTCAGGGGAGGAAGGGGCTGATTTCCTCTAACAGCTGCCCAGTTCACAGTCGAAAACTGAGGGCCCAGGGCAGGGACTCAAGGCAGGAACCTGGAGGCAGGAGCTGAAGCAGAGACCGCAGAGAAACGCTGTTCTCTGGCTTGCTTTCATGCTGCCAAAACCAATACCACGTGGGAGACTCACGCATTCCCAAGTTTGGCTACCAGCTTGAGATGCAGCCTCCCCCACCCACCACCACCACAGCTTCTGTGTGCTGACCCCGAGGAACTACTCAGGGGATCTCTCAGGGACTGCCAATTCTTTAGGCCCAGCTGACCAGAATCAATTATCTCAATAAAGCAAAGGTTTCACTTCGGTGGTGCCGGTCTATTAATCACAGCTGACCAGAAACCACCGATTCTTAATTCAAAATACCAACTAAATGGTGCAATCGTCTTTGAGGGATTCTCAGTCTTCTCAGGCCTTGGCCCTCGGCGCCTCTATAACATTGCTTTCTCCCAGGCTCCCATAACAGCTTCTTAAGCTCTCATCACTGGGTGGCCTTTTCAAGCCCAAACCTTCCAAAGCCTTCCATAATTCTCCCATAACAATACGGTCACGCCCATCACCACAATACCACACTCTCTGGTACCGATTTCTGGTTTCCGTTGCTGTGATAAACACCACAACCAAAAAGCAACTTGGGGAGGAAAGGGTTTGTTTGGTTTCTCGGTTTATAGTTTATCATCAAGAGAAGTCAAGATGGAAGCTGAAGCGGAGAACAGTGGAGCGCTGCCTACTGGCCTGCTCTCGGGGGCTTGCCCAGCTTCCTTTCTTATACACAGTGGGGTAACGCCACTCCCAGTGGGATGGGCCCCCACATCATTAGGAACATAAGCCCTTCAGACAGGAGCATAGGTCACTCTGGTGGAAGCAATTCTTCATTTGGGATTTCCCTTTCCATGGGAAAACTAACCAGCATCATAATTCTTGGAAGTAAGCAAATTCATATTCTTTTATTTTTTCTAAAATTATATTATTACTTATTACGTGTATATGTGTGCACCATGGCACGTGTGTGGTGGTCAGGGGACAACTTGTGGCATTCAGTTCCCTCTACCATGTGGGTCCTAGAAACTGACTCAGGTCATTCAGGTTTAGCAGCAAACACCTTTACCTGCTGAATCACCTCACTGGCCTTACAAAGCTGGATTCGTGAACACAGTCCTGGGATAAACAGAAAAGACAGCATCCCTGAGATAATGCTGGAAAGCCAGAAGTCACACTGAAATCATGGTGGCCCCTGTGGGATTCCTGGACAAGTTTTCAAGGCTGTCTTTGTTTTCCTCAGTCTTAGGAAACACCTAGCTATAGTCACCGCCACCAAGCCACTCGTTCACCCAGACAGAGGCTTTCGACGAGAAGCTCAGGTAGGAGTTTGTTGGACATGTCTACCGGGCTGGGTGTAGCCGAGGATGGAGGAGCCAAGCAGAGCCCTGCCCTCATCCCGCCCTCATCCGTCGTAGGCTTGGCTAGCACAGCTACAACGGCCTTACAACATCCTACATTGTGGCTCAACAGGTTAGAGCTATGGATTTGCCGGTTGGCTCAGCACCTATGCTATAACTCAAGACAGTTGTGCTTCTCACTCGTTTACATGGTTGATGCAACTGGATCCACTGGGCTTGAAGCTAAGTCAGGGAAACCAGTGGCCCACGGGCAATAACTCACCAGTATGCTGAGAAGTCAAGAAAGTGGGAGCAAGGAGCACCCTCTTAAAAGTCTACCCACACGGGAATCTAAATTTATACTTAATGATAATAATTGTAGGTAAAGGTTGTTCATCCCATTAGATGGGACGTGTTTCCGGTTTACTGAGGCTCCCTGCATTCTGTTGTCTCGAATTACTTAGTTCATTGCTCCTGTGGGCATAGGAACCGTGAGCTCAAACTGTCCAAACGTCTTCTGTGAATGATGAGGTTATCAACAGTCTGGACACTGATGGGCCGGGGAAGATGGGGCTAGTTTGAGTCCTTGCTTTCCTGGAGTGGATGAGGAAAAGGCACCGCTGCTTGTGGTCAGTGGGCTGCTGCATGTATAGATAGATTTCCTAGCTGTTGGCTGCCCCAGAGCCGGGGAGGGACCTGAGAATGATGAGCACTGGAAAAAAGAGCCCCATGGTGATCCCTGTTTTCCTGCTTTTACGTATTGACTGGGAGGACTCAGGGAGTGGCTGGGTGGGGTAAGCAGGGCATAGTCCATTGACTCAGTGCTTGTGGGTCTGAGCGCCTACTTTATACTACATTGCAATAAATGAGGATCTTGGTCCATGACGACCTGGAGTACGAGGTCCAGAGAGGTCTAAATAGAGATCACATCTTCATGTGGTTCTCGGGAGAGGGAGCTTTATATCTGCAATGATTCGACTTTACAAACATGAGTAATTTAGTTTATATTCTTTAGCAAAATTCAAATAAATGAAATAAGGTATAGAGGGACATAGATGTGTACGAAATATACAATTTACCCGAATGACTCAAATGCAAACTTGCAATAGTTCCAACTTAAGAGCTAAGCTTACATTCTACGGAACAGTAGGGGTTTGTGATTTATCCTGGAAAATAACATCGGCGGTCCTTTTGGAATGGCTTTGCACCGTCTTAGAGGGAACTCCCGAAACTGCAGAAGTGTGGGAGGGGGAGGGGTTTCCATAGATCAAGTCAGTTTGGCAGTTTGCATCTTGGGTTTTCATAAAGGATCCTTTCAGTTTGCCACATGAAGGAACGCACAGACATAGGGAGGGGCCAGGCTACTTTTACACTAAAGGTTCTCTAGGGCTGTGAGGGGTGTTGCAAGGTCACTAGCAGATGGGTGTTGTTCCCTCCAGCTCTGTGCTCAGCAGACACAAAGGCCACCTTGTGCATCTTACCTGGGGCAGTGTCCCTTTCACCAAGGAAGGGATGTCATCCTTGGAGTAGCCAAGGGCACTGAGACCATCATCAACATTTAGGTCAAATAGGAACTGTCGGAGGGTATCTGCCAGCACGAGCCCAGCGTCTTGGGTCCTGGCGGTGCGGATGTCGGCTCCTAGGAGAGAAGTGCAGACCATGGGAAGGCAGGGAAGCAACTTCCAGGTCCATCTCAGTCACGCAGTCAGTCGAATATGGGAACTGTCCTCAGCGCCACTTCCAAACACCGAGGTCCAGGGCCCTGCAAGGCTTCCCTGAGATGTCTCTGTGGTCAGTGGTCAAGCCCACATTGGCAAGACCAGGCTGAGGAGCCAACAGCTCTTTACACGAGCTGCCTGGGGCTCTCAGCTCTCACAGTTTCGGGGGACTTCGGATTCCTCCCTGTCCACTCTGTGTGGCAAGGGAGCAGAGTGACAGAGCCAAGGAAGGAGATGCTGAACAGAGGACAGGAAAGACAGCTGGAGCTAGGACGTGGGGGTTGCACATGTGTAGGGGGCACGGCTTACGCGGCTTTCAGGACTTGGTATTTACTGACACCTAGAGGTATGTGCGTTCAATGTCTTCTAACAGCAACAGAAAGACACAAGGCTTTTGCAAATAGCTTGAGGCCAGGACAGAGAGCTACAAATGCCACACGTTGGAAAAAAGAAAGAAAAATATGGTGACAAAACTGTTGTGTGACTGAGGAAGAAGTTTCCGCTTTATGCCTAAAAATGTGATTTTTTTGGGGGGGGGGTCTATGTTGCCAAAGGATAGAGGATGTTCCCCTTAGAAAATGTCTCAGTGCCAGCCATGCACATGAAGACTCAGGAAATGGCACTTCCCATGAAGAAAACAATGTGAAGAAGGTTGCCAAGGTTTGGAGACTTAATTTTAAGGACAGAAGTTTAATGATTCCTAGCACAAACAATAACAGAGATGTCGGTGCAGAAGGGGCATGGAGTTCTGTTCTTAGGCAGAGACGTGTGAAACTTCCCAAGGAAAAGAAGCAGGTTTCCCGCCCTTTGCTTAGCACCCGTCCTGCTGCCCGTCTATCTAAGCGGAACACCTGCGCCGCCCACAAGGCAGCATTCTGCAAATGAGGGTAGCGTCGGTCGATGCACAAAAGAAATGCTGGCAAAGGGGAGGAGCCCCCTCCTCACTGCAGCACACCCTAAGTCAGATTTCAGGCTCCTCCTTCTGTGAGGGTCAGCGCGGCTTTAGTTCCAGAAAAAGGTAAACAGAACCAGATACAGGGCCAGATGGAGAGCCCCACGATGAAAGGTAACCCAGGCCTGGCAAGATCCATCTGCAATACCCAGAAGCAGCTGAGAGCGGATTAGGTGAGAGGCGTGACACAGGATATGGGGTTACGGGTTTATGATCCTGGGATAGCCGCCACCGAGCACACTGCACAGACTTCTGTGCTTTCCTGCGAAGCACTTTTGAGGAAAATAAATAAATAAAATGAAAGAAAATGAGCTGGTCTAGCTAAGAAAAATACCATAAGATTTTGTAGGGAATTAACATATTTAACTGGCAATATGGGCTAATACTAAAATTCCTAAGCAGTTAGAAGAACTGCTGTGTTTGTCTCCCAGTTTCGTTTAACTGAGGCTCTGCCTTCTCATGAAGTCGGTAATGCCTGGAGCAAGCCCTGTAAGTTCACTGAGGTTCCCCATCTACAGCAGATCTAGAGGGGGTTTGGGCTCCCCCCTCCTCCCGCTTTAATTTTTACCATTCTCATATTTACAAAGGCCACAACTATATCCCAGCATGGGCGCACATTTTCCTCCCTAAAGGGAAAAGGGCTACAGGCCCCTTGTAAATCTGCCAATGCGCTCACACAGGACACACTGCAAACCGAAGCCTGGGTTTGGCTCCAAGTCCTGGGTTTCTGACATTAACATTCCCTGCACAGCACCTGGAGCTGTGGGGCACACAAAGGGCTGGTGTGAGAGGGAGGGCCGGGGCAGTGCCCTGCGGGAGGATGTCTGCGGTCGCTCCTGCCTCCTCGGGAATCATCTTTCCAACGGCTCAAGCTCCACGGGCATAATGAAGAATTGAGTTTTCATTACAGCCTTTCTCTTTCCGCCCACCTTAAACATAAGTGAGGGAATAAGATGTTCTACAAGTTAATCAAGTTCTCCAAGTCACCTAAGAAAGGTTCCTTGTTTCAGAAAAATACCAAGATTTTTTTTCCTCCTACTACGGCTAAACAGAATATAATTCTATCTCTATAAGAGTCAAAACGCCCAGTGGGCCTCTCGTTGGAGAGATTACTTATTCAACAGTATGGCAAATAGGTTGCTCATTTGGGATTGCTTTTGTTCCTTGTCTAGCTTCTCTCTGACTGGGGGTTCCTGCTGCTTTCTTGAGTCATTTTATCAGTGATTCTGCATAGTAAAAGCCTATGAAGTCATTACTTTGTGTGCCTTCTTTGGAGGTGAAAGCAGAGCAGGTAGCATCAGGACACAGTAGAATCCATATTAGGTTCCATTTCATCACAGATCCTAAGAAGCATAAAATTATGGTATTTAAAATGCTGCCCAGAACTTCAGGCAAATCGTTGATGTTTTATCACTGAGCTGCTCCAAAGCAACAGCTTTTGTTACTGTTCCTGGGAAACACGCTGGTGTGGAGCATTTGTTTAACTATGCAGAGATGCGTTGCATTTGTTTATTATGGTGCAGAATATTCGTTTAACTATGTAAAGATGTGTCGCTGTTTTACCTTGCCTGTCTAAGACACCCGACTGGTCTAATTAAAAGCTGAATGGCCAACAGCGAGGGAGGAGGTATAGGTGGAACTTTGGGGCAGGGAAAGTAAGTCGGAGGAAGAATTTAGGTTTGAGGAAGAAAGAAAAGAAGATGCCAGGTAGATGCCAGAGGCCAGCCAGTCAGACGTGGAGGAAGCAGGAAGTAGGGCACAGAGGATGAAAGAAAGGTGAAAAGCCCCGAGGCTAATGCGGAAGAATAAAAACAGGTTAAGTTAAAAGAACTAGCGGGGCAAGCCTAAGCTAAGGCCGAGCGTTCATAATTAGTAATAAGTCCCCGTGTCTTTGGTGGGCCAAAGACAATGCCAACTACAACATCCCATCTTGGAGGGCCACAGATTTGTGAGTAATGGTTCATACCTAGTATTTCTGCCGTCTCCAGATGCCGCTCTGGAAACATCTGGGCCGTGAAGGTGAACACTGCTGGAGATGTGAGCACCACAGAGAGGCCGTGGGGCTGGGGAGAGACGGGCAGAAAAGCGTTCTTCCTTAGTATATGACTAGAGGACTCAGAACAGCCGGGAACGCACAGCATGGGCTGGGGTGCAGCTTAGAGACACAGTTCTTGCCAGTACGATAAGGCCCTGAATTCCATCCCCAGCCCCGCCCCCACTAGAGATATAAGATTTAGTTGAGTAATTTATTATTAAATATTTTTACCACCAGAGGGTGATCCACATTGTAGTCCTTGGCTTTATATGTCTTCACTAAACCTGAAATTGGGTAAGACATGCCATGGCTGGAAAAGAAAAAAAAAACCTGTTGACACACAGATGCCAGAAATCAACAACGCGGACATTGTTGTGGGAGTGTCCTCTTGTCTCCGGACGGTATGGTTACCTACGTGATGGATTCTACAGGATGCATTTCTCGGATGCTCGGATGGACTGCGAAGTTCTCTGAGATGTCAGACCCCAGTGGTCAGAGAGTCCTATGTGCTGCCCAGCAGGCAAGCTGGACCCACTAGGGACCCATGCTGCAAATGACTGACAGATTGTTTCAAGTGTTGCGTATCAATGGTGCTGAATTATAAAGTCTAGCCCACGAAGCTCGGTTATCCGGTTCTACCGAACTGACTTTCTCAGACCTCTGACGTAAGCTAAATCGCAGACTCCTGCTTCTCCAAGTGACTGGATAACTTCAGAATGTACTTGACTCTCTTGGAAGCAGAAAGTTACTGCTGAGTATGCTTTCAAGAAGTGTCAGGGTGGGGCTGGAGAGATGGCTCAGAGGTTAAGAGCATTGCCTGTTCTTCCAAAGGTCCTGAGTTCAATTCCCAGCAACCACATGGTGGCTCACAACCATCTGTAATGTCTGGTGCCCTTTTCTAGCCTGCAGGCATACTACACAGACAGAATATTGTATACACAATAAATAAATATTAAAAAAAAGAGGTGTTAGGGCTCGTGTAGCTTTCAAAGGCAGCTGTATAGCGATACTTAAAATTTCATTGGTTTTTACTAGTTGTCTATGTTCTTTGTACACAATAAGAATTATTCACACTATCTTTCCTTCTAGCTGTTTTATGCATATATTTAATTTATGATCATATCGGACATATTTGTTTCTAGATTTTTTCTTCCTTTATTTTTTCCTTTGTGTGTTTGCCTGCATGTGTATCTATGTACCCCATGTCTGCGGTGCCCATGGAGGCCAGAAGAGAGCATTGGATCATCTGGAACTGGAGTTACATGTGGCAGTAAACAGTCACATGGGTGCTGAGAACCCAACCTAGGTCATTTGAAAGGACAGCTGTTGATCTCCAAACCTCCGAGCCTCTCCCTAGGCCCTGTGCACCTGTGCATATAATTTTGTACATTGCTTTTGTTGACTAATATTTTGTTTATTTGTTTGTTTTAAGACTGTCTCGTGTAGCCCAGGCTGATCTTGACCTGTCTTTGTAGCTGAGGATGACTTTAAAGCCCTCATCCACCTGCCTATACCTCGTAAGGGCTAGGATTGCAGGTATGAGCCCCGTGCCTGGTGTTATATGCTATTCTTTGCAAACATTTTCCTGTATAAATCTGCTTTAAATACTATTCTTAATGACTTTATTTTATTAAGTACTATACATGCATTCAAAATTTTCTTTTTTTAAAATTTTTTTATGATTTATTTATCTTTATTTTATGTTCATTGGTGTGAAGGTGTCAGATCCCCTGGAACTGGATTTTCAGACAGTTTTGAGCTGCCATGTGAGTGCTGGGAATTGGACCCGGGTCCTCTGGAAGAGCAGTCAGTGCTCTTAACCACTGAGCCATTTCTCCAGCCCCTGCATTCAAAATTTTCAATGATAAATTACACTTAGGTGGACATCTTTATGAGGAAATGCATTGTACGGATCACTCATGAGTGATCAAGAGTGAAACAGTGGCCCAAGGGGGGTAAACATTTTCGGGCTCTAGAACATTTTGTACACTTGCTTTGGGTGTAATAAATTCCCGCTTCTAGGCCACAGGGCTCGATGCTCACCACTGCCTTGCACCAGCAAAGCCCTACTCAATTCTCAATGTTCTCTGTTTATGATTTTAACGCACTTTATCGATAGTGTTTCAGTCAAAGATTAATTTGGGACTATTAACAAAGATTTTGATTGTTCCCTCTCTCTTTTATGGGAAGATCCTGCATGAGATTTTACAAATTGCAACATATAGCAAGATACGGAGAAGTGAGAGCCCTCAAACATTGCTGGTGTGAATGAAAAATGTTATAGGCACTAAAAAAAATTAATAAAAAATTTCCATAGATCCAGAAATTCCCTTTATTTGTGTCAAGAGAAATAAAAATGTGCACACAAAAACTTGTACAGTATTATTATTTATAGAAACAAATTTTCACCAGCTGATAACAGGTCAAATAAAATGTGGTATCTCAGCCAGTCGGGGCACACCCCTTTAATCCCAGCAATCAGGAGGCAGAGCAAGTGGATCTCTGTGAGTTCGAGGCCAGCCTGGTTTACAGAGTGAGTCCCAGGACAGGACAGACAGGGGCTGTTACATAGAGAAACCTTATCTTGGAAAAGAAAAAATGCCTATTATATGCGCCTCCATATAATAGACTATTATTTGGCTGTAAAAAGAGCATCCAAATAAAGCACGACAGATACAAAGGACCTCGTGCTTTTATGCCTTCGACATGCCCCAACTGGGGAAGTCCAGAGAACGGAAATTGCTCAGTGGTCTCTGGGCATCAAGCGAAGTGCTGGCATTGGTGAGCTGAGGATGTGGGATTTTCTTACGAGGGTAATAAAATGTTCTAAAAAAAAAAAGGTTGCAGGACTCGGTGCACAGGTTAAAAGCCCTTGAATTACAGACGTTTTAAACGAGCAGACTGTATAGCATATGGATTTACAGCGCTGTCACGGGAAACCCATGACCTAATCTACTGAATTCAAATTAAGAAAGTATTTGGGAAACCTCAGATTTCTTCCTTGTATAGCATATTTAAAATTTGCCCCTCGTCCTGAACTATTTAGAAAACAGTACCTTGAGTTAAGAGAATAAATTGTGTGTTCGCTTACCACAAATGAACACCAGCGTTGCCAAAGCCGATGCCAGCGAAAGCGCTTGCCAGGTGCATACTAGACCTCGCTTCCAGATCCTCGGGGTTTCTGACAGCCCTGTGAATTAGAGAAACGGGAAGTGATGCCTCAACAGTGCCATTGTCTTCTGAATAAAGAGCTGCCTCAGGGAAAGGCAAGAAGGGGGAGGAAAAGTAGGCAGGTTACTCAAACAACCGCTGGTCTTCTCAATGAAAACCGAAGGCAAACATATTTTTCTCATCAGCGGTCTCACCAAGGGCATAATAAACATGCTGTCAGCCGCTCAGCTGATGGGAAGGTGCCGGGACCAGAGCCCTGACCTTGTGCTGTGTGTGTGCTCTAGGGAGGTGACCTGGGACTCCCTCTTCGTCATCGGTCAATGAACCTGACGGTTGTGACCAGACTCAGAGTGTACACTCTCAGAGGGCACCAGGAGCCCTGTCACCCTGGGCTACCTGCAGGCCAAGCCAGCCTAGACATCTTTCTCTCTGTGACACTGATCCAAATTGAACTGTATGTTCTTGCTGTTTCGGGAGTCTGTTCCCATTTGCTCTTTCATAAATAATGGCTCTAAATATGTATACTTATATATTTGTCATTTTTTTAAAAAAATGTTAGGATTAGTCAACTTTTACAATATTTCATTTAAACTTTTGTTTTTAGATACGAGATCTTGTTACATCTCCCAGGCTAGCTTCACATTCCGATGCTCGAGTGACCCCCCTGCCTCAGTTTCCCCAGTCGTCAGGACTCCAGGTGCTGCTACCACACCCAGCTTGTACTTGTGTTCTTAAATCTTCTAAACCTTCCAAGAATCCTTTTACATTTCCTGTCTTTTCTGTCTCCTGAGTACCTACATTTTTTTTTTCCTTGACTTTAATTCACGTGAGTTTTCTCCATGGGTGGCTCCTGTGTGCCTTTGGGGTGTAGATGTCACAGCCGGCATAGGCCTGTGTGGTTCTCACTCCTGCTCAGTCACCCCAGCTTCACTGTGGGAGCTGCTGTTCTGAAAGAGTTTTGCTTTGTAGCCCTGGCTGGTTTAGTACTCACTACATAGCACAGCCTGACCTCAAACTCGTGGCAAGCCTCCTGTATCAGGCTCCCCAAGTTCTTGAGTTGCAGGTGTATACTGCCACGTCTGGCTAGTTTTGGGGGTTTTGGTGAGCAAACCTCTCTTTATTTCATCTGTCTCCTTTACATTTTAGGAGCTTCAGTTGTTCTGAAACTGTTGCCTATTTGGACTGACAGGTCCAGTTTTTGCCTGCCTGACCTCAGATCCCTTCAGAGGTCACTAGTGACTGCCCTGGCGAGCAGACAGTGTCACCATGTCAGCTCACCGTGCCAGCATCAGGCACGCCAGGTTTCACCGGAGAGCAGCTCACGAGTTTCTGTCCCAGCTCTTTCTCCCCAGGGTGACATACCTCTTCAGATACTTGGCAACAATTCGCAGTGCGTGGACTGCCCAGATGTCGCTGATTGGGTTGCTGCCCTGGTAGGCTGGCCGTTGGATGGGGTTGGAAGGGCAGGGGCTCCGCATGTTGTAGGGAATGGCCGTGTACGACTCCAGAGCATGGCTGCAGAGAAATGCGACACATAGAACAGGCATTGCCTTCCTCCTCACCCTCCATCCCCTTCAAAGCTTATTATAGCCACATTTTGAATTTATTTATTTATTTGTTTGTTTGTTTATTTTGGCTTTATTTTCTTGAGACAGGGTTTCCCTGCCGTCCTTGGAACTCTCTCTGTAGACCAGGCTGGTTTCACAACCCAGAGATTCACTTCCCTCTGCCTCCCAAGTGCTGGGATTAAAGGCGTGCGCTACCATTGCCTAGCCATTTTAAACTCTTCACCTGAAAAAGACTGGAGTCTATTTTTAATGTGCCTTACACTCAAGATTGGCTCTGAGTATTTCAGAGCTGCCCCACCTGCTGGCCTGTGCTCAGCTGCAGGTGTGACTAGATTCATCTAGCGAATGAGGCACAATGGCCTCAGTGGAACACAGATGATGTTTTGCCTGGTGGACTTCCCATTGTTAGATGGAGGATTCACTCTCTTCTCCGTGTGAGAAGCAGAAATTCTTCTGGACGAATTATAATAAACTAAGAAGAAACAATGCACTTGGTAGATGGATGCTCGTGGCTTTGAAGTTCTCAACCGGAACTGCAGGAGATGCGCAAGAATCAACGGCGCATAGGGAAGGCGGAGCAGGATGAGTGGTTGGATCTGAAAAGGCCCCAAAGGGGTTAAAGAGAAGAGGTCCCTAGCCAATCCCTAGCCAATGGCCCGCTCGATAAGTAGTGAAGCTTTTAGTAGGTGAGGCCTAGCAGGGGAAGTTAGGCCACAGGGGTGCGTTGGAAGGGACAATGGAACCCCAGACTCTTTGTCCCTCCTTGCATCCTGACTGCCATGTGTTGCCACCATGATAGGCGTGTGCCACCACAGCAAGGCCGAGTGACCCTGGACATATCTAAAGCACATACCGAAATAGCCCTTTCTTTTAAGAAAATGTTAAGTGACTTATTTCCCGTGTATCACTGCGTCTGTGTGAAGGTGTCGGGTCCCCGGGAGCCGGAGTCACAGACAGTGGAGAGCTGCCATGTGGGTGCTGGGAATGGAACCTGTGTCCTCTGAAAAAGCAGCCACTGCTCTTAGCCACTGAGCCACCTCTTCAGCCCCAGCCTGCCTCCTTCTAAGGTGACGATTTCGGGTGTTTTGCCACAGGGATGGATAGCTGCCCAACGTAAGCAGTGTCGATGTCTTCCTCCTCCCCCACCCCTCTGTAGACAGTGAGGTCTGGGTCTGAGTCGTCCCCTGAGGTTATTGCTTGGGCCATGGTAGACTTAATATGTGCTTTATAACTAGGGAGGGCAACTTTATTTCCATTATTCCCCAACAACTAGAGACATCTCATCAAATTTCTAACAATATTGAACAGGGTGGAGTTAGTTTTCTAGGCAATGGGACACAGGAAGAGACCGGAGGTTAGACAGAACGATGGTCACTTCTGGCTCAGATGGACATCATCAACAGCAGTGAGCACCTGCGATAGGACAGTCACATGCCCTGCGGGGAGTGCTGAGAACGAGAGTAAGGTGGCCCTGTCCTCACCAAGCTCACAGTGCATCATGGGAGACGGACAAAGGAAGGGCATGGGGGTAGAAGCCAGGCTCACACACCAGGGCTCAGGGCAGAGCGTCTGGTGTGTTGACCAGATCAGCAAGCAGATAACAGGACAGGAAGTAGAACCAGGCTGTAACCCCCAAAGTCTACCCCTAGTGACATATTGCCACCAGCCAGGCTTCCCCTCCTCAAGGCTGCATGACCTCTCAAAACAGC
Organism: Myodes glareolus; assembly: GCF_982192425.1. NCBI lineage: Eukaryota > Metazoa > Chordata > Mammalia > Rodentia > Cricetidae > Myodes > Myodes glareolus. The sequence continues at coordinate 55,930,991 of NC_142041.1, read as the reverse complement.
AGCACCAGTTTGTGGCCATAGAGACAGACGGTAGAGTCCAGAGGTGCTTTCATGTCATCTTAAACTGGTCCTTATCTGTGGCCCCACAGCCTCCGATGTTGTCCAGGGTGAGATAGCCTGTCTGAGGTAGGCTTGTGGACTCTAATTTGACCACATCCAATCAGACATTGCCCTCTAGGAGAGGAGACAATGTCAGCCAATATGAGGGGTGCTATACAGTTAATCAGGGAAGGCTTATCACCACATACAGCCCCTTAGGTGGCAAAATACTGTTCACAGGCCAGTCCTGAAAAGGCCCTCTGGGTGGCAGTGGTACCTACCAAAGGACATCAAAGCCACTGTTGGCCACCACCTGGCAGGGCATGTGCAGGGTGTGCAGAGGGTCAACTAGTCCCAGTGTGGGCTTGATGGCTCGCGAAGCAATGCCTAAAACATAAGGAAATTTAATATGTTAAAGGCGTGGGCTCCCTTAAGAATGAAGTAACCTTAGGACAATAAAGTTAAAAACAAAAGTATGAGAAAAGATTCATTTTCATGGCATGATACAAGGAGCAGTGGAGGGAGATCTGGGACCAGAACCCATGCTCTCAGGGCTGTGCTGGCTGGCTTCCAGGGTCCCAGGGGCCAGTTTGGGTAGCTCTTTCAGCTGCCTGGAAGAGGGATACTGCTGGCCCTGCTGGCAGTGCTTACTACACAGAACTGGCAAGGACGCAAACCAGGGCTTATTTCTCATTCAGTTCTAAATGTTTACTAGCACACCCCTGGCCATTGCTCTACTCCTGGCTGTGCGGCAGTTGACGGGCCACTTAACCACCCAGAGTTAGCCTAAGACTAGGCCTTACACAGGTGTGCATACACACACACACACACACACACACAACCACACACACACATATACACATACTACTTGAAGCTATAAGAATAAAGATTAGGGACTAGAGACATGGCTTAGTGGTTAAGAGCACTGGCTGTTCTTCACAAGGACCCAGGTTCAATTCCCAGCACCCACATGGCAGCTCACAACTGTCTGTAATTCCAGTTTCAGGGAATCACCCTCACACAGACACATATATATGCGGGCAAAACACCAATTCATATAAAATAAAAATAAATTATTTAGAAAAAGAATAAAGATTAGATAATAGGTACATAAGCAAAAACCGTAAGGCTGAATTTAAATGCTGCTTGTTTTGGTTTTTGTTAACAATGTCAAGGGGCATGTAATTTAACTAAAGGAAAGAAGTTACTCTGGACGTAGCCGAACATCAGCTTATTCTGCTGCGAAGGCTGGAAGCAGTATATTGAGCCAAACTTGAGGAGGGGTCATTTCTACCACAGTAGTCAAGGGTCAAGTGGTAGCCCCCAAATGACTAAGATGGAAAACAGAACAGAAGTGAACTGGGGTAGGCCTGTAGGGATTGGCTGGGATGGGACTCAGACAACTTTGTGGACTTATGGGATGTCTAGGATCTTGATTGGCCATTGTTAAAACCCATCAAACAGACTCTCAAAAAGTAAGCATATTATTGTATAAAATCATGTTTTGATAAATTGATTTAAAATGTTAAAAAAATGTCAAAGAGAAGGAACACCCATTTACCATTGATACAATCACTGATATGGGTAGGCGTATGGCCTACTAAAATTCATGGCATTCAGGGCTGGGAGATGACTCAGTGAATAAGAGCAATTATTGCTCTTTCAAAGGACCTAAGTTCGGTTCCCAGCACCTAGGTCAAGTGGCTCACGCCTGTCTGTGACTCCAGCTCCAGGGGGGTCTGATACCAGCTGGCCTGCAAAGGCATACACACACACACACACACACACACACACACACACACGAGATCCATGGCATTTTGATAAACTTTTCAGGTAATTCTCAACAGGAAGCTTACAAGCCTATTTTTACATATACTTGGTAAGACAAAATGTATATCTGAGTTTCCTTAATTCCTCGATTTCTAAATAACAGCCTCAAAGACAAGGGAATAAGGTAGAAAGGTGTGAGAGAGAATTTCAAAAGGATTATGAATAAAATTCTTACCAGTTTTTACTTTCAAATGTTCATAGTCAAAAATGGCGACCCCTGTAGTCTCACTGCCGGTTCCTGAGGTAGTTGGCACTTGAACAAAATAATATTAGAAGGAATTTGAACAGAGGTCAGCGGAGACTTAATTCCACCTCAGAAATGAGGAGCAAAGACTGAAAAGGAACATCCCTGACCTGTTTGCCTGACATCTATGTAGCATACAAGCTAAGGAGTCATGTGATGCCCATGCTTGCATTAATACATGTGTATATGTTCTCATCAGCATATTATGTCTGTGACTACATTAGCATGCATGTAGGCAGTCTGTATCTGCGCTAGCACATATGTTTAACATACATTATGATGTTTGAATGTACATGCATGCTTAATGTATATCATATCTTTCTTATTTGTTTTTTCAAGACAAGGTTTCTGTGTGTATCTTTGGAGCCTGTCCTGGAGCTTGCTCTGTAAACCAGGCTGGCCTTGAACTCACAGGGATCCACCTGCTTCTGCCTCCCAGGAGCTGGGATTAAAGGCGTGCATCACCACCGCCTGGCCTATATCATATCTTTTAACATGTGGTCTGTTAACATTTACATGGCTTCTACATTTGTTAACATAACATACATGGTTTTGAGACTTTATGGGACTGAACTAGGCCCACCAAATGTGGAAGACAGAAGTGAAGTTTGGACTGAGAGGCCCCTGGCAGTGGGACCAGGATCTGTTCCTGGTGTGTGAGCTCGCTTGTTGGAGTCCATTCCCTAGCGTGGGATGCCATGCTCAGCCTTAATGTAGGGAGGAGGGCCTTGTTCTGCCCCAACTTAATGTGCCAGACTTTGTTGACTCTCTCCAGGAGCTCCTACATGCTGGGATGAGTGGATTGGGGGTGGGCTGGGGGAGGAAGTGCAGGGGCGCAGGAGGAGGGGTTGGAGGGAGAACTGTGGTTGGATATGAAAAAAATAGATAGATACATGGCTTCATTAACATGTATATATGGTTAACATGTATGTGTGTTTAATATGCATGCTATCTGTATATGTACAAATGAATTTTGTGAATTTATATTGAACACATGATAAATTAACATACATGTATGGTTAACGTGCATGCATATTTAACATAGATGCTGTTGGGGACTGTGGACCCCCAGACCCTGAATTTCTTGTGACCCCTGCCTGTCAGTGTAAACAAGTTGTTTTCCTGTGCTTGCAGCTGCTCTGAGCACGAGACCCTCAGGAGTTCCTGATGGCAGGGGAGTGGTTTCTCGTGGGCTTGCAGCTGAGAGTTAGGGCATGGCCATTAGTCAAGGAGACCCTATATAAGCTGCCCTGGAACATAATAAAGAGGGAATTCTTGGTGTTACCCATGTCTCTGTCTAAATGTGTGTATGTGTGTGTGTGTGTGTGTGTGTGTGTGTTTCAGTCTCCAGCCCTTTGCCCAACTCGTAAACCATACCGTAGCCGTGTAGAGCAGGCATTGTGCTACAACATGCTGTCTGTATCTGTGCAAACAGGTTTTCTACATATATTGTCTGTGTCCGTACTAACATGAAACTGTGTTGAATATATGATCTCTGTTGTAACATGCATGTATGATATCTATGTCAGTATTAACACGCGTATATCAATCATACCTATGTGGAAAGTTCGTTTCATATAAACAGCAATGAGCTCTGGAAAGTTTGGTTCTCTAGAGCCAGAGATCAAGTTGCCCAGCACCTCTGGTAGGAACACTAGCACATCCTGTCTCTAAAAGACATCTTTATTCCCTCTTGGCAACGGGCGCAGGAACGAGCTGCTTGTGCTGAGCCCTGTGGTTTTGTAATTCTGTCCAGTTTCTAAACTTTACTAATCACCTCTCTGTGTGACGCCGGCACAGTTTCACCAGTGGCTTCCATTGGCCAGACTCCAATTACGCTGCTCCCCGTTGATCCCTCATTCAGGCCACAGCAGTTCAGCTGCCACTGACTCCCTCAAGTCCCTACCAAGACTGCTTACAACAGGGGCAGAAGCGGGGAGAGCAGGGAGGAGACTTACACAGGATGTCCCACTATTCCTAGTCACTGCATTTTAACAACAGAACTTCTATGCGTGCTAATGGCTGTAGAAATGAGAGGGAAGAAATGACTAGGAAGCCCCAAGCCCCCCGAGGAACAGTCAAGCCATTTTGGATATGGATTTGTGCACTGGGCATGTGCACATGCCGATCCAATATCCAGGCAAGACCCAGAGCTCCAGGTCAGCTGGGGAGCCATTGTGTAGAAGGGAAGAGTCACTGAGAGAAAACAGCAATTGTCCTCCCCCGACTCCGTGGTGTCTGGGAGATGAGACCAAGCAGATGGGTCTGGGGACAAGGCTGCCAACAGCGGGACCTACCAAATGTCAGTGAGGATCCTTCCTCCTGTGTGCAGTGACACCATGGCCTGAAACTGCAGGCTTCCTCCCACTGACCCAATTGCCTATCTGTGTGATGGTGAAGGTCAGAGTCGTCAGATAAGCAACGGCTGCCTGCTTTGTTCTCTAATTAACGCATTGATTTGATTGGAAATGAACAAAGAAGAGGTTCTGGAAATGTAGGCCTTGAAATCAGGGGCTAGGGCTAGCGTAGTACCCAAGTTCTCCTAAAGCGAAGGAGCAGAGTGTTTACCTGCGATCAGCGGTTTCAGAGGCACGGTCACTGGTTTCCCCTTCCCAATGGGAGCATTGACGTAATCGAGGAACTCAGAGTGAGGGCTGGATGCATACAGGTTAGCAGCCTTACAGGTGTCCATGGTGGAGCCCCCACCTACAGCCACGTACGCATCAAAGGCTCCCTTTTTGGCGAACTCGATTGCATCCATGAAGCTTGGAGAACGGAAAACAAAGGAGCCTTATGATATGTATTTACACATACTACCATGCTGTTCCCTAAGGCCTGGGCAAATTTTCCACGGCGGCCATCTTGCTGACTTCTGCACGCTAAGACCTTACCTTCCGTCTGTGGGCTCCACCCTCACGCCATCATAGACCTGGAAGCTGATGTTATTCCTCACTAGGGAGTTCAGAACTGTTTGGACAGGAGGGAGCTGGGCGAGGTTCCTGTCTGTCATCAAGCAGACCTTCTTAGCGCCCATATTCTGTAGATCCTGTAATAGAAAGTCACTCATAAGCTAGGCTTGAGTCAATGACACCGTGCTAGATACTTTGGGTGAGTTTCACGTGCTCTTTAGGAACACAGAATTCGAGCATTGTCCGTTAATACTCATGTTTACGAGACATCAAAGAGGCCACCGACGTCACAAATACTTGCCATGCCTACTTCTTTTGTGACTCCTGCCCCATATCTAATATTTGAAACAGCCATCTGAAAAAAAGAAAAAGAGATTTAGGTGTATTAGAGCTGGCCGATGGATTCCTGAAAGCCAGAGATGACGCCTCACGGTTTAGAGAATAAAAGCTAAGTCCTTAGCAAGGTCTGCTTTCTCACCTCCGGCTTCCCTGCTTCTTTAAGCAAACCTTGGCTCCAGTCACATTGGAATTGTGTATTTGTCTTTTCCCAAACACATAACAAATTCTCACTTGTTTTTTCAGCTTCAAACATCTGGCCTCCCTAACCCCCCTGCATTGAAATTAACTCTCGAATTTCTTACTTTCCAGTGTAAATGTCTGATCTGCAGTTTTTGCTCCTTCATTTATCCAGCCCTTGTGTGTGTCCACACACACCCACGTAGCCTCCCACCCACCAACACCACCGAGGGGGGCTCTGTGGAAGGCCTTCTGTTGGACTCTGAATTAGAGTTGCATGGGCTTCTGAGCTCACACACAAAGCAGAGTTTCACACTAATGCACACAGGCTACTTTTCAATTAAAACAGAACAAAACACCGCTATGGGTCGTTTGATTCATGGTATGTTCAGGTTGCTTCCTTTCTTTTTAAAAAATGGTTACTAACTCTTTAAAATGGGGATTTAAACAATCCAAGAGGGTCACCCGGATCTCTGCCACTCTCAAATGATCCAGAAACCACCACACATTTTTCAAGCATCAGTAATCATGTGGGGTGAATGGAGGTTGGCCCTTCAGGTGTGGCTGGGCTGACAGAGGCCCTTAGTGACCTTAGTGACCGTCTAATTTATTGCTCCTAAACTAGGAAGGGCAGGGAGTTAAACAAACAATTAAAGTAATTATGGAATTAGTACGGCAAATTGCACCAGAATTAGTTGTTTTTTTATTCTTCTTCCACAAGCTAACTTCTTTTGTTAATTAAGGCCTGAGGCAAATTGTCAGACACTGGATACATACAATTTGGAGAGTCTGTGAACTGGGGGTTTGTAATATCTTAACAGCTATATAAAAGGTGGTGTTGTAATCATTATCCCTGTCTCCAGACCATAGTCCACTACCCTCACATTGCTGCACTCCGGGCACTGCTCAGCTGAGACTGTCGAGCACCAGTTACCAACAGATTTCAAATGACACACTAGTGCATCAGCAAACCCTGTAGTCTTTTTTCAGGCCTGTAACATGAGGGCCGGCTTGTTGGGGTATCTGTTCCCGCCCGGTACCCCACAGTCGGCAAGTCCCAGAGAAAATCAATCACACAGAGATCTCTATAAGTTATAAAGCTGATTGGCCCATTAGGTCAGGCTTCTTATTAGCCCTTGTAACTTATATTAATCCATTCTTATATCTATGTTAGCCATATGACTTGGTACCTTTTTCAGCTGTCAGCTCTCATGTTGCTTCTTAGGTGATCTGGGCAGGAATGGCAGAGGAAGCTTCCTGCTTCCCAGAATTCTCCTGTTCTCATTGCATCACTTCTACTTCCTGTCTGGTTTTCCCGCCTATACTTCCTGCCTGGCCAATCAGCGTTTTATTAAAATACATGATTGACAGAATACAGATAATTCTCCCACACCATTTCCCTCTTTTTTTTTTTAAACAAAGGAAAATACCCATAGTCCATTTGTTGGGAATGTGGGTATAGTATTTCAGGCTACTTCCTGCTGTTTGGGGGCGCTGATGATCTTATGGGGACCTAAAGAAAATTTAGAGCTATAATCAAGTCCTGACTGAAGTATCCTGTGAGTCTTGATCATCTCAGGCAGCAGTCTTGAACCTGCTCTGGATGAAGAACTCTGTCATCTGGGCCATCTGTTCCTATCGGAGATTTCTCAGGTGGCCTCCCTTGATCAAAGCTGATTTTTCTTAACTCAGAATGAAACCATAGCCTCTCATTTTCTGTGGAAACAAAAGCAAAATCTCTTCTCCAAAGTAACATACCTTTTGACTTCAATTTTGAAGCCAAGATATTTTCAAAATACCTATCTTGGATTAATTCTGCAGCATTTATAAGCAAATATCTTTTAGCAGCTGTTGCTCCTTCCTCAGCATTCAAACAATTCAAAGAGAGTGTAATAGCATATAGTATCAAGATTCTCTGTATATTTTCCATCTTTATTTTAACCTCTATTTCTTTTATTTTTACTTTTACTCTTTGAGACAGGTTCTCTGTATATCTTTGTCTTGGAATAACTCTGTAGACCAGACTGTCCTTGAACTCACAGAGATCTGCCTGTCTCTACCTCCCCAGTGCTGGGATTAAAGGCATGTGCTACCATACCTTGAACTCACAGAGATCTCTCTCTCTCTCTGCCTCCCAGGCATTGGGATTAAAGGCGTGTACTTCCACACCTTGAGGTCACAGAGGTCAATCTACCTCTGCCCCTTGAAGTCACAGAGGTCAATCTACCTCTGCCTCCCTTGTGTTGAGATTAAAGGTGTGTACCACCATACCCAACTACTTTATTTCTTTCTTTTTACTTTAAGAACTTTAAAACTTTTATCCTGCATATATTTTTAACACACTGTAAACCATTTAGAGGTTTTCTTCCTCTTTGAATCTCTCTTTACTGTATATCTCTCTTTTTCTGACCACATGAGTCTTCATTGGGTAGGACTAAAGCCATGGCTTTGACAGCTAGCTCCAGCCCATTCCTTAGCTTTCCAGCCTCGTGGCTGAGGTACCAGCCAGAGCTGTGTTCACTGCCACAACTCTATGGCGTTTCAAGGTCCTTGCCAGCAAGCAAGCTGCAGCATTATGCTCACAGACCACATTCAGTCGGACTGCCTGCCTGAAAGAGTCAGAGTTTGCCCTGGAAGGACAGCCCAGAAAGCCGGCATTTAAAAACAGCGCAGCTTTTTTTCTGCTATGGCTGAAAACCGAAAAGCATGCATTCAGCTTTTCATCAATACTGTTTAAGTGTTTCGTGGCAGGACCTTTTAATGAGCTACAAAGTTTTGCAGCTAAAGCTGAGTCAGGAAGCCTCCCTTAGATGAGAGCATTTGCTTGCCTCTAGCAAGCAGAGCAGACCCGAGAAATTGCTGCTACCAAGAAAACATGCTGTACTCTATTCTTTCCCAAGCTTTCTCAAGCTTTCTGTGGATTCGGTTATCCATGTGGATGCCATATGTAATATGAGGGCCGGCTTGTTGGGGTATCTGTTCCCGTCCGGTACCCCACAACCGGCAAGTCCCAGAGAAAATCAATCACACAGAGATTTCTATAAGTTATAAAGCTGATTGGCCCATTAGGTCAGGCTTCTTATTAGCCCTTGTAACTTATATTTATCCATTCTTATTATCTATGTTAGCCATATGGCTTGGTACCTTTTTCAGCTGTCAGCTCACATGTTGCTTCTTCGGTGGTCTGGGCAGGAATGGCAGAGGGAGCTTCCTCCTCCCTAGCCTTCTCCTATTCTCATCGCCCCTCCTCTACTTCCTATCTGGTTGACCCACCTATACTTCTTGCCTGGCCAATCAGTGTTTTATTAAAATACATGATTGACAGAATACAGACAATTCTCCTGCACCACAGGCCATCCATAAGAGAATGAATTGATAAACCTACCTCAAACGCATAGTCTGTTGTTGTTCCAGAAGGCGAGAGTCTGGGGGCTGGAAGCGCAGAGAGGACCGTCAGAGCAGGCATCAAAAACTAAGCCTACGCAATTGTTTTTCTGATAATAAAATCCAGCAGTGAACACAAACATCTTCCTGAAATCCCACCTAAAAGCACACCTTTTTCGGCATTTCATAGTTGTACATCAAATGTAGATCAATATTTACAAAGAAGTACGAAAAACTGGTTCTTTAAATTTCTGTATAAAGCTAGTTGTTCTGTTGGGGCAATAAGGGGGCATCAACGAATTTCCTATTTTCAAAAGTTATTATTGCTGTGTGTGCATGATGACCGTGTGTACTACAGCAGGCCTGTGGAGGTCAGACCCACGTTCACGCAAACTCTGGGGATCAGATTCAGGTCGCCGCGTTCGTCTGGTTAAATGTCCTCACCTGCTGAGCCGCCTCCCTGGACCCTCATCTTTCCTTTTAATCTATTTATAATCCGTGCAGGTCAGCCATAAAATAAAGGGAAGTGGACAGAATAATTCGCACTACTTTTGTTGTGCTGTGTTAAAGAGGCCAGGACTAGACAACAACAGTCGGGCCGCCTTGTTCCTCGAGGGCACAGGCATCATCCTCCCAAAACCCAAACTTCTCTGGTTCCTCTAAAGCTCTGGAGACACTCTTGCTACTAGTCTTTCTTTGGAGTTTTCTCTTTCTAAGTCATTCTCCAAGCAGAGAAAAAAAGCCAAAACAAATAAAATTAGCACAAAACAGTTGAAAACAAAATTCTGCCTGTTTTCCCAAGGACTTTCAAGGCTGGTGGCTAGAGGCCCCATCTGCCCCGAGGGAACCTCTCATGAAGCAGGGAAAGGCCTTGGTAACTCACTCTCCCTTACTCCTCAGGCCTGCTGTGCCCTCTGTACAGGAGCATACATGGCCTGCCCTCTCTCCTTGCCTCTCTATCTATAGCCAACCTCCTGCCAAGGATAAAATCAGTTTCTGTGTCAATAATTCATGTGACATCCTGGCGACAGGCTGAAGCTACAATGCAGTCTGGCAAGGATTAAGGTGGAGGGAGGTGAAGCCTTTTGCTATTACTTTTAATTATTAAGAAATAGATTATTTTAAAAAATGGATATGGGCAAGATTTTTTTCTTCTAGCAATCACCTTACTTTAGTTTTTAGAGCTGTCTTTTAACCCAAAAGCCTTCTTTTTGAAAAACCCAAACATTGTTAAAATAGCATAAGTGTGTTTTCAGTTTTGAGAAATACCGTGTTTTAAATTGGAAGCATAAATAGCGTGACATGTCATGCGCTCAGCTAACCTGGCGTAGTCGGAGCTACGAATTGCCAGCTTCACGGCGAGGGAAGCTATTTTCATCAGCCTACCTCCCTCCTGCCTTGGTTTCCCCTTTCTGCACTTGGTCCATGCTAGGGGTAGGAAACAAACCCAAGCTGATGGAGTAACTCAGAATGCATTACCTTGGGAGTAAGTGTGAGAATGTGTTGGGCACTGGCATCTAGGGGAAAGAAAAAAGGAAAATATCAATAAAAACAGGAAACCCAAGTGAGAAGCCTTAACTAACTCTTAAAGTACATTCTAGTCCTGGGACTAAATGGGTCGCCGCTGGCAGAGTATGGGCCAGAAAGCAGCAGAAATCCAAACTCAAGATAGCACCAAAGACGAAAATCAACCCATCAGCGTCTTGTCAGCACCGAAACAATCCTTTTCGTGGGGGTGTTTATTCAAGTGGTGCCTAGCCAAGGCCTGCAGGCAGCTCTGAGAAGGATTACACGCTGATGGGGCCCTGGATCCATGAGGCTCCAGCCAGGACTGACTGGTCAGGGGCTTTGACTGAATCACGTGCCTCTTCCCACTCAGCTCGCAACCTGGGAACTTTCTACGTAGTTCTCTCACGTCTCCCAGGTATTTAGTTATCCTCAAACTGGCTCTGCACTAGAGCTCCCAGAAGCTCTCAGACCACTCCCTCCCAGCCCTCCAGCTTCCCCATTCTCTAAGGCAGCCCCAGGCTCTGGGAGCTGGTCCTGTCATTACAGGACGCTCGCCCAGCACATTCTCCTTCCTGAAGCCCTTCACCCACGCACTGTCCACGGTCTCTTTTCTGGAGACTTCTCTTCCTTCCCTTCCACAGCCGCTATTTCTAGGACAGTTCCTCCTGGCTTCAGTTTCTCCTACTCATTTTTTTTTTTTTTTTATGACTCAGGGAACCTTGCCATAGCGGGTGTCGGCAAACACTCGACTGCATAGCCTCCTCCTCACCGCGCCAAAATTCAAATCTGGAATTAAAACACCCAAGGAGGGAAAAGGTAAAGGAAGGAAAAGGGTGGTTACTCCGATGGCTCTCAGGATCTCCGGACTTCCCGAGGTCAACACAAATTATAAAGCAAGGCTGCCACCTAGTGGCCACCTGCTTCCTGCAGGGGACAGGCTGCCGGGCCCAGCTTACCGCTAGCTTTCTTTGCAGAACCTGCCTGGCAGTAAGCCTTCCTTGGACAAGAGAAGCAAAGGAAAGACATCCGAAATCAACGCTGAGGACATGGCTGCCTCTTCCCACTCTTGGTGCTATTTTAAGTTCTAAGACTAACCCACTTGTAACCCTTAGCGGAGGTTCCTGCTTGGTCCTCTTTTGCCTTCTGAGGATGTCCACCTGTGTTGAGGTCCTCGGCTCCCTCCTCACTCTCCTTCCTAGCCTATTAAGAGATTCATGTCTGAAACCCTCAGGCTTGCTCACTCTTTGATTCCCCCTGGCCTACATTGGCAGGCTGTGTCCTTACGTCCAGCGCACTCCTTGGTCCCTGAAATCAAGCCCAGGCTCAGCCACTTGTCCTCAAAAGGCCAATTAAGGAGTCAAGAGAGTCAAAAGCAGAGAGAGATCTATCCAATGAGGCTGCACTGGGAAGGGATCTCCAGTGATCCCTCCATCCAGTGTCCAGGATCCTAATATAAGGTACAGGTGTAAATGGAGCTGCGGAGAGCCAGCTCATCAGTTAAGAGCATGCACAGCTCTCCAGAGTACCCCCAGTGGGCTGCTAGTACTTCTTTGGGTTCCAAGATTCCCTGCTCTCCTGGGCTGTCACGTCTGCTCCTTTCTCACTCTGCTCACCCCTTACACATTCGGTTTGCTCCTGGGCTGCCCTCAGCCACCTGACCCTTCTTTCTCCCCTAAGCTTTATATACAGTCTCGCATACCAAGGCCCCAGCTATTTCTCCACTCACTCTCAGGCCGTGCCACGGTCTGCTTCCACCATCATTTCTCATTCCTATGTTTACTGGTTTCCAAACTGCCTTCTCAGCTGCACCTGTGTTAGCTCCAACACCCAGTGTGGTGGTGGTGGTGGTGGTGGGGTTTCCCAATGACCTCACCCTTTACAACTGCTTCCATGGTGAAAGGAGTGCAGACCCATCCCCACCCACCGGCTCCTCATCTTGCTCCCTCTCCGGGATTTAGCTGTTGAAAAAGTAACAAGCTCCTGAAAAAGTAACAATCTCTCCTCTCTCCTCACTTCACTACCTCGATTCCTCCCATATCATGAACTTTGCCCTAATTATTTCCCTGCTTGGAACCCACCTTCCACCCCTTTCTTCTAGATAAGTGTCTCTCCTGTCAGTTCTGGGGTCATCTTCTGAGGCCCCAGGGAGGAGGCCTTTCTTTCTGACCTGATGGACTGCACTTCCTTCCAGCGGGCCGAGAGATGGCACAGTGCTTAAGAGCATTGGCTGCTCTTCTAGAGGTCTTGGGTTTGATTCCCAGAACCCACAAAGGCGGCTCCCAACCCTCTGTAACTTCAGTTGTAGGGGTCGATGCCCTCTTTTATCCTCTCCAGGCACAGAGGTGATGCACAGACATACAGACAGGCAGGCAAGACACCCATATATGCAAAACAGACGGCTTCAAACCTCAGTCCACGCCTCCTTTCCTGCACTGGCAGTGGAGCGTGCTCACGGAATGACACTCACTCCATCTTCCCTTCCCACCCGGTTGGTCCAGACATGTTCTGGGTGACTCTGGTTCTAAGGGATATGGTGTTTTCCTTGAAGTATGCATGCACACATTTAGCACAAAAGGATGCACTTATCCCTCTTGCAGGACTCCTCAGAGGGCTTACACACCAACACAGATGCCAACGCAGTAAGTGGCTCCCCACATTTATCTGGCCATGGAGTTATCACCAGGCATTTTGAGAAGCTAATGTTTCAGAGTGAGGCACGCAGGCTTAGCAGCTTCCTATACTCAGAGCACAGCTTACCATCTTACTACAGGACTGCAAAGCCAAAGTTAAACCACGGCCGTGCCGTTGCTTAGCTACGTGGCACTGAGCACATTATTTTCATGTTCTTATGCTAGGGGACAATAATCAGTATGCCAGAGTTACCATGAAGAGTATTTACTGCTACCAATAGTTCATGGGCAGCGTATGCAATCTCGTACGCACCAGCTGTTTTCCCATTCATGTCTCAGGCCTTTCTGGCCCCTAGTAAGGCAGGCTGACTCTACTTGTGGGCCCTGCACTCCAGCTCCCTCTCTGGTGTGAATCTTCCCTCTGCCAGAATTCCTCTCCGGTCCCGTCCTTTCCCTGTCTCGCGGTCAGCTCAGACTTCTGTCTCCCAAGCTGACTCTGGTGCGTGCACATGCATTTACGCATGCGCTCAGTCTTTCTGGAAGGGATCAGGTTAGGGAGGGTAACTACTTGTGGTCTTCCCCCTTTTACAACTCATCTGCAGGGGTAAGCATCAGGGGTCCAAACTCTCACTAGATCCCTAAGCAGCCTGTCTCAGAAAAGAGCAGTTTCTGCACACAGACCCTGTATACATGTGTTGCTCTGATATATTGTCTTAACCACAAGGCCAAGTTCTACACTGCCTGTCACACTGTGTGGGACCAGGCTGGCTTCTCTGGGGAATATTTCTTTAAGGCTGGCTATGCCACATCGTACCATCCTGTCCTACCATGGTTTCAGGCCCTGCACACAGCCCAGTGCACAGCCCGGTACCGCTTCCCTGCATTCTGCAAGTATTCAGGTTTCGCCTGCCTGGCGGCTGGGCTCACACAAGGGTTGCCAAGCACAGTGGCATGCTTCTGCAGCCTGTCTGTACTCACGCTGTGCCTTGCAGGAGCCTTAGCAGGTGCGTCACCCGCGCGCGCGCAGCTGTGGCCATGGCAGGTCTCCTTGTCCTCCGGCTGCTCCACCCCCACCGCCAGCCAATCCTGGTCAAGAGGAAAACATTCCCCAATTCGCTCTGCAGGGTCACCTGATCCAACTTTAACTCATTTTCCAGGAGTCAGAGAGAAGACAACGGCCCCAGTTGCCAGCTGACTCAAATGTAAGAACTCACCAGGGCCTGTGTACACTTTAAACCCAGAGCTGTGCCTCTCAAGTAAACAAAAAACAAGCAAACAAATCTCCAGCCAATCAAAATCCTCAAATCAAGTCTGAAAGTTATGGTCTCCGTGAACAGTTTTGGTCTTGATAAAGTTCTCACTACACCTTTAGCCTCGCGGGTACTTAGAACCATAAACTGGCAGCGCTCAGCAGTGCCCATCTGCCAGGCCCCCGTGGAGGGGTTCACTAAGGATGGCAAAGTCCAGTGAACTTAATTAGGACATTATCCAAACCCAGTAACGAGAGTACTTTCATTATTATGAAACGATTTGAGCTTTCCTTGCAGTTTCTAAGGGTAATCTTATAAACATGAAACACTGAAGTACCCAACAGCCCAACTCCCAAGCCTGCTACCAACTGACAGGTGAGAGCGGGTGGCAGCCTGCTCTACAGAAAGCACCCCTCCCTCCGTCCTGGGTTTGCTAGTAATAAATTTCAGGAGATATTTATGCAAATATAAGTTTATTAAAATCAAAATAAGACATTGAGGGGGCTGGAGGGGCGGCTCAGAGGTTGCTCTTTCGAGGTCCTGGGTTCAGTTCCCAGCAACTACATGGTGGCTCACAACCATCTAAAGAGATCTGGTGCCCTCTTCTGGCAGGTAGGCATACATAAAAAATATATTAAAAAAAGGTTGATAATGAAAACTCACATAGGACAGCAATAAACAAGCCACGGCTATAAACAGAACAAGTATTTTCTGGAGTGACAAGGTTAATTACCATTCTTGAGTGTGGTTCCAGTTTACCAGTTAAAGCACTGTGCTCATTTAGCCAAATGCCCCACCTTAACAAACATCAGTTGTACTCTTAATACTATAGTCAGAGTCAAAGAATATTTGTGTTTTCTTGACACAAGTGGCCTTCCTGTAACCACTGTAACTACTTTGTGATTTTTCAAGCACACCCTCTACGGACAACTTCTTCTGACAAAGTTAAAAGCGACACCAGGTAGCGACATACTTTTATTAAGTAACCTTTAGAACACTTGCAGACCACCGGTAGACTCGGCTCCCCGACTCTCCTTGCTTTGATAAATATACAAGCTTTGTTACAAAAATAATACAAAAATGTTGGAACCAATCTACTATGCCCCAGAAATCTGATCAACTCTTATCCAGTACCCAAAGTCAAGATAAAAAGGCAGGTTGTTAACTTACTCCACATCATTTCACTAATTCTCCTGTTCTCATAACACGCCCTTCATTTCCAGCCAGTGTCTCCGTTGTGGGAAAAGCATTCATTCCTAGTCCAGCACTGACTCCCCTGAGGGGAGGCAAACCCGCCCCTTCAATCTCAATGAGGGCAGGGGCCACCGCCTGCACCGGCCTGCAGCGAGCACAACTTAACCCTTAGTGTAGACAGTCCTAGTTTGGCACAGCAGGTCCAGTGGGGAGCCTACTACTTCTTCCTCTTCCCACCTTGATGCGGCGCGCCTTTCTTCTTGCCACCGAAAGCAGGAGGCCTGGAAGGCTTCCGGCCTCCCAGGCCGCCTTTCCTCTTCTCTCCCTGGCCCGGCGGTCCGCCGTTTCTCTTGCCCGAGGGTCCCTGCCGGCCCCCCTTTCTCCTGCCCTTCTGGCCCATTTTCCTCCTCTTGGCAGCCTCTTCTTGGTCCTCTTCCCTCATCTGCTTGTTGGTGGCCCTCGTCACATCCAGCTGAGGCTTCTTGCTGTTCATGACCCGGAGGAGCTCCAACTGGCTCTTTCTCTCGGCTGCAAAGTCCCCAAAGAGGGGCTGAAACTTCCTCTTCTTGCCGGTGCCCCGGGGAGCCTTCTCCTTGGGGAGGCGCTCCTGGAAGCGCCCCACCGAAGCGGTGGAGACCTTGGCCACTTGCATGGCGCGGCCCAGCTCCTCCTTGCTCTGGTGTCCCGTCGGGTGCAGGCCGGCTGAGCTGGGCATCTGCATCTTGTGCGCTCGGGCCAGGTTCCGCAGTCGGTTCAGCTCGTTCTTTGCCACGCGTTCCTTCTTGGCCTGAATCCGCTTGGCGAACTGGTCTTCCATGGGGTCGGCGCCCCCAGGCACCTCGATCAGCCATTCCTTGGTGTCGTCCCGGGCGCGCTTATAGCCCCAGCGGCGGCGCCACTGGCCACTCACCTCGTCCCACACGAGGTTGGTCTTCTTCTTGGGACGGATGCCCTTCAGGCGGGCGAACTGCTGCCAGCGGGTGAGCGGCCGCGGCCGGGGCAGCGGCTTCTCGCGGGGCAGGCGCGTGAGCGGCTCGGGCAAGCGCGCGACCACCGCCTCCTCCACGCGCTCGGTCGGCAGCTGCCACAGCTGGTTGATGAGCAGCTGCGTGTTGTCCCGCGCCAGGGCCCGCAGTTCGGCCTCCGGCGAAGGCCCGGCCTGGCGCAGCACCGTCGGGGGGTTGCGGTCCGAAGCCAGCAGGTTGCCGAGGTCGAACTCCAGCTCCAGGTCCTTGTGCACCGTGATGCGCTGCAGCTTCTCCGCCTCCTCCCGCTCCGCCTTAGCCAGCAGCTCCTCCACGCTCTGGCTCTCCATGGCTGCCGCTGCGGCGTTCGGGTTCCTTTCTTTGGGGGAACGGCACAAAGTAGCTTCACTACAGAAGCAGCCAAAGAACCGGCAACCACGTGCGGACGTCCGGACTTGTAATCCGGAAGACAGATGTTCACTTCCGGGGTACCCGGAAGCGGCTCACAGTTGGGTGGCTAGGGAAAGGCCGGCAGAGGGCGGCATTGGCGAGCTCATGGGCTTGGAGGCAGGACCTGGCCTCGTAACCGGACGTGGGCGGACCGGCGCGGGGGGCATGGTTGTCTGAGGACTAATCAGCGTTGGGCCTGGCTGGAACTACGTTTCCCAGCATGCTGCGGGGCAGGGGGTGGTCGCCGTAGGACGCGGGCTGCTCAAACTCCCGGGGCTGCAGGCTCCGCAGCTTCCCGACCGAGCTTGCGGATAAGTCCTTTACGACGGTGTTTGAACTCTGCGGCTAAATCCGTTACAAAGGTGTTTGACTAATCAGCATTTCCTGGGGCGAGACAACCCACCCGCCAATAGTCAGAGTTCGTTTTTTGTGCCCTTGGTGTGAGCGGAGATTGCACGGACAGGTATAGAAGATTGCTTTGCGATTTAGGGCTGGCAGTTAGACTGTGCCAAGCGTCCGCGGACCCCAGTTTGCTGAGGACTCTCATTCCGCTCTGGGCAGAACGCTGACCTCTGCAGGTTGCATGACCTGGGCTCCGATTCTGGCTGTGCTAGCGTTTGATCCTGGGATGTTTAGTTAGGCCTGGAAAAGCTTGAAAGATCTCTAATAGTACTTCATATCCAGGACTCTTTTTTGGTTGGTTGGTTTTTTGTTTGTTTGTTTTGTTTTTCGAGACGGGGTTTCTCTGTAGCTTTGTAGCCTGTCCTGGAGCTAGCTCTTGTAGACCAGGCTGGCCTCGAACTCACAGAGATGCACTTGCCTCCCGAGTGTTGGGATTAAAGGCTTGCACCACCACAGCCCGGCCCAGAACTCTTTTAAAGGTAAATGTGTTGCTATGCTTTAAAAAAGGCTTAAAGTCAGTGAAAACCAACTAGCAGATTTTATCCAATGGTTGTAGCTTGGGGAATTGAGGTGGTGTTATAGCCTGATTCATTTTACTAGTAACTGCCATCGACTTCTGTAGGTTTTACCTCAGTCCTGTTCAGACGCTGATAAATATGAAACCTTAATTAGTAACTGATACACAGGAAGATCTCTGTTGTTTCCACTAAATCTAGCCAAAGAAAACTTTTTTGCATATGGCAGAATCATGCTTATTCTTGGTTCTGTATGTTTATCATCTGGCTTCAGGTCACTCTGGAAAATTCTGTCAGAACAATCCTCCGCAGACTTGCTTCTAACCCCATTCCTTCCATTTTAGCTCTCCAGAGATTCAGGCATCTTTCTCAAGAAATACAAAATGAGATGCAGGGCAGAAAGAGCAGCTCTTAGAGGTTTGTGACCATGTTGTGACATTCCCCACGAACAGATGTGAAGAGAGATTTCCTGTTTTTTGTTCCAACCTCACTCCAAAGTGGCACAAGAGGGTTAAAGACCCACTGTGCCGAGCTCCCAGAGGCGTAGAGATATGAACAAAGGGGTCAAGGCCTTGTTGGGGAAACCCACAGAATCAGCTGACCCGAGCTAGTGGGCGTTCATTGTCTCCAGACTGGCAAATGGGGAACCTTCATAGGGCCTCCTGAATGCAGGTGACAATGGCGTGTCTTGGGCAGTATGTGGGACCACTGGCAGTGGGACCAGGTGCTTGAACTGTGGGAGCCCATGTGTGACTCAGTTTCCATCTGGAGTCACTTCTGACTTAAAGAAGTCATTTGAGTTCAAGCTTGTCTGCTTGCTTTTTCCTTCAACCTTGAGGGCTATGGGAGACTTCTGATTTAGCTCGTGAGAAAGGAACACTCTATCTAGTAGACAGTATACTGCTGACGACAAACCCCAGGAACATCAAGATAGAAAGTGAGGCTGCTTCCGAGCAGCAAGTACATGTTAGAGAGGAGGCTGCTCACTCAAGGGCAGGAATGGTCTTGTGGTTAAACACTGACTGACCGTCTGTGCTGTGCTTTGTTTTGCTTTTGCATATAAACAAGCTCTGAAATAAACCCTGGGCTGTTTGGCTGCTGCGGCATGACCAGACAGACCTCCTGATTCTATCCTGTCTTCTGTTTCTTCTGACTTTTCTTTGGCCTTGAGGATCCCACTATCCAGGAACCTAGCTGACCTTGTAGGAGCTGGCTTCTTCAATGAACTGACTTTGTGGAGCCCATTTGCTATGGAGAGATACCTTGCTCAGTTTAGATACAGGGTTGGGTGGTGAGGGGTTGGGTCGGGGTGGGGGGGCGGTTGATCCTCCTGCAGTGAGGTGATGGGACAGACTCAGTGACTTAATTGACTTCTCAGAGGAGGCCTTACCCTCTCCAAGGAGCGGATGGGGGTTGGGGTGGGGGTAGAGGAAGGAGAGGAGGGAGGGGAACTGGGATTGGTATGAAAAAATAAATTAATTAAAAAAGAGGGTTAAAGACATGAAATTGGTACTGTTATTCCTTTGTGGTCACTTTAAGAGCTAGCCACGCCCACCCCCCAGCCACTTCTGACCTCCCTCGTCGCCATCTTTCGTTGTCTTGTGTTTGTCTCTTGTTGTGTGTACATGTGTCTTTGTTTCTCTCTATGTTTCTCTTATGTCTCTCTGTTTTCCTCTTCTTTAAGCAATAAATGTCTCCCTCTTCTTTAAATAATACTATGTCCTGTGAGCCTTTTATCTGCCGTAACCGCCCGCCTGACTCCCCCGGCCACATGGCGCTGCCACCCTGGAGATCTTGCAGGGACCCACAGCCATCCTTGTCGGACTAGCAGCTGCTCTGCGAGCCGCCCTGGGCATCCCAACATCATATTTATTTTTAAAGAACAATAGGTACCTCTCACCATCTCTCAACGTGGGGTTACTTTGGTCAGTACAACAAGTACTGAGCAGTTTTATCAGTCTTTAATATCACAACTTAGATTTGCTTCTTACTTAGAATATGAAAATAAGCAACTAGTTTAATTGTTGTATATATGGGTATATGAGTGCTGTTGCACATACGTGGAGGTCAGAGGTCAATTTGCTGGGTGTTTGGAATTGAACTTAGGCTGTCAGGTTTGATAGCAAGTGCCTTTGCCCAGCAAGCCATCTTGTTGGCCCTTGTTTTCTCGGTGCTGATCGGTTTTCTTTCTTTTTGATGGTGGGAATTAAGGATGATCCAGCCATTTTTTTTAGTTCTGCAGTGAACATTGCTTTTTTTCTCTCTGAATATTTTTGTCCAATAAATCCAGTATACCAGTTACTTTGATGAAATATTAGCTGCGGGCTCTTAAACCACTTAAGTGGCTTTCACATGGCTCATTCTTACCGATTCATAATTTTATGTTGGAGGTACTTCCATGAAGAACTTTTAAATTAATTCTTGTGCATCCTATGTGCATGCATTTGGGTAGCATGTGTGTGTGTGTGTGTGTGTATGTGTAGGCCATAGGACAGCGGTTCTCAACCTTCCTAATGCTGCAACCCTTTAATGAAGTTCCTTATGTTGTGGTGACCCCCATAAAATTATTTTTGTTGCTACTTCATGACTGTACTTTTGCTACTGTTATGAATCATAATGTAAATATCTGTGTTTTCTGATGGTCTTAGGTGGCCCCTGTGAAGGGTCGTTCGGCCCCCAGTTGAGAACCACTGCCTTAGGGGGACACGGTGTCTTGCCTGTGAGTCTCCACTTTATTCTCCTAAGACAGTGTCTCTCACTGAACCTGGACCTAGACTGGCAACCAGAAAAATCCAGGATCCTCCTATTCATGCTCCCCCCAGCTCTGAGATTACAGACATACACAGCCACAGTGACTTTTAAGTCTGTTCTGAGTATGTGGATTCAGGTCTTCATGTTTGTATAACAAATGCTCTTACCCATAAGCCATCTCTCCAGCCCTACTTCAGAAAAATTTCTTAATCATAGACAAAATTTACTTCACTTTTAGTCAGAAACCTGTCCTAAAAAAATCCATTATTTTAAAAAGAAACCAAGAAGGCATATTTATTAGATTTTGTGTAATTTGTGTAGAAGCAGATAAACTACCAAGCACTGCACCTTTGTCTACAAGGAACTTTGGGTTTTAACACTGAAATCGAGTCAGCTTGTTTTGTTGTCTGGAAAGGTTTAATATTTGTTTTTTTAAAAATTGATCAGTGAAGCTTTCTGCACTTACCATAATTTTATCACCACTGGTAAGATGATTTTTTTATTCATAAAACAGCATATTCCTAGAGAATATTTGTGTTAGCTTTGAGATGTTCCGTCTAGAAGGAGGTTAATTCATAGATGAGAGATTCATGTATAAAGAAAAGCTATTGTTCTAGAATTTTAGAGGTATTTGTGTCCGATAAGATAGAAAATTTAGGTCGACTTACTAAATAATCATTTTTAATTACATTTAAATTTATGAAAGCTAGATTGCAATGAGCAAGAAATCCTAGCTGGTTATGGTAGTGTATGCTTATACTCTGTGCATGCAGGAGGATTCTGAATTTGAGGCTAGTCTCGGCTCTATAGCTGTCTTCAAGTAAATAAACAGCCTTCAAGTGTGTGTGTACGCATGTGTGCAATACACCCGTGTGTGGGTGTGTGTGTGGGGGTGTGGGTGTGGGTGGGTGGGTGGGTATGGTGTGATCACGTGCACGCCTGGATCTTATTATGTAGCCCTGGTTAGACTGGAGCTCACTGTGTAGACTAGACTGGCCTTGAATTCACAGAGCTCTGCCTTCCTCTGCTTTCTGATTGTTGGGATTAAAGGTGTACGCAACATAAATAGCAACGCTTTGTTTTTTATAGAGTAGATTCACTTAAGACCCAGCAATTGAGTCCTCAGTAACTTGGTCTTAAGGAAGACAGTGTTCAATTTTCATTATAACCATAGGCCCTGTGTGAGTATGTATTCATTCTGGCAACTAAAGCTTTAACCAACCAAACTTTTCTCCTAAATGCTCTATGCTAGCAATATTAAAAATACATGGAGTCTTTGGTGACACCTGATAAATGTTAGCTATTGGCTCCTGCTAACAATGGTTTGTTTCTAAAGATTAACCCATTATTTTGTAGACTGAAAAGTGAAAACAGTAGAAACTAAAACCGTTGTAGGCTACACTTTTCTAGGTGTTTCCACTTGCTAAGGGAGATGGCAAGGAAAAGAACCTGCTAGTGGCAAGTAGGTGTCACTGTATCCTTGGGCATCTGAGCATTCGCAGCCTCCCCAGCCCTGGGAGCCTCTGAAGCTGCCGAAGATCCAGTGGTTTGGGATGTGCCGAAGATCCAGTGGTTTGGGATGTGTAAACAGTGGCCCTGGCATTTCCTGGACTTGTCTTCCTTTGTCTCATTATCTAGGATTTGTGGGTTCGAGATGGACAAGCTGAGTTTAGGGGTGCTCCTGGTTTCCTCTGGGATTTCCACGGGTGCACAGTTTAAGTCTCAGGCTCTGCCTCGTTCATTTGGAAGATGAAGCTGTTAACTAGGTAGGTTTTACAGATCACTTCTGTGAGCTTTACCTCTTGTTGCAGTCTTGTATCTTTAGGTGCTCCATTATTACTATGTTTTTATAAAGCACTTCTGGATATCCTCCTCCTGGGTTGCGAATAGACTTTTCTAGATGAGATGATGACCCAACCTGTGAGTCTCACTTAAAAAGCTCATCTATTTTTCTGAGATCAGGTGCATGCATGTCTGCTACGGAAAGGAAGAACCTTTTTTAGATATTTAGACCTTTTTAAAACAAGCTTCTTCCTTGCCTCTGTTCTTGAATTATTGGTCTGAGGTGGTGATGACGCAGCTGGCTAAGGTGCTGGCCATCAAGCCTGCTGACCTGAGTTTGATTCCTGAAACCCACATGGGAGAAGGAGAGAACTGACTTCTTCAAGTTGTTCTCTGACTGCCACATGTGTGCACAGACACACAAATGCTTAAAAAACAAATAATGTCATAAACCACTCACTGCTGTGTACAATCCTGGTTCATTGCACTCTGATTTGGAAATTGACTCTTTTATGCTGGCTCAGCGTCTGAAGAAGTCACCACCTCCATTGCATTCGCTGGTTTGTTATATTTGTAGTATTTGCTTATTTTATTTGTCCCCTCTCATTTCCCCAAAGTTAAAAATTGGAAGTTTGTCATCACTGCAGTAGCTGTAGTGCCTAGAACATTCTAGAACAGTGCCCAAAATATTTGCTAACTAATATTCAATAAATGATTATTAAGTGAATAAAATAGAGTCCTTCTTTTCAAGAAATTTGTGGTCTAGTACGGAAGTCAAGGTAAGTACATCCAGACAGGAACAAGAGCGAGGAACCAGACACTGTAAAGCAGTAGTGTGCGCGTGAGCTCTGTCTTCGCTGTCATGGACCTCCGTGTAGCCCCCTCTCTGCCCTGGAAGTTCTGGGCTCTCTGGGTCCCTCTTCTCGTCTTCATCTCTGCTCCTAGATCTCTGTGTCTCTGTCTCCATGTGTGTGCTTGAGTGTGCAGGCCGGAGGACAACCTAGGCTGCTCCTCAGGAGCCAGCTAGCTTGGTTTTTAGAGACAGGATCTTTCACTGAGATTTGGGGCTCATCAGTTCAGCTAGGCTGGCCGGCCAGCAAGGTCCAGGGTAATCCTTTGTGTCTCCCTAGTGCATAGGCCACAAGCCCAGCTAACATGTCTGGCTTTTAATGTGTTGCTGGGAACTGAACTCAGGTCCTCATGATTGCACAACAAACACACCGTTGAGTGATCATCAACCCAACCTTCTTAATTTGCCTTTTTCTTAAATTGGTTTTACTATACTGTCTATATTATTTTATTTCTAAGGTTCTTTTTTTTGTCCAGTTGATACCTGTCATTGTGCCTTTCTTTACCATCTTATTAACTAATTAATGCTTTTTTAAAATTTTTTTCTTCAATTCTTGTTTTTTATTTTTAAATACAATTTTTACATGTTCAATTTAATTTCACTAATTTTTGGACTTTGAATATGTCTATGTGTATGTATGAATGTATGTACATGTATATAGATGTTTGTATGTATTTAGGGCTAGGTCTTCTCTGTTACAGCGCTCATGCTTCTTGCATGTGTACTTTGTTTTTACACTTTTCTGTATTTTCCGGAAATTAATATACTTTTTTTTTTTTTTTGGTTTTTTTTGAGACAGGGTTTCTCTGTAGCTTTGGAGCTTATTTTGGAACTCGCTCTTGTAGTGGCCTTGAACTCACAGAGAGATCCGCCTGCCTCTGCCTCCCGAGTGCTGGGATTAAAGGTGTGCACCACCACCACCCAGCTAATATATTTTTAAACTAGGATTTCTATGCCTTTGAGTTTTAGGTCTGCTTATGGTGAGTAACTACAATTTTGTCTCAGATTATGTTAGTTTATTATTGTAACGGTTACTCTGAACACCAATCACAGCTCAAGACAGGAGCTGCTCGTCTGAGAACGTCTTTGCCAGAGCGGAGCACACTGTCCAGCATCTGCAGGTCATTTCTGACAGCTTAGAGCTCTTTAGTGTCACCACCGCCCAACAGTGAGCACACCATCAGCTAAGGGACTGTTCATTGAAAGAGCAAAGTTTTCCCTGCCTTCAGATCAGCAGTAAAGGTCATCTGGAAAGCTCGCTTACTTTTTTTTTTAAAGGTTTTTTAAAGACAGGGTTCCTCTGTGTAACAGCCCTGGCTATCTTGAAACTCCCTCTGTAGATCAGTTGGCCTCAAACTCACAGAGATCATCCTGCCTCGGTGTTCCAAGTGCTGGGACTTAAGGTGTGTGCCACCACCATCTGTCTACTTAATTTTTTTTATGGATTATTTCGGAATTTTACATCATGTACCCTGATCACACTCATCTCCCGACATCCCATGTCCATCCTTCCTCCACCCAAGAAAAAAACAAGTCCATTTTGTGTTGTCCATATTGGATTAATTGTGTTGGCAGAGGAGATTTCAAAGCAGCCTAGTGTTGACTGTGTCATGTGGTAATTTTAGCCAGTCTTATGCAGATCTATAATGAAAAGGAGCAAGCTGAGCAAGGAAAAACACAAAATGTGCAGTTTGAGGAGGAAAGGAGCATCGGGAAGTGCACACAGGTTTGACATCAGACGTGGAGATGCAGAGTTTGGAGTTTGTCTAGTTGAGTTTTGTTTTTGCTTTGGTTCAGTATAGAAAATTGAGAATCAACCTACCCCAGCAATACCACTCTTGGACATATACCCAAAGGATGCTCAATCATAACACAAGGACATTTGTTCAACTGTGTTCATAGCAGCATTATTTGTAATAGCCAGATCCTGGAAACAACCTCAATGCTTCTTAACCAAGGAATAGATAAAGAAAATGTGGTACATTTACACAATGGGGTACTACTCAGTGGTAAAAAAAACAATGACATCTTGAAATTTACATGTAAGTGGATGGAACTGAAAAAAAGCATCCTGAGTGAGGTAGTTCAGACCAAGAAAGATGAACATGGTATGTACTCACTCATAAGTGGATACTAGCTGTAAAGCAAAGAATAATGAGTCCATGACCCTAGAAAAGCTAAGTAACAAGGTGAATCCTAAGATAAACATATATAGATCCACCTAGAAAGGAGAAATAAACGAGATCACAAAATTGGGAGCATTGGGGTTGAGAGAGAATGGAGGTCGGAAGGGGTAGAGGAGGGAAGAAGGGGGAGGGGGAAGAGAACTTGAAGGAATGAGATAGTTGAGATGGAGGAAGGAAAGAGATGAGAGCAAGGAAAGAGATTTTGATTGAGGGAGCCAGTATGGGGCTAACAAGAAACCTGGCACTAGAGAAATTCCCAGGAATCCACAAGATTGACTCCAACTAAGACCCTAAGCAATAGAGGAGTGGGGGCCCAAAGTGGCCTTGCCCTGTAGTCAGACTGATGACTATCATATATATCACCAGAGAACCTTCATCCAGCAACTGATGGAAACAGAGGCAGAGACTCGCATTGGAGCACTGGGCTGAGATCCCAAAGTACAGTTGAAGAGTGGGTGGAGTGAGAATATGAGCAAAGAGGTCAAGACCATGATGGGGACACCCACTGAAACAGATTACCTGAGCTAATGGGAGCTCACCAACTCCAGCCGGACTGGGAAAAAAATCAGCAAAGGACCAAACTAGACCCTCTGAATGTGGGTGACAGTTGTATGGCTGGGGCAGACTGAGGGGTCACTGGCAGTGGGACCAGGATTTATCCCTACTGCTTGTACTGGCTTTTTGGAACCCATTATCTTTGGAGGGATACCTTGCTCAGCCTAGATATAGTAGGAAGGGCCTTGTACCTTCTGCAAAGCCTTACCGTCTCTGAGGAGTGAATGGGGGGAGGAAGTGGTAACTGGGATTGGTATGGAAAATATAAAGATACTTTATTTAAAAAAAATAAAAGATAAAATACATATTTTATGTTTAAAAATATTTCTTGAGGCTGGAGAGATGGCTTAGTGGTTACGAGCATGCACTGCTCTCACAGAGGTCTCAAAGTCTGTTCCAAGCATCCATGTTGGATGGTTCACAACTTTCTGTAACCCCAGTTTGAGGGGATCCAACATCCCTTTCTGGTGTCTTCTGGCCATCAGAGGCCCCTGCACATATGTGTCATACACTCACACAGATATCAGATAAATAAAACATCTTTAAATCCTAAAATTGTCTTTGACTTCTTTTATGGTCTGAACTGTAAGAACAAGGAATTCAGATTTATCACGGGCTCAGCCACAGAGTGGTGGAGAATCCAGGGGGTGGGGACCGTCAATGACAGGGCTCCTCAACATCCAGATAAATGATATTTTGACCATACACAGAATTCTCCCCGCCCCAAGACAGAGTTTCTCTGTGTAGCCCCAGTTGTCCTGGAACTAGCTGTATAGTCCAGGCTGGCCTCGAAACCACAGAGATCCGCCTGCCTCTGCCTTCTGAGTGCTGGGATTAAAGGTGTGCGCCACTGCCTGCTCAGACGCAGGATTCTTGAATCATAAGTCTCTTCTCTCAAAGGTCTCCATGCTGATACCTGGGATATCTGATACCTCTGGAGGGCTTCAAGTTCTTGTGTCCTGGAGTAAAAAATTGGACAGGAATGGGTGGGCCATACTGGAAGCAGAGACATGTTTTTAGGAAAAGATCCACTCCCTATGGAAGGACACCTTGCTCAGCCTAGATACAGCAGAGAGCCTGGGTCCTGCCGCAAAGTGATGTACCAGACTTTGTTGACTCCCCACGGGAGGCCTTACCCTCTCTAAGGAGCAGATTGGGGGATGAGGTGGGGGGAAGGTGAGGGGAGTTGGAGGAGAGGAGGGAGGGGGAACTGGGATTTGTAAGTAAAATAAAAAGATTGTTTAAAAAAAAAAAAGGAAAATTGAAAACAGAAAGATTCACTTCCAAGGTAAGAAGCAGGCGGGAGCATGGGCGGGGGCAGCAGCAAAGGGCAAAGCTGTTCTGAGGATGAGGGCTTTTATGTCAGACTTCCTGGTCATTTGCACAGCACAGACTTCCTTGCACATGTATGATCCTGTGCAGTGCTTGCTGTGTGTGTCATCAGCATCATGCATCTTCCCCAAGGTATGTGCTTTAGTATCAGGGGTCATAGGTCACCTTCAGGCACAGCAGGGCCTCTCACTTTCTCTGCCCAATCCTCTGGCCTCAGTATTATTCCCTTTCCTCCCTCGGGACTCTAATACTACCAGTGAGAACTGAGACAGCAGTCCTGACTCTCTCCTTTTTCATTTAGTGTGGCAATCGGTGTGTGTATGCAGGGGAGAGAGGGACAGAGGGAGTGTGTGTGAAATGACCCCCACACCTTGAATCTTGTTCCCCGCTGTGGGTACAGCAGGGTGGGGCCCGCGGTGCTCTCTGATGACATTCTTAGCCTGTGGCTGCCTGGAAGCCGGCAATCTTCTAAGTTAAATTGCAAACGGTTTTTAGGTGTGCAGCCAGGGATGTCAGCTCTGACACAGAAGCTGACAGGGAATGGCCCTGGGCCTGCAACACTCCAACCTCTCCACGTCGCCCAGCTCTAACCAGTCAGTGAGTCTTCGCAGACACGGCTTCTTTCCAGAAGTCTTTGCTATTGGTGCTTGTGAGCCTAGGCTTTAAGGGCTGACCCATCTCTCCAGTCCCAGAAATTCTCAACTACATCTCTCACTTGACTTGAAACTTCCTGATTTGACTGGGCTGTCTGGCCAGTGTGTCCCAGGAGTCGGGACCCTATGTCCGCAGCTCTGGGATAATATGTCAGTGCCACTGTGTGCTTGCTGGAACTTGTGTGGCTAGCACTTTACTGAGTGAGCCATTACCTCAGCTCTTTCCTTTTAAGGTAACTAATCTATTTCCAATACACTCACGTGCGCGCATGCACACACACACACACAGACACACACACAAGGTTTGGGCTTGTTTCTCGTCAGAAGAAAGTGTCTAAATTTTTCATTAATTCTACTGTCCTGCAACTTGAAATTTCTTGACGCTTTTGCGTGGAAAAGAAGGAAGTTTACTTTTATTGTGACATCTTGCCTTTTCTTCTGTAAAACTTTAATTTTGTCTGTGTGTTCCTCAGAACTGCTTCCATCTCTGTTTCCCGTGAGCACCCCTTCTCTGAGTGGTTTTGTTGGTCACTTGCTGGAACTTGAGAAACCACTTGGGTTTTGAGCAGCAGTGTGTTTGAGTTGCTCTCTTTCTAAGGTTATTTAAGTCCAGAAGTAAAGTTGTTATTTAATGTGCCGAAACAGCTCTTTCCTTTAAATAAGTTACCACAATATATATTATAATATGCATTATAATATATATATAATATAATATATATTATAATATATATAATATATATATTAAGATTTATTGTTTTTATGTCTACAGGTGTTTTGTCTGCAGACCAGAGGAGGGTGTCAGATTGTGAGCTGCCATGTGGGTGCTGCGAACTGAACTCAGCTCCTCTGCAAGAGCAGTCAGTGCTCCTAACCGCGGAGCATCTCCCCAGCCCCTTCACTTTAGATTGTTTCTCTAATGAAGTTAGCTCTGTATGTGTGCAGTAGTAGTCTACACTTTCAGTGCTGCTCATGTCAGCCGGAGGGACCTGGATCTCAGGACGACTGCATTTCGTGTCTCTGAGCAGCTTGTTGTCAATGCTGAGAACCTCAGCCCTACCTTAGGCTTGGGCCTAGAAACCAGTTTTTGCTGTAACAGATGGGTCCATTTGAAGTTTTAAACAAGATACTAGAGGTGCCTCCATTAACTGTTATACTCTGTTTCCTTGGGAACTAAGTGTCTTAGGCATTAGTGGGATTACTTATATTTTAACAGTGCAGTGCACACACACGCACACACAAACACATGCACACACACACATGCACACGAAACCTCCTTTATAAGCTATTTATTAACTGGCACGGTGAGGCACAATACATGAAAACTCATAATTCAATTCATCCCTCTCTGCTTCTTCATACATAAATGTTTCATGTTCTGAGTTTTCCCTCTGCTCCTGAATACATGCTATATTTTCTCATTTCTATATTTTAGATGAGAAAGTGGGTGAAAAAGCTGTAAGAGTATTAGATGTGGATCCAGCATCTTTTAGCAAACTATTATTTTGTTTGTTTTTCGAGACAGGGTCTATGCTGTCCGAGAGCTTGCTGTGCAGATCAGGTTGGCCTTGAACTCACAGAGCTCTTCCTACTGAGTTCTTGAACTAAAGGTGTGTTCCTCTCTGCTGAGCAGTGTTAGCTTCTGATGTAGCGTGGGGGTCAGCGTGAAGAAGCGAGTCTGGAGTTGTGTCGATGGGGAAGTCTGGTTATAGTGCCACAAGAACAGCAGGTACTTAGGAGAATGGTCAGCTGTTTTCTCTCCCTCCCCATCAGATGCTGGTGATTGGACACAGCATCTGTAATTGCGGAGGAGAGGGCAGAACCAAAATGGATCAAGAATACATATTTAAGTTTTTATTTTATTTTTAATTGTGTGTGTGTGTGTGTGTGTGTGTGTGTATACATTTGCACGCACATGCAACATGTGAGTGCGGGTACCCTCAGAGTCATCAAATCCCCAGGAGCTGGAGTTACAGGCTGTTGTGAGCCACCTGAAGTGGGTTCTGGGAACAAGCCCGGGTCCTCTGCAAGAGCAGCCAGTGTTCTTTACCACTCAGCCACCTCTCCAGCCTCTGAATAAAGAATTCCTTAAATACAAAATGGCTTCATCAAAGATCAGAAACGTGAGAGCGCCTCGTGTGTTTGGGACACAGAATGGTTCAGAGCTGCGGGCTTCTCTGGAGAGACTTGGGAAAGAGACTGCACAGTGCAGGCCGGGCCAGATTACAAACGGGTTTCGTGACACCTTTTGTTCCAAAATTTTTCGACTGTGGCAGAATCTGTGCTGAGTTATAAGAATATGAGGTAGCATTCCTGCCTCCAGATGCTGTAGGTGTTGAGGGGCTGGCAGGATGAAAATATCATGTCTGTTGGTTGATGGAGAGTTTACTCTGTGACATTGAAGCAGAGGAAACTCAGAGCAGATAGGCCAGACAGGAGACGGCTCTCTCTCTCTCTCTGTGTGTGTGTGTGTGTGTGTGTGTGTGTGTGTGTGCGCGCGTGTGTGCGTGCGCGCGCGGCGGTGGGGGGGGGGGGCGGTTTGAGCCTTGACCAGGTAAACAAAGAGCAGCTGATGGCTGACGAGATGCAATCATCATGAAGGGGATGGGAAAGGTAGAAATGGCTGGGCCTGGGGAGAGGTGAACCAGTCACTGTGTGACCTGAAGAGGATGGTGTGTTGTGGTGTTTGTTTCTGAAGACAGGGAGGAAGGAACGGAGGAGGGGCGTGGTATCCATATTCCTGCTATCCTTGGCTATGCTAGGCTCAGACACGCTATATTGTTTTGTATGGTAATTGATTTATCAGAAATCGTCCTGTGGAGGGATAATTTTCTGAACAGTTTCTTTGAGACAGCCTACAAAATTGTTTCACACAAGTGCTGTGAAAATAAACAGCACATCCTTCAATTAAATTATATAACGTGAAATAATCAGGGTGTATTAATTTTTGTTGCCCACCGTTGTCTTTATAGGATTAAAGTGAGGGAAATGACAATTGGTGTTTTAACAAAGGACATTTTATCAATAGCCTTTCCCATATTTCCCTGCTTTCAGCGTTTTGTTAAAAGCTGTTTCTTACACTAAACAGCAAAAAAGATTTATTCCCTTGACAGCATATTTAATATCAGACAATTTAGCAGACACTATCAATATCTTCCGCATCTCAATTTCTCAAGTTTTTCTAAGCAAATAAATGTTAAGAACATTTTGTTACATTATATTTTTCTCAGCATATAGCTCCCAGGTTAGCCATACATGTAAACCTCACATGGCAGCCGTGTTTGTGGGCCTCTGTAACAGTGTCTCATGCCTTCTGCTGTCTTGAAAACAGACATGTGATAGAGTATTTTACTCCCCCACTCCTGGTTT